>NW_019392827.1:10000-576979 GCF_000648675.2 Cimex lectularius | reverse complement strand
TCTCTCTCTCTTTCTCTCTCTCTCTCTCTCTCTCTCTTTCTCTCTTTTTCTCTCTTTCTCTCTCCCTCTATCTCTCTTTATCACTCACTCTATCTCTCTCTCTATCTATCTATCTATCTATCTATCTATCTATCTATCTATCTATCTATCTAGCGTCTTAACCGGATTAAGAATAGGCCATGGCATGACACTACATTTGGGCATATAGACGGAAAGGTTCTTGCAGAAAGTTTGCTAGATGTGTCACAATTAAATGAAAGGTGTCATGGCTCCAAATAGAAAACGTGTAAATGAGAATCGTGCTTGAACGCGGCAACCCCAGGGTTTGATTTTTGTAGGAAACAGAGCTGTTGCTTATACCACTGATAGATAATGTTTCCTTTTGAGAAAATGTGATGTATTTATGAGAGTTAATGTATTGTGAGATGAACGATAGTAGAATATTGAGTACCACATAGTACATACGTACACAGAGTACCATAAGTATGTAAATAACAAAGAATACATTTTACAATGAGTGAGAGTGTGTCTGATTTTAAAAAACTCGTCGATGAAGCTAAAAAACTAGATTTAAAAGCTGCATTGGTTGGTGGCTGAAATGTATCTGTTGAAAGATACATAGGACCGAGGTCTGACTCCACCCATTCTGTTTAAATGTTTGCGAATTTGAGCTTTTACACATCAATTAACCAATCAGTTTTTCTATTTAAAAATGTTTATACAGTATTTCAATGTGACATCAAACATTAAACGAATATTTCGTGCTAATAAGTCAACAGCTAAACTGGATGCTAACTGTTAATGTAACTAACAAAAAAAACTATCGATTCCGATAACGAACGAGCTGCTCGAACGTGGTTAAAGGCTATATTCCAATTCGTATAAATGCAGAAATAATTAATTACAGGAATGTATTACAAACGAGCGATTTAAGTGGAACGGTTTATCTTTGAGCGGTCTGGGGTCGGTGGTAAGAAATAAAACAACGGTTGAGAAAATTAATAACGGTCGTTTGAGCAGCGGTTTACGACTAAACTCAAGTACAGGGTTCTGCACATAAATCCACTACGACAGTGGGTTTCGGAATGGCTGTATACGTGGGATTTTAGAAGGTTGTTTTCTGTCGGTGCTAAAGCAAGAAATAATGTTGTTTCCACGACAATTTGCAGACAAAATTACTTATTTTATAGCTCGAGTTTCTCAATTTCTAATGCGAAATGTACAATTTCTTTGACATTTTAAATTTACATGAACGTGCCTTTTAATTATCTACTCTCAAAATAAATTCCTCAGTTTAACTGCTTTGGTGGTAGTGCTTACAAGTCGAATTTAAGTTTTACTCATTGTACTCCGTCATCTCGTTTTTTATGAATCAACTCGATGAAAACTATATTTTTCAATAGCATCAGTCGATGTTGAAAATTATCTTTTCAAAAAAAAAAGAACTTGCCCGTGCTTTTTACCTACTTAACATAAATGTTTATTCCAATTAATTATTTTTTATATAAAGTTTTTGGGTCAGATGAAAAATTACTATCGCGAGCGGGATTCGAACCCACAACCTAACGTAAGCTCTAACCACTTCAGCAATCGTAATTTCGATCCAGGGGGACCGCGGTAGCCGAGTGGTTAGTATGAGAGACTCTCACGCCGCGGTCGTGGGTTCGATTCCCACCGTCGCCTTTGGCCCTTTTTTCACAATAACCCCCCCCCCCAAATTTGAACACACATACGAATTGTCACATGGCTAATATGCATAGTTCATAACGAAAAAAAAAAAATTCGATCCCCCGGACGCCAACTCCTCATCACAACCTAAAACCGTTCGAATTTTCCCTCTTTTTGCCATATTTTCAAATCAGTCGGTGTCCGAGTGGATTGAAGTCACGATAGCTCAAGTGGTAGAGCAGTGGCGTATTGAGACGAAGGTCGTGGGTTCGAATCCCGCTGGGGACTCTAATTTTCCATCTCAACCAAAAACCTTAGATAAAAAAAATAATTAATATAGTCAATTATGACCACTAAAAAATATGGATTTATTTAATAAATGTTTATATTAATTTTAAACATTGCAATTAATTAAGGTTTTTAGTTGAGATGAAAAAAAGTTAATGGCACGAGAGGGATTCGAACCCACGACCTTCGGCTAGATACGCCGCTGCTCCACCACCTGAGCTATCGNCGTGGGTTCGAATCCCTCTCGTGCCATTAACTTTTTTTCATCTCAACTAAAAACCTTAATTAATTGTAATGTTTAATTGGTCAAGCGGACCACGAAATTAGTGAATTAATTTTAAATATACCTAGATACATATTTCATAACATATATTTAATTAAACGTTAACTATTTTTTTATAGTATTAAATATTTCATTTTATCGTATATATTTAGTAAATTAATACAAAAATACCAAATAATAGATACTTCATCCCCAAATTTGTAAAAACGAAATTTAAAAAAAGTTAAAGAAAAGTCAAAAAATGAAAAACTTCGTTCTAAATAGACACAGTTATTCATCAAAACAAGGATTTAAAAAATGTAAATATTGGACAAAATAAAACATTCCTTTATTTATAATGATTACATCTTTAGTTTTATCGTTATTTCTAGTTTGGGAGTTAATTTATTTATTATTCGTCGGTTAATTTTGTACTGTACGGAGGATGGGAAGACGCATATGCAGGCGGAGGTCGTGTTAGCGATCTCATAACATTTTGTAGGTTGATCAGAAATTATTATATATTACCGCCAGCTTTAGGGAGTAATATAAAGTTTTCGTCTATTCTAGACACCGCGAAATACTATTTTTCCCAATTCAGAAAATTATGTCTCAATGGAATTTCAGACATTAAGTGAGGAACAAACTTTGCTCAACAATTATCAGACAAATGCCTGTCCTTTTTCACAAATCTAATGATATTCATTTCTGGAAAAAAATTTCATGCCTGGTATGATATGTACACATCGAAAGATATTCGAACTTATTTTGCACCTACGTTGCAGTGTGTAAGCTGTGGATATGGTGTATGGTCAGGATTAAAATAAATTAAGAACGAGTGCAGTTGCTTGCCAAGCTTTTGGCTTTTATAAGAGGATGAAAGTAAGCCAGTGTTACAGCTTAGACGTTAATTACATTGACTTACAAGGGGACGACAATGTTTGTGTCACAGATTTGAGGCATTTTTTTTTTTTTTGGCGATTCTACACTCCCAAATACCGGAGAAATATTCTCCACTTCTTGGGAATAATCCCTGGTTTCGCCGAAAAAAATTTGAAAGTTGAAATTTACCGTTATTTTAATATTTTTATTTCAACGGTCTACTTGCTCAAGTCAACTATGGATTATATCATTTTACAGCATTTTTTATGTAGAATGCAACAATAACATAGTCAAAGCTATCAAAGTTTATGAATAAACAAAAAAATTTTAATACTTTTTTTTTCAAGTAAATTAGGTCATAAACTTTTTCCTGAAACTAATATGAATTTTCGTTTTAGCACCTCTAGAGAGCCCTAAATGTAAAATCTTTTTTATTTTAAATTTAACAAGTTTTTTGACCCTAAAATTTTAATATATTTATATTATATTATTATATAATATCTATATTGTATAAATTAAAATATTAATAAAAATGATAAGTATAAATTAAATTATATGAGCATAAATCGTTATTTACAGAATAAAAAATATTATTTTTGGTGAACGACGGAGAATAATATAATTTGGTATTATTTAAAAAGATAAATCAACAAAATACTCCTTTTTTACATACTTCGACTAACATTCTGCAAGAAAAATAGGTCAGAAAATGGTAAAAATATGGATTTGACCTTAATGTCGTGATTCTAGCGTGATAAAAACCTCAGATACCGACTTTTGGAAATCGGTGTAATTTTTTGACTGATAATTTCCTAGTGCAAGCTCTAATATTATTTTTCTCAAAACCTAGGAGATATTTTTATGGTTGATAATTCATTTTAAAGAAATTGTCAAGTACATTTTATAACTGTATCAAACATCAAAATCGGACTATTATTTTCATTTTAAAAAAAACGAGGTTAATTTTTGACAAATAATTTTCTTATTTTGAGTATTTTCATATAGAAATTTATATATTTTTATGGTACATACGTTGTCATAAAGCTATGTTTTTCTTTTTTCAAGTGGTACATTTGATTTTAAAATCCTTTTAGTCTTTTTTGAATTATATCCGTTTGACTCTGATATTCCAACGACTCTTAAAAATGGGAAAAAATTTCGGAGATCAAAAAATCAATAAATTTAAATTCAAAAATGTATATTTAGGGGTCTCTAGAAGTGCTAAAACGAAATTTCATGATAGTTTTTGAAAGAAATTTATTAACTGGTTTCCTTGAAAAATATTTGGTTTTTAGAATTGTTTTAGCTATTGATAAACAAAGTTTTTACTTTATTTCTATTGCAATCAACATAAAAAATTATGTAAAATGATATATTCACATACATTGTTGACTTGATCAAGTGGAACGGCGAAATAAAAATATTAAAAAACGTTAAATTTCAACTTTCAAAAGTAAAAGAAAATTGACGAAACCAGGGCCTATTCATTAAATGTGTCCTATACTTTGGCGTGCAAATTGGCCAAAAAAGTTTGGGCCAAATTAGTGACAAACCAAGATTGTCAGTAGATCATAATTGAAAACTGTCCCACCACATGGATGCTGGCAACTACATTGTCAATTAATTTAATTATTTATTTAAAAATCGTGAGATGCGGTCTCGTGTGATGTAGGTTTCAGAAAAACATTTTCTTTATCGTGCCAACGTTTCGACCTTTATTGAGATCATCTTCAGGGCCTGGGATTTACAAACATCGTTTACACATAATAATTACATTTTGGATGTGGAAAAGTGAATTTATACAATGCAAAATATAATTTTTATATATTCAGAAATCGTGAGATGCGGTCTGGTATGATGTAGGTTTCAGAAAAACATTTTCTTTATCGTGCTAACGTTTCGATCTTTATTGAGATCATCTTCAGGGCCTGGGATTTACAAACATTGTTTACATATAACAATTACATTTCGGATATGGAAAAGTGAATTTATACAATGCAAAATATATTTTTTGTATATTCAATCAAAGTATTTCTACTCACTCAAAGTATTTGTCTTCTGTATAATTGTGCCATTCTTGCGTGTCGTGTCGAGAGTGCCAGTGAGATTTGCTATTTTGTGTTTATTTACGTTGGATTTTGAAGGGGTGGGGAAGGAATTTAATTATGTTCTAAAGTGCAATACTGCCCTGAGGATGGTCTGATAAAGGCCGAAGCTTGGCGAGTGACTGGACCGGTTCTTCTTTCTAATCCTGAACATACACCAGAAACACATCTTTTCTCTACATACCACTGGTCGATAATCCACATATAGAATTTCAATTATAAAAAATTGAAATAAGAAAATGGCAGCGAAATCTTGTATTTTTAAAACTGTAAATATAATTTCCAATGAGCAAAAAAAATTCCCTTCATAGTCTTTCTTAATTCTTCAACAGGAATCCAACATACATTTATTTACCACGATTATCCACGATTATCCACAAAAAACACTACTCCCCTAATCATCACCTACCATCAGCTAAATTTTAAAACTTATTTTACCCGCATAATTTTACATATTTTCTTCTTCATTAATAAAAAAATATTTTATTTTAAAAGCACTAAGTAAAGAACTATAGAAAACTAAAGTTTATGCGTGTTTTGTTTATGTGTGTACAGTTTGATATCAGCAGACTCGAAAAATTATTTACGTCTTGATCTAATTCAAGTATGAATTTTAGGTATATTCTTCAAAGATTATTACATATCCGATATTGTATAAATACATTTTTGGTCCTTTCTAGCATGTATTTCACAATCAATTAGCATTTATATTTAAATTTTATATTGCAATTCTAGTAATAGCTAGTAGTAATAAAATCGAACAGAAATGGACCATATAAACAATAGCTATTTTCTGTGTTTTGGAGGTCAGGTTCGGCTCTTACCTACGTCACATGTCTAAAGTATTCAAAGTTTCCAAGATTTGTTTTACTTAGGTACAAAGTTCGGAGTTGAGTGTTGCATCTGCATGAGCTTACTAAAGAAGTTTTCTTGAGCTTGTCTCAATAAATTTAATTATCTTAACCTCAAATAAGCAAACAATATAAAATAAGATGGACAAAATAAACCCACCACCCTTACATTTTAATGTATTTGGTTTATTTAAAAAAGTACAGAATCAAATGAAAAATGAAAATTCAAAAACCTAAAAAACTTTTTGTCGCCATTAATACCACCTCTGGCACGAATCACGTCCGTTAAACGCCTTTGCATTCCTTGGAAAAGATTTCGGATTAAATCCTGAGGAATTCATTCCCATTCATCAAGAACAGCCGTTTTCAATTTTTCTAGGGTGTTAGGACCTAGGTTTAGACGTCGCTTAAGTGGGTCCCAAATCTATTCGATTGAATTTAAATTTGGACTTCGAGCTGGCCACACCAAGCACTCAATTCCAACCTCATTCAGGAATGTCATCCACAGTACGTGGCTATGGGACCTGGGATTATACTGCATTAGTAATAATCTCTCATCTATGTGAGGGAGGGCAACTGGCAATATATGTTTATCGATTATGTCTTGTAAGTACCAACGTGAATTTAGAGAAATTCTTCACACAAAGACCAATTCAAGGCGTCCAAGGAAATGCCACCCCAGATAATTAATGACCCATCATGGAATGCCACCTGAGAAAACACAAAGCACTACATGTTCTTCGATTATGCCTTGTAATTACCACCGTGAATTTAGAGAAATTCTTCACACAACAACCAATTCCAGGCGTCCAAGGAAATGCCACCCCAGATAATTAATGACCCATCGTGGAATACCACCTGAAGAAACACATAGCACTACATATTCTTCGATTATGTCTTGTATCTCTCTGAAGGTAGAGAACTTCTTCACACAACAACCAATTCCAGGCGTCCAAGGAAATGACCCACCATAGAATGCAGTATACAGCGTAGGGTGTACATTTCTCCAGATCGTCTCCATACGAAATTACGCCCATCTGAGGATTTCTGAAAATTTGAGGCCAGCTCTCACCTCATCTGGTAAGAGAACTCGTCCCCAATCTTACAATGCCAAATTCACATGTTTCCGGGCGAATTGAAGCCGGGCCATTTCCTGAGCAGTGGCAAGAAGTTATACTTGATACCGTAGATTTGAATATTAAAAATAGATGTTCATCTTTTATTTACCTTACAAATTATTTGCTAATTTTAAACTTATGTTGAGGTGAGCGGCCCCAGAAGAAAAGTCCAAATGCTTCGTTCAAAACATTTATTGACAACGTTTCGGACTTCTCATGTCCTTCATCAGCTGTAGATTTTTTTTAATAAATGTTATTCACTGTTATTGTAGATTATGTAGCTGATGATGGACGTGAGACGTCCGAAACGTCGTCAATAAATGTTTTGAACGAAGCATTTGGACTTTTCTTCTGGGGCCGCTCACCTCAACATAAGTTCAATATTAGCAATTGATTATCCAACGGCCGACTAATACAAGGACATTATAAATTATAGTCAAAGACAAAAGTTTCAAAGGCTTTACAATTGGCCTCATCACTGATCTTTTTTCATATAAAATTGGTTGGTGTGTATTTTTTTAAATTAAAATAAGATAAGTAGTTAGAGCAGCGGCGTATTGAGACGAAAGTCGTGGGTTCGAATCCCGCTCGTGATACTAACTTTTTCATTTCGTCCATAACCTTGCATAAAAAGATTAATTAATTGAAAAAAGTAATTTGGTCAATCAGACCACTAAATATAATGGGTGTAATAAATAAAACGAAAGAAAACTTCACTAACAGCTTCCCATGGCCATTTCATATATCGCCGAGAATGGACTCCTCCGACATTTGAAAAATGGCAAAAAGGAGGGAAAATTCGAAGGTTGAGATGGGAGTTGATGTCCGAGTGAATCGAAATCACGAGAGCTCAAGAGCTAAGAGCAGCGACATATTGAGCCGAAGGTCGTGGGTTCGAATCCCGCTCGTGACACTACCTTTATCATTTGATTAAAAAGATTAATCGAAAGAAGTAATTTGGTCAATCAGACCACTAAATATAATGGATTAAAATAAGAATTGTTCTTTTTACATTGTTATCGCCCTTTTATCGTGAGCTTTTATTTGATGGTCTCGTCTAATTGATATAAGGTGAAATTATCTTTTTCATTAATCCACTGGGTGAGAGGAAATGATCTTTCAAAAGGATCATGAAGGGTAGGTTCATTAAAGAGATTCTACGTGTTCCCCCATTAATCGTTCTGCCATTAACTACTTACTTTCTCATTTCAAAAGCAATGCCACCGGCGATATTCCGTGCCGTTTCAATCGTTTAAATGGTCATGAGAAAGTCGAGCTTTCACGCGTTCAACCCCCGCTTTGGCTTTTTTTACATTTGAAATCGAAACATTTTCGGGAATTTATTTTCAGGGGAAAAACCTTGTTCAGAGTTGTGCACCCCTTGCAAAAAAAAGAATACCTGTTGAAGGCATTGTGCCAAATATAGAGGGTGAATGGAAAAATCACGGTAAATATATCTTGCGTTAGTCGAGAGAGGAAAAATACAACCTGCGAGAAAGGGTTTTGTTTTCGGTGTTTGTTCTCACCCAGAATCTGGGAATTGAAAAATGCCGTACAAGCGGGATTGTACAATTGTCAAAAAAATAAAAAATAAATAAAAATGTGAAATAACTCGGTTAGTGCATCAATCGTTACTTAAACATTAAAAAAATATTATTTTTTGTGTATTAATTCCATTGTTAGTTAGGATAAAATGATGAAAAAATGATTTATAACGTATAATATTCTAATATGGTATGATTTAAGAAGAAAAAACCATAAAATACAATTTTTACAAACATACTGAAATCAAAGTAGGACAGAAAATGGTCAGTCCTTTGATTTGACCTCACTGTCGTGATTCTAGCGTTATAAAACCCTTGGATAACGACTTTCTCGGAAAACGATGTTGATTAATTTTTTGACTGATAATTTCAACTGACTGTTATTTCTAGTGCAAGCTCTAACACCACTTTTCTCCAAAGCAAGTGGACCGATTTTCATGGTTGATAAATGGTTTTATAATATTCCGCTGTGGATAATATTTTTAGTTTAACTAACATTAAAAAATTGAAATTATCTGTAAAACGTAGAAAAGTTTACTGCTGCTTTGTTGATTTTAAGTCGGCGTTCGATTCGCCAAGCAGAATGGCCATTTTCTATAAACTGTATAATTATGGGATCTCCAGTACGTTTATCGACGTATTAAAGTTGTATAGCGGGACAGAGAGTGCTGTGTGGTGTACGGGAGAGGTCACAAGTACCTTGGAAACTAAAGTAGGTGTAAGGCAGGGCTGTCTACTTTCCCCTCTTCTGTTCTCGCTGTTCATTAACGATTTACCCGAGTTTTGGGTAGTGGTCTGTTTGTCGGAGCATCACATGTAAACTGTTTATTGTATGCATATGATGTGGTTTTGATGAGTACTGAACCGGTTCAACTTCAAAAAATGTTAAACAGGTTGGGAGAATACTGCCGAATGTGGTGTCAGTAAATTTGAATAAAACTAAGATTATGGAATTTAAAAATGGCGGTAGATCATCAAAGAATGAACGATGGTTTTTAGAAAATGAAAGAATAGAGGTAGTAAAAGAGTACAAATATTTAGGTGTAACGTTGACTCCTCTACTTTCCTTCAATACGCATTTGGCCAATAAACTTAGTGTTGCTAAAAAAGGATTGAATATAACCTGGAACGGTATTCTCAATAGAGGAGATGTTCCTCTAAAAAGTAAATTTAAAGTTTTTAATTCCGTCTCTAGGGCTCTGATGTGTTATGCGTTAAGTATGGGGGCTACCATCAGTATGAAGTGGTAGAAAAACTTCTTTGTTTTTTTATTAAGAAGTTGTTTGGCGCTCCCTATTATACACCAGTTATTTTCTTTATTTGGAATTAGGCTTTAGACCTTTGTTTGTGTATACGTTGAGGAGTCATTTAAATTATATACAGCGGGTTTTGGGTCTGAAACAAGATCGTTTGCCCTACCTCCTTGCTTAGGAGATAATAAAAAAAAAACATTTTTTGGTTTAAAGAATTGGAAATGTTGTCTTCCGGACTGAACTGTAGTTCTCGTATCAATTTTACAGATGCGAAATATTTCAAAATTTGGGGCAAAACTCATCATAAAGAAGAATGTTTAAGAAAAGTGCAATGTTCTACATACCACATTACCACATGGAATTGGAATACAACTGGAATTTGATCAAGGTTGTTTTTCGCACGAGAGCTCAATTATTATATTTAAATTTTAAGCCTTGGCTGGAGGAAAGAGACCAAGCATGCTATATATGTAAACTAAAAACAGTGGAAGATTTGTTTCATTTTTTGGCAGTTTGTCCAAATTTGGAGAACGTTAGGTTCATTTGGTTCCACAGATATCGTTTGAAATTCGGTGAGTATATAGAACTTTTAAATGGGAAAGATTGGTTTTAACGAAATTGTCAAGTTCGTTTTATAACCGTGTCAAATTTTAAAATCGTCACTTATTTCTATTTTAAAAACGTGGATAATTTCTGACAAATTATTTTTGCTTTTCTGAGTATTTTCTTGCTAAATATTTCTATTTTGATGGTACATATATTGTTAGAAAGCTACGTTCCTCTTCTTTTAAATAGTCTGTTTGACGTTAAAATCCTTTTAGGAGTTTTTAAATTATAGCCGTTTCAATCATATATTCTGAGAAAAACTTCTTAAAAATCGGAAAAATTTTTGGAATAAAAAAATCGATAAATTTAAATTCAGACAAAAATTTATATTTAGAGATCTCAAGAGGTGTTAAAATGAAATTTCATATTAGTTTCAGGAAAAAATTATGATCTAATTTAATTGAAAAATATTATTTTTGGTTATTGATCAACTTTAATAGCTGTTACTATATTTTAATAGCAATTTACATAAAACATGCTCTAAAATGATATATTCACATAGTTGATTTGAGTACGTAGAACGGCGAGATAAAAATATTAAAAAACGAAAAATTTCAAATTTCAAAATTTTTATGGCGAAACTGGGACCCTTTCTCAAGAAGTGCCGTGTCCGATATTTTGGAGTGTAGAATCGCCAAAAAAAGTTTGGCTCAAATCTGTGACACACAAACCTGGTAGTCCCCTTGTTATTTTTTGTTTTTTTGTTTTTTCGAGGGTTCGCAACAAAAGAGATTATATCAACCCTCGGGGTTTGAAAAAAAGCCCATTTGTAAGTATGTCAAATTTGAATGCAGGGCCGCTGGATTCGAACCCGGGACCTTTTCCTTACAGTGATAAGCGCCGTATCAACACCAAAACCGTTGCGGTCACCGACGCCCTCCCCTTGTTATTGAAAGTACGTCTTACTAACTAAAACTAAACTAGCACTCTAGAAAATAAACAATTTTTTTTTAACAAGTCTCATAATATTCTAGGCTATCTAATTGCTATGTCTGTTAATAAAAAGTATTTAAAAAATAGTTTGGTAAGATATTTTTGATTTAAAAATGTATCTTTAGTAATGGGATCCACAATTTACAATTTTAAATTTCTCTCCTTTTAATTAGTTCTTTTATAACAAAAAAATATATGTATAGTGTTTATATGTTTTTGTGTTGTGTCTGTATTGTATTTATGTTAATTTTTGGGAATGAATGTAATTTATTAGCTTGAAAGGAAGGGGTAGGTTATAACCCCGCCCACAGGAGTATCGAGTACTCTGGGGCAGTGAATCTGATCAGACTTTTCACGAATTCATTGTGAATACAATTAATTGTTTTAACTAGACTAAAGAGAAAAGACAGAAACGACTTGAGGCAAAAGAAAGATAAACATGGACTGAAAGGAAATTTGGAATGAATAAACAAAAATTCCATCCTTTGTTGGTAAACAGTGAATAACAATGATGTGTCTAAACCCTAATGTCTATAATTTAATAGTTTATGTATATATATATATATATATATATATATATATATATATATATATCGTCAAAGCTTAACGGTTACTTAATTTTTAACGAATTTTTCTGCAATGCGTTGAAATTTAAACGAATAACTTTTAATCATATATATAACGTGGTATTAAATAAATTAAATCCTTTTTACTTTTGAGGGCACCGACATATATTTTCCATTCATGTTGGAGTAAAGTAACCACGAGACTGTTTTGGTACTTTTTAATTAACTGAATAATACAAATAAAACAGAACTTCAGGATAGAAATATTATATTGTTGTATTGTAGTAGTAGTAGTAGTATTGTAACACGACAAACGACTCGAATATGGGACTACTTTTTCAAGTCTCATATCGTCTTCTTTTAAATTTTATTTTTCGTTATTCTTCTAGCCTTTTTATACTGTACGTTTGTACTGTAATAAACAAGGAAATTGTACTATTTAAAAAAGAGTGCTTAGGTCTTCTAAAATAGTTTGTCAATACTTTTTGTTTAGTCGTCATTGTCGTGGTGAAGCATCCCCCCCCCAAAAAACACAGCTTGTATGTAAAATAGGTGGCAGAGATTAACGCTGCTGAATTTTAAAGGCTGCAGAATACGGTGACGTCACTTCGTTCGTGTGTTGAATAAGACGCACTAGGCTGAGCGATGTGCTCACATCAAGGTAAATGCGACATCGGTGTAGTTCTAATTCACCTCTGCCCCTGCACGAGGAACTTGAAAGGCGATTTGAAAACGGTGACGGGAAAAGAGGAAAACGGGAAAGAGCGAGAGGAGAAAAGGGCGTTTCACTCTTCTCCACCGAGATCGGTCTGTGTGCTTTTGGCCTCCGAGAAGGGTTCTCGGCCCGTCTACCCCGTCTGAATACTAACCGGATCAGTGGGAGTCATTTGTGGCCGAGAGATTGATAGGGCTAATCTAGTACAGAAATCGTCCGACGCCTGCCTATTGGACTGATGCGATGCCACTGGAGCTGTGCAATTCAAAACGTAAAAGGAAAAATTGGCTCCGTATATATTCACGTATATATGTTCTCAACAGGAATGGTTAATAATGGTGAAAAATAAAATCTACAACTTTAAATTGAACGCAGACAGTAAAATTTATTCGTTTTTTACAAAGTCAAATATATAAACATAACTAAATTTTTACAATTTATTTCATTCATTCCAAACTGTAATATTAGGTCGTTACAAAAGTCTTGGTGCATTAATTAATTGGTGATATTAAAGTATCTATTTTAATCCTTATTCGATTCTGATCGTACAATTGACCGGTCTGAGGACTGTGGAGTACTTTATACTACGTAACAGACATACACAATTTTAACCATTCACGCCTAAAAATAAATTCATACGTGGATCTAGTCTTCGGGACATTTAAAACACCCCTACTATATTACATGATACTACAAACATATATCAACCTCGGCTACGGCGGCGGGTCTGGGTGTATTAGATATTCCGTTGAAGTCTCGCCAACATGCTCAGCCATTCTCGCCTATAAATACATTCATGCAGGGAGCTAGTCCACGGGACATTGATAACACTACCCACATATGTCAACCTTGACTACAGCGGCGAGTCTCGGTGGTATTAATATTCCGTTGAAGTCTCGCCAACATGCTCAACCATTCACGCCTATAAATACATTCATGCAGGGAGCTAGTACAGCAGCGAGTTTGGGTGGTATTAGATATTCCGTTGAAGTGTTGCCAAAATGCTCAACCATTCACGCCTATAAATACATTCATGCAAGGAGCTAGTACAGCAGCGAGTCTGGGTGGTATTAGATATTCCGTTGAAGCCTCGCCAACATGCTAAACCATTCTCGCCTATAAATACATTCATGCAGGGAGCTAGTCCACGGGACATTGATAACACTACCCACATATGTCAACCTTGACTACAGCGGGTCAGGGTGGTATTAGATATTCCGTTAAAGTCTCGCCAACATGCTCAACCATTCACGCCTATAAATACATTCATACAAGAAGCTAGTCAACGGGACATTGATAACACTACCCCTACTATATTATATGATACTACAAACATATATCAACCTTGACTATGGCGGCGGGTCTGGGTGGTATTAGCTATTCCGTTGAAGTTTCGCCAACATGCTCAACCATTCACGCCAATAAATACAGTAACAACTGAATAAAGGTCACGAGGGAAGAGGCTCTCTGTATGCAACTATAAACTTGTATTAAATTTAGCTGTTTGAACTATCTATTTCTGTAATGCAATCACCGCTTTAAATGTTTTCTTTAGTCGGTCTTGTAGTGTCTCTCCGCATTGGGTGCACCGCCTAGGTCTTTTTACGATAAAAACATGTTAACCTGGTATGGCTAATACTCAGGCAAATTGATACTATTCTATCCCTTTATTTAAGATCTCCATGGTCAGCATTCCGAGATGTTGGTAAGCTCAAGATTTTTCTCCCTCAATTTTTTTAACTTGGTTAAATTCGACTATGTATAAATCGCGGTATTTCTAAATCACTTATATGATTTAATCCAATTTTAATTCAAAAATAATAAGTTAAGTCTATTTCAACTGGAAAAGTGGAAAAATAACAAAAAAAATAGAACAAAATAAACCAGATTAAAATTTCTTGCTGATTCCCAATATATAATAAAATTATTCTTTATTAGAAAAATTCCAAATGAAAAATATATAGTTTCAGTTCAGTGTTGGTATAACTATAGTATAACTGTAGCTATTTACTGGGAAAAATATGTATTATATGAATGATGGATCATGGTCAACGATCGATGGGGCTTATGGTAACTCCGCGAGACAAAATTAAAGGTAACTTCGCAAAATCAAGTTCACTTTCCATTCTGATTGTAAGCCCAAAAATGACTAAAACTTATTAACCAGTCCGTAGGTTAAAAATAATTAAAACAGAACATTTGCTCGTTTATGTAAGCAATTATAAAATTAAAAAGCTAATAAAGTAAATAAAACCAGAGCTTACTTAATAAAAGCATTTCGTTTTTATATTTTATACTTTCGCAGGTTTAATAATTTTCGAAGGATTGTTGTCACGAAGCATTTAACCCGGCTTTGACTTACTGCATTAAGTACTCTTACAGACCGTGACACCGAAGCGGTCGTTATTTAACTTCACACGCACTTAATGAAATAATCCCCGCCTGGTCTGACCTAAAGTAAAGAGAAAAGGGCGGAATGTGGAGACGTAAAAGGAGAGGATAAAGGATTTTCGTAGAAAGGGGGCGACAATTTCCCGAGTCTAGGTTGATGTCACCATTTAAATGTAAATTGAAAGCCTAGTGGAAAAAGAGGGCACATGGGCATCCTTAAAGGCCCGATGAAAACCTTAAGCCTCTTTCATGGCAACGCCGACAAATAACCATGAATTTTTACACCGTAAAAATTATCGATAATTGTCTTTATTACATTTTAAAATTATTGTCGCATAAGCATCAAAACCGCAGTTTTAACCAACCTGTCTTTTTTTATTCGTTGATCAATCAATAATGATTTCAATGGCTGGGCTATGTTTCTAAAATGAAAATTTGAACAAGATTTTTGAAAGGGACAGAGGACTATTATAAATATAAAAACTATAGCCTATTAGATTCCAGTTGTCATGTAACAATTGAGAATAAAATCATCATTTGCACCTCTGGATGCACAAAAAGTTAGAGCTTAAAAGGCAACATAAAAACTGTGAAACTATGGTGAATGTGACTCATCGAACCTGGGAATGACTTATCCAGCAAAAATACGTAAGGGATCAAGTCCACACGACCAACGAACCGAGAATGGCAACCAAAACTACACTGGGAAACAAAAAGTGCCCAACCCTCGGTTTTTTAATACTTGCAATCGTTATAATTTTTATGTTTTGTTGTTTACTAGATATTTTTTAAATAAAATATAAATAGAATATTAAACTGAGTAAAACAATTTTACCAAAAATATTGATATGATATGATGATAAATATTGATACCATCCCTAACCTTCTTAAGGCCTGCAAATTTTCTAGAATCACTGGGCGACTTTTTACCATATTTGACAACTCGTCCCAAGGTTTAAGATAAGGTTTAAGTCGGGACTACTTGCCGGCCGCTATGAACATTGAATTGAAACCAGTTCCAAGTAGTCACCAACGATTCTTAAAGTTTGGGACCTTGCATTGTCATGCATAAAAATAAAACCGTCGCCAATCAGTGGCATATAAGGAACAACTTCTCCTCCAACATCTTCAAAGCATCCATTTTATCGATATTAAAAAACGCTCCATGAAGATCAAGTTTGTGCAAACTTACATTGCCCAAACCATAACATCACTACTTCCATAGCTTCTCTGGAGTGGAAATGTGTGAGAATCTCTCTCCGTTCTGCTCCAAACCTTCTCTCGACTCATCCGAAAAGAAAATTTTATACCAACCTTGCTCAGACCAATTGATGCGATTTCTAGCGAAACTTGGACGTCTGCGCTTTTTGTGGCAAGATACTAAGCCTAAGGAGGGTTCAGGTCCTAGTCAAGTCATACTGGCTCCTTTTTTTGTCAACACTTTCTCATGGCTTGTTTGTCCGGAATGACCAGTGTCAGGTCATTGGTGTCACTGATTTCTACCAGGGGTTTCATACGATTCTATACGCTTTTTACCATTACCTTGCATGAGGCTAAGCCCGTAAGTGCCGCCTGACTGACAGAGAAAATGGCTGTTCGGGCGCGTCTCCGTCACCGAAGCGCCCGATTTGTGACGTACACTGTACCCCTCTATCTTCAACCCCTATCTTCTGGAAATCCACCAATCGTAACTTCCCTCCTTTTTCCTCAAAAACCCATCCCTTCTGGCCTTCTTGGGCTCTCTTCTCCGCCAGCTCTCGGACCGAGCACACCTTCTATCGCCCTATCTCCCCAAAGTGTTGCGCCATAGTAATTCGCCTCCGTGTAAGATCGCCGGTTCGTAAAGTTTCATCGCAACGCGAATCCCCATGGATTCCCCTTCAAATCGCCATATCTTCACCTCCGAGTGCGTCCCATCTCCCGACCGCTTGGTCCCCAAACCTATCATCGCCATTTTCCCTTAATATCCCATCTCCCTTTTTCCATCTATCATCATTATAATCCCACGAAGAATCATCCATCATTATCCTCCGACGACTCCATCACCTCACTGGCTACTACCTGGATTATATATATTATGCAGGATGGGCGGCCAAGACCCGAGGGTTAAATGCATGGGTAGACTCGTACCCCATCCCTAAAAGGTCCGGGACTTGGTCGGCTCACGTGTCCTGCATAAACCTCTTGGACTTGTTCACAAACCCCGAGATTTTGGACCATTTTATCTCGGGGAGTGATTTGGCGATGTCCTCTCCTTCAAAGATTTCAAATCTAGACCTAGCATACCTATCACATTCTGCGAGGTAGTGCTTTGCCGTTTCTTCTTTTATTTCTCAGAAGTGGCAAAAGGGATCTGGTAGGATACCCATTATGAAGAGGTGTCTTCTCAGTGGGCAGTGGCCCGTCAGAATACCTATCAGCCTCCTAATTCCCTTCCTTGAGAGAGAATAGCCATTTCGATTCAGCTGGTTTGATCGCCTTAACAAACTCTTTCGATTGCCTGTGTCCGGGGGATAAATTCCACTCGCTAAGGAATTGTTTCATGCCCCAGTTATTGATACTCTCTTTCGCTGTGCTCATAGAGTGGGGGGTAATACCGGTTGTGGCCCAACAAACGCAGTATTAGAACCTTCTTTGGCTAGGCCATCCGCCTTTTCATTGCCCTGGTGTCCTTTATGTGCAGGTATCCAAATAAGGGTTACCTTATTCTCAAACCTGAAAGAGATTGATAAGATTTATAGTTTCCTCCACCAGTCGTGAGGTTGACAGATCTTTTTTAATGCCCTAAGACTAGCCTGACTGTCAGAAAAGATTTTAATATCTTTTCCCATAATTTTACTTTCCATCAGTGTTGTACAACACACATTGATGGCCCAGATTTCCGCCTGAAAAACGGAGGTGTTATTGCCAAGAGGGGAGGAGATGCTGATTCCTAATTTTGGTAAACTGGTAGTACCTGGATTGCATCGTCTCATTGTCCACTGGATTTCATCATCCATCATCATCATGAACCAGGTCGGTGCACTGGCCTAGTCACCGCTGAACATGTCGCATTCAGGAGACCGCTTTCCGGTCTTCATCGCCTTTAGACCATCATCGCCTTCAGATCTCCAATTTGTAAGCCATAGAAATTTCATTAAACAGTGAGTCTTCAATTTTTGTTCATTATTTATTTCTTCATTTAACCATTCCTAAACTAACATCTACTCAATCGGGAATCTTCCATTCCCGTTGGTGCCGAAACCATCTTCTTATTAATTTCAATTCCTATCTCTGGTGGTGTTCCTCGGCGCCATTTTGTATTTGGCTGATAGCGAACAATGGCTGTCTTCTTGGAACGTGTTGCCTTTTTATTTCTCTGGCATAGTGTTCAATTGCTCTGATTTCAGACTAGAAAACTGTTGCGTATTTACTTAAGTTTAAAGTCAGTTCTTCGGATTCATCCTGAAGACTGCAGCTCTCGTGTCTTTATAGGTTTTGGAACCGTCTATATACACGTAGGATTTGGCCTTCAAAGGTGGTCCTTTCTGGAATAAGTTCCTTGTACTTATTGTAGAAGCTATATTTTGGAGTAGTGGTATCTATTGGCATGCCGTGTAAGTCATCTGCCTGTTTCTCCTTCCCCAGTTTTCCTCGTTCGTTGACATGGCCTATCCTTGAAGATTCCTGTGATCTCGGTTCTTCTTTATGTTTATCTAGATGTATACCCTTACTTTTTTACTTTTAGGTTACCTCCAAACTGCAAATAATCGTTATATAAAGATGTTTGAAACTCTCTCCAACTTGATATGATATGATTATTAATAAATTCTGAATATAAACATGAAAATATTATCAAACTTGCAATTGCTAAATTAATTTATTAAATAATTATAAAGAAAGAACTAAGCTCTCAACCCTTTATTCTGTTTAAACAATAAAATCCAATTGACAATTTCATCAAAAGTGAGATAAGCACAGGTGTGTTAACCCGGCTTTTCAAGTTGAGAAGTGAGGTCGTAAATTTAAATAATGACTCATTTACAAGCGAGATAAGAACATGCACTATTTGTTAAATGGATCAAGAAGAGAGCGTTTGACTTTGTGGCAGCCTCTCGTTGAACATCGTTTTAAATATTTCAATTCCCACTCCCTAAACTATAAGCAGTTTCTAGCGTACAAATTGGAATTTGTGTATTATTACGTATACATATTAATGGTAAAAGTTGTACGTTTAGTGTACCAGGTGTAAACTTAAGTTATTATAGTAAATTTTTAAAAACAGCCCAGAATACCAGAACTTCAATAATTACCTGTATACTTGGTTTAAATATTTAGTTGGACCAACCTTTGGCTATGTATTACTTAAAAGATTGAAGCTATTATAACTTCTCTTTTCTATTTGTTTATTTACTTATTTTTTACTCATGTTCTTCAAACTACACTTTCTGCGGTATCGTCCGTTTATAACTCTTACTACTCTACTTTGTTACCCACCAAGCAAAACCATGATTATTTACGTATGTAATTTTAATTATGCAGATAAAAGTGCAAAATTTAACAACTCCCTGTTTGAGTCATACCATTATTTAATGTCTTGATTGATGCCGATTATATTTTGTTACTTGATTTATTTTCTTTTAAATGATAAAGATATACGCTGTCAATTTTTTACTATATTTATTATTCATTGCTATTAGTACAAAATATATATTGAGCAAATTAAATTCACTAATTTCGTGGTCCGCTTGACCAATTAATATATTACAATTAATTAAGATTTTTAGTTGAGATAAAAAAGTCAATGGCACGAGCGGGAATCGAACCCACAATCTTCGGCTAGATACGCCGCTGCTCTACCACTTGAGCTATCGCGACCTCGATCCACTCGGACACTAACTTCCCATCTCAACCCCACCTTTTTTGCCATTTTTCAAGTTAGTGTCCGAGTGGATCGAGGTCACGATAGCTCAAGTGGTAGAGCAGCGGCGTATATAGCCGAAGATTGTCGGTTCGAATCCCGCTCGTGCCATTGACTTTTTTATCTCAACTGAAAACCTTAATTAATTGTAATATATTAATTGGTCACGCGGACCACGAAATTAGTGAATTTAATGATTTAAAATGAAGTATACTTCACTAAAGCTCCCCGTGGCCATTTCATTTGTCGTCGAGTATCCAATCCGATTACACGACATTTGAAAAATGGCAAAAAAGGAGGGAAAATTCAAACGGTGGGGTTGAGATGGGAAGTTAGTGTCCGAGTGGATCGAGGTCACGATAGCTCAAGTGGTAGAGCAGCGGCGTATCTAGCCGAAGATCGTGGGTTCGAATCCCGCTCGTGCCATTGACTTTTTTATCTCAACTAAAAACCTTAATTAATTGTAATTGAGCAAATTGTATAGTTAGTTATATGAATGTATGTCTGACAGACTATCAGACCAGGAGGCAGTGGAGAGAGAAACCAACCAGCGCTGGAACTCTTTTATTTCGTTGGTTGGGTTAAGATAGAAGGTCGCGAGGCTATCGTCGTTTTAAACGGCGGAGGAATATAAGGGTGAGACATTAAAGAAAGAGTTAGGGCTAGTGGGTTAGGGGTAGGGATCGGTTAAGAGTGGAAATTGAAGAAGCGTGTTTGGATAAGATCTTTCACGAAATGGATTTTCAGATCGTCATAGATCGTTTGATTGGTGAGGTGTGTAACTTTAGATGGAAAAGATTCAATTCGTTGGAGGTTGGATGATTTGGCCTAGACTCACAGTTTGACTCCGTAAGTCCAAATAGAACTGATGAGTGTTTCGGTAAGCAGTTAGTTCGTTATGTGTGCTTAGTGTTGATTTTGGTCTCGGTGCTTGAGTAGTCCATATCTTTTGTTAAGCTCTTGTCGTTTAATCTTATAGGAGGGTGTCACTCTGATATCTAAGTAAAGCCCAAGGTAGCGGATTTGGTTCGATGGCGATTGGATCTCGTTGTTAATGTGCACTGGTAGATAGGTATGACGTTTGAGCGTAAGCGTGTTTTGTAGTTTTTTTGCTCGTTTAACCTGATCCGCCAACATTTGCATTAGTCGGTAATGAGGTTTAGATGATGTTGGATTGCTTATGACGCTAGGATTGGATTGGAGTTTGCTTATAGGATTGCGGTGTCGTCCGTAGGTTATGAGTTGTGTGTTTGGATGGGTATGCCAGCAGTGTAGATGTGTTGAGGATTGGCGTGATGGGTCCGTAGTCAAATAACTAGTATTTTCCTCCCAATAATCCATATCTGTATTTTTAATTTGATTTCTTATATCATGTTAAAAATTGTTTCTCAGAAGATTTGCGCGAATGAGAAATTCAGTACCGTAACATTTGGAATAGGACGTTCATAGAAAGGGGTTCGCTTCACGCTTTAACGTGATTTATGTTTAATTAAGGTAGGTTTAAGATGAGACTCGTTACATTATATTTAGCCGTTCGCCCTTGGACCGCTGTTCAACTATTTCACGGTGGTTTAACTCTGGTAATTAACTAAGCCCCTAGGCTCGTTTTTTAACCAGACGTAATTCTCACATGCTTTACTCTGCAAACTGATTGCTCTTTTAAAAGAGTGAAGTGGGCCTTGGGGGGTTTCAATGCGAAATACCCGATACGCATAAATTACTTACGAAGTACTGCATTTTAACTCTAAATCTAATATAGTGTATTTAGCTTTGTTTAAAAAATGTGCCTCAAAAAATATTACCTTAATAATTTAAATTTGCAAATATAGACAAAACAGAAAAAATATTGTACTTTTTCAGAAAGTTCAAAAAGTGATGTTTACGGGTGTCAAATTTTAACGCACCAATCAATTCATTTAGTTTCAAATTAAATCCATTATCTTTACACATTAGTTACAGGTAATTAGAACGATCATAGTCAAAATAAGCATTAAATACTTTGCTTATTTCCTTTATTTACTTTTGTATTGATTAACCCCATTTGAACAAAAGGTAGTATTTTGCCCTTTCATTCTGCTACGCCTAAAGATCGCATTCAGTTAGGCTTTTCCTTCGTTGATTTCACTTGATATTATTTGTCTCCACTCGAGTTGTTTTTGGGTTATTCAAACCGTTTCTACATTGCGCCACCTTCATTGAGGAACAGGCAGGAGCTCGTCACTGAAGATGCTTAAGAAAAACGCGGGTGGAGATAGACCCAGTAAGTGACCCTGTGCATTTCCCTAATGATGGATGAATCTATCATCTATAGATCTAGGTTGACCCTTCTAATGTGAATCCTCTGAAATTTGCTGAAGTTCTTTGAAGCACCTAAAGGGTTCTTCTTTCCTATTGTAAAGTGACTCCTGGCGACTTTGCGCTGGCTCCTTCTTCTAATAATGTTATGACCCTGACACTGTCAGCCAAATGACTGACTATAGCCATTGAAAAAGACTTAGGAATAAAGTGACTTTGTGCCGGTTCAACATGAGTTCATCGACTCGCAGACCAAAACCTATCATCAACCATGACGGGAAATGAGTTCAAAAATTTGATGAGACATGCTATTTTTTCAAGATTTCAAGTTGCCCAAACCACATCAACTACATTGTTTTAATAAGAATATTTATTGAGTTGCCTATTGTACTAGAAGAGAGAACCAATTTTTCTAATATTATTTATTTATATAACAAGGGTCAAATATAATAATTCAATTTGTCCCCCCACTAATGAATACATCCACATTAATATATGTAACATTTTCCTCATCACTATGACCACAAGAAGAACCGTAGGCAAATCTTAGGGATTAAAACTGAAAATGGTCCATTGGCTCTACACGGGAGTAATAAGACCCAAAATAGCATGGATGGTATGGATCATTAATCTGATGAACCAAAGCTCAACAAAAAGTCAATCATTAGGCAGCAAAAAAAGATAGGCAAACTTATGTATCACATAGGTAATGAGAACAACCCTTACAAGTGTACTAAAATCTCTCCTAAACCTACCTCCACTGGAAACATTTATACAAGGAGGATCATTTAGGCTCCAAAAACAATCAAATTGGATAGGAACTGAACGATTCGGGCATACAACCACAATTAATAAAATCAGACACCCATTTTTAGAAATGGGGACTGACTATATGATCCCGGAAATATTCTTTACGACATCCTATAGAATCTCAACAGACTATAAAGGAGAGGAAGTACTCAGGAGAGCATCAGATGATGTGGTATACAGATGGCTTCAAAACAAACAAAGAAACTGGACGGGGTATTTTTTTTGCACAAACCCAATATGAGCAACCAAACTCATTAGGGAAGTACAAATCGGTCTTTCAAGCAGAATTACATGTCATCAACGATTGGCCAAGGAAAATCTTAAAAGAGGTTAAACTGTTAAAAAGGTCCTCATAAGATCTGATAGCGAAGAAGCTATTAAAGCATTAGCATGTAAAAAATCACACCAAAATTCAATCTAAAATTTCCAAAACCTGGGGAAACACAACAACTTGATGATATCTTGGGTGCCATGGCACAGAGGAATTTTGGGTAACGAGAAAAAAAAAGCAGACAGACTGGCCAGTGGAGGATCTGCAAGACCATTCATAAGCCCAGAACCTATATTTGGCATAACAAAAACAAATACAGAATCCTCCATGAAAGAATGGATCCAAATAAAACAAAACGAGAAGTGGATAAAGTCTAGCGGCGCTAGACACATTAAAGTTATGCAATCCTCACCAAGACAACTCACTGCTGCAGTTGAAGAGAGCCAGACTCTGAGGAGTTATAGAACTATTAACCGGTCACTGGCATCTGAGAAAACATCTACCTGACATGGTCATATATAATGATGATCCCATTTGCAGATCATGCAATGAGAAGGAGGAAACAGCCACCATAACATCTTCAAATGCGAAGCAACGGCTCATGGGTGACATAACCTAGCATACAGAAAACACCCAGGGAATGAAATTGTATCAACAACAATCAATGACCTAATACTTCTTAACAGAAGGATTGAGTCGATTGCACAGCACTAGGGAACTAGGAAGGTACAATAAGCCAG
The DNA here is from genome assembly GCF_000648675.2 of Cimex lectularius. NCBI lineage: Eukaryota > Metazoa > Arthropoda > Insecta > Hemiptera > Cimicidae > Cimex > Cimex lectularius. The sequence continues at coordinate 552,781 of NW_019392827.1, read as the reverse complement.
AAGACTGCTGTGCCTGGGGAGCACAAACCCCGCTTCCTAGTTTCATCATCATCATCATTTCCTCATCCTTCGAGCGCAAAGAATACTATGTAGGGTTTTTTCTTAACGTATCGCAAGCGTTGGAATCGCGAGTGGCATGAACGCCTCGTGTACAAAGCAAAGCGGATCCTTCCAAATACACTCTACCTTTTTTGTTCCTACCTAACCAAACAATTCTTCAATGTCGACTTCCACCGACAATCAGGGCAGTCTACTTGGACTGATTCCCCACCATCCTTGCATCTTTTGCCGAAGACACTGATGTCCTTCCCTCTCATCCTGGCCCAACACGATTGCTTCGGAGGACTCAATGAAAGCAAAAGCACCCTCGTATCTTTCACCCTTCGAAGCAAAACCGCACAACATACAATGAGTGATTCAATAATACTCCCATCTCAAAAGCGTCCGCTCACTTGAGTTCCATCAAGACTAACCTGGAACCAACACACACGACTAAATTGTCGTCACGCAAATCTAATGTTTCAGTGACAACAAACTGACAATCTATGAGACTGTATTAAAACAAATCTGGAAGTACGTATTAAGCCAGGAACACACTTACCCGATGCTACGCCATGCGACGCCACCCGATGCTACCCGACGCCTTGCCACGTTTTGGTGGGGTGTGCACATCTATCCGACGCAAGTACACGTCGCGTACAGTCCACAGCGTTTATCACAATAATCACTATCACAATCGCAACGCATCTTTTGTTCTTAATGCACTATTTTGAGCAAAACCTTGAGCACAACCATCTAATAAATTGTTTGTTAAACTTAATTGTTTTAAATAAAGTTACTCCTAACCATCTAATTAAACAATGTTTATAAAAACTTATGCATTTTTTATCTCGTTTAATTTGGTTTACATTAAAATAACATGTTGTAATTAATATAACGACAAAATTACATGTACTTAGTTTGAAATAAACTACAAAAAATATGAGTGTCCTGTTCTCATGCTACCCGACATTACAAAATGGTGTAATTTTACGAGCAAAACTATGAAATAAATTGTTAATTAAATATTATGAGCAAAACCGTCTAATAAATTGTTCCAATTTTAGTATATGTACCGCCGAAGCGAGTACAATAAATTGTTAGTTAAATTCATTATATGAAAAAATCGTATTCCGGTGTTTTGATTAATTTTCTACCAAACCATTAAAATTAATTTTTTAAATAAAAACTAATTAATTTTTAATCACAGTTTAATTTGGTTTATATTAAAATAAGTATGTTGTAATTAATATAACGACAATAATACAAATAGTTTGCTTAAAAATATGAGTGTCAGGTTCTTTTGTCTTCGACTGTACTCGATGCGACCCGACGAAAATGTGGACAGTGGGGATCGCAGAGCGTCGGGTAGGTTAGCGTGGCATAGCATCGGGTAGATGTGCACGGGGGTAATGCAACCTTATGGAAAATCGGAGTTTGGATTTCCGTCGGGTAGCATCGGATAGATGTGCACGGGGGTAATGCAACCTTATGGAAAATCGGAGTTTGGATTTGCGTCGGGTAGCGTCGTATGGCGTAGCATCGGGTAAGTGTGTTTCTGGCGTTAGAACTGTGAAGCTAAACCGCCCAACATACTCAAAGCTCCTTACGACATCTCCAACCACATCTATCACAATGACCTCAAAACCGTTCCGTAAATAATTCGCAAAACATTTTCAACAGTGTACAATAAACTCCCCTCCCACCCCAATTGTGTTGCCCAATCCTTATCCAATAGAAACCACCCTTATAATTGGACCAGACGACTAAAGAGTAGATGGCATCGCGACCTACTAACGAATAATGTGCTAGCGGTCGTTAACACCCCTCACATGATCCATGTCATTACATTACAAACTGTAAATAATAATTACATATTGTAATAAATATATTATATTAAAAAAATAATAATATAAAAATTGTTAAGAGCAATAACAAGAAAGAGTGTTTGTTCTGTACGATTATCCATAAACGGCCGGTTATAATGAAATACAAACCGGAAATTACGATCCCGCCGGCATTTTCTTTTCTCGGCCTTTAATAAAAACGACGAAGGATAAACGACAAGGTCCAGTTCCAATTCAGTAAGGTTTCTTTATTCTTATGCTGGTTCGGGAGTGAAGAAAGCGGAAAGGGTTCCATATGTATGTCGGGCCCGGCGACAAGGTCATTCCCAGTTCTGATTGCTGCCCTGCTACATAAAGGATGAGCGGCGGGGGCGGTGGTTACGCCGTGTCACCTTTGCCACACTTGCGTCCGTTTCAAATCCTTTGGCACAGTCCCGTAAAAAGATGAATAAATTAATAAGTACAATATTGATTCTTTTTAATTGGAATAAATCATGTTAAAGACATACATTATTTAGCCTCCCTTTCTCTCCTTCGACCTCTTGAAAGAGAGAAATTATACCGACCGAATAAAATTTATTTTAGTAAGCTGAACAGCCATTTGTTCTGCCGGTATTGGGTCGGCAGTTCATTTGTATCTGGATTATTACCACCTTATTACTATTCGAGTTAGCGAGGAAGTTATGCCTATGTTTATTTAAGATTTTTTAAGAGTAAGATATTACGATTTATGTCCGGTGAGACCATAGGCGTTTTTATAATAAAAAATTAAATATATAAAAGGAATTTTGTATGTTTTATGTTTTGTTTAAATATTAAGTGTTGTATGTCTTTTTGTAATAGGTAATTTCCTAATAAAGACTTTTTATTATTATATTAGAAAGTAATAGAAGTAGAAAACACTTTGATATCGTATGCTTTTTCCAAATCCCCCCCGCAAAAAAAAAAAATAAAAATGGTGTGGTTAAGAAAGAGAAAACTAAATGAAGTTTACAGTGTATAACTCATCGTTTTATCTCAATTCGTCTAAAAGTTACAATTTTTAAGTTTTTGTATAAGAAAAGCACGTTTCTTTACATAAAACCTGAATTTTGTCTAAAGAGCATGTAAATTAAAATAAGCAAATACATTCAGAAATAAATTGTTCTTCAGGATAAAAACTCAACTCTTTAGTCATTAAATCATATTTCATTTCCAGGATACGCCCCGGACACACGTTTCCAAATCCCCATCAGAAATCAAAATATCGAAATTTGTAATAGACAGAATTCAAAAATAGAAATAATATTTTATTTTTTTTATTGTATATTACAATTAACTGCATTTTGGTATCTAGTAATAATGTATGAATAAATATTAAGAAAAACAAGAGTGGAGAAACTACCCACCGGTAGTACTCCTAACTATTCTTTATTCAATTGTCACTGGATAGAAGATCCCGTGGCCATCGTCTTTTTAGTCAGCGAAGAGGGTTGGAAGGAATTCGTCGGGTTGAGAGGATTTGAATTTGAGGATTTATAGTGGTTGGGAGGTTTGTGAAAAACATCTTGGACAAAAGGAATATCTAGGTCTTTATGGGTAGTGTCGTTGGACACATAAAAGGGAGCATTAAGGATTTTTCTGAGGATGATGGATTGGGCTCTTTGGATGCGTAGAATATTGGAATGTTTGGCTGAACCCCACACTTCCAGGCCATAAGTCCATATTGGCTTCACTAGGGTGATATAAAGTAGTCTTTTGTTTAAGAGAGGTAGGTTAGAACGTCTGTCAAGAAGTCGTGAAAGTGCTCTGTAATGTTTCATATAAATAGTCCTAGGTAGCGCACCTTGTCCGCAATTGGGAGGGGTATTTGATTGAAGTAGACTGGAGGAGGGATCTTTTTGCGGAGGGTGAAAGTTGGTGGATTTTTCTGGGTTGAATTTGAGTCTTTTTTTTTACACCATGATTCCAGTAGTGTGAGGTGTTCTTGAAGGTTTCGAGTGGAAATGACTAGATCAGAATTGCTTGAGAGGATCGCTGTATCGTCTGCAAAGGTTAGAGTGGTAGTAGAAATAATAATAGTAGTGGTAGAAATAATATTAATTTATAATTACAAATTAATTAATCTTTTTACGTAAGGTCTTGGTCGAAAGGAAAAGGTAGTGTCACGAGCGGGATTAGAACCCACGACCTTCGGCTTAATATGCCGCTGCTCTAACCACTTATCTTTCTTCAATTTTAAAAAATACACACCACCCAATTTTATATATGAAAAAAGATCAGTGATAAGGCCAATTATTAATTAATTGAAAGAAGAAAATTAATTTGGTCAATCAGACTACTAAATATAATGGATAACAAATTAAAATAAACTTTCCAAAATAAACATCCTGAACACTTTCCTTTTGAATTCCCCACCGAGCTTCAATTAGGTTACTTATGCTGGTTGATTCGCTAATCATACGACAAAATTCGTCAGGTGGTTTTACACCTCAAATGCAACAAAAAAGTTAAAAAATTTAATGGTCCAATTCTCATCTATCACAGATATTCAACTTTTTTTTCATCAATCAGAAATCGTGAGATGCGGTCTCGTGTAATGTAGGCTTCAGAAAAAGATTTTCTTTATCGTGCCAACGTTTCGATATTTATTGAGATCATCTTCAGGGCCTGGGATTTACAAACATTGTTTACATTTAACAAATACATGTGGGATGTGGAAATAATGTTTGTAAATCCCAGGCCTGAAGATGATCTCAATAAAGGTCGAAACGTTGGCACGATAAAGAAAATGTTTTTCTGAAACCTACATCACACCAGACGCATCTCACGATTTCTGAATAATTATCGATTAACGGTCACTAATCATCACACATTTTTTTCATGTATCTACGTTTTTGTCATAAATCTACTCTTTAACTAATGATTTTAAGGGGGAAAAAACATTGAAAAGAGCGTAAATTTCCTTTAAGAAGGCACTGTTCGGGAACAACTATACTGACGTTGTAAAACCCAACTTTAACCTAATAAAAAAAATTCAAGAAATTCGTCACTTTTTATGTATTTTGTTTGATTTTTACGTTGAATTTTTCATGTTTGTCATCAACGTTTCTGTTATGTTATATTATACATATAAGTATACATGTGTAATGTTGCATTTTGACATAATTTCGGGGATGTATGGCTCTTTGAAATTTGGTAAAGATACTCCTTTATGGCTGAAGTTGGGTTATTCCAAGTCCGACTTTTGCTGCGTTTATTTGTTCGTCGAACTTAAAGTAGTTTTGTTCTGTTGTCTGTACTACACTGCCTAAAAATCCCTAAAAGCAAGTGATCGGTTTTTGTTCTTTTTTTATGGGCAGTGAATTTTTATAATTTCTTTATTCGTTGTCATAGTGTCTTCGTTGTCTAGTGTAATTTCTATGTTTTTAATTTGTTAATGAGATCTGTTAAATTAAACCGTCCAAGTTAAAGTTCGTATGCTGGGTCAGGTATATAGATTATATTTGGTCGTATGCGTATGTTTTGTTTATACATTTTAGGACCGCTGTGAGTTTTGGTGGTTGTGGGTTCATGTTAATGTATTTGTGCGAATATTTTGGATTTGTGATCAGAGAGTATTTATCAACTGTCTGAATAGGCAGACCAAAATGATTACGACTAAATTACATACAAAAATATTGATGAAAACGAACCGTTTTTCCAATAGAACCACCGCTTGCCAGGGTTTGCATCGACGAAAAGACATGGACAGACGCATTATTTAGTTTCTGAGAGTTCTTCTTTCTGAGAATCTTTTATAAAGTTTGGCTTACATTTTCATAAAAAGAATTTTTAAATAAATGGGATGTAAAAATCTATTATGATTATAATTAATGAAATTATTCATACGCATACCGTGCTTTTTCTTAAACTTTGTACAAATTTTTAAAAATCTCGCTTTTTATAATTCCTTACAGTAAACAATAGCAATTCCAATGTAATTTTGGTTTTGTCTAAATGAGAAAATGTTCTAAAGAAGCCTCCGCTGGGTGCAAAAGTCCGAATGTGTTCTCATGCGGTTTTATCGTTACAGGATCAATGAGGGGTTCGCGTGATCACGGTCCTTCCTCTGCGGATAAACTATAAAAATACGATCCCCCCTAGCTCCAAAGTTGCTTGCCCTTATTTTTCCTTCGTTCAACGGCATAACATTTATTCGGGGAACGTTTGGGACAAGTACGAAAATAACATTAAAAAGCCGACTCACAATTTGGCTAAATTCACTTACATATCTGTACAGCTTCATCGAAATAATAAGTGTAATAATAATAATAATATCGCGGTAGGTTCTATATTCAAAATGGAACCAAAAAGTCCTAATTAACTATGATCCGAATCTTAACAGTTTTAGAGTTATTTCACTTTTTCTGATTTTTTAAGATTGCACGACCTTGCTTCAAATAAACAATGATAACTAAAAGGTTTTGGATAAATCTGTTGATACCATTGATAACTACGTTAAATCTCCAATAAAATATGATAAATAAATAAGCGTTTCAATAGCCAGAACTTTGAAAGAAAAAATTCAAATTGGAAAAACTTTTTATGGTGATTCTAAGCTACTATTTCCAAATCTAGAGACGAGCAAATTTCAGAAAACTTACTTCATTTAATATCCTTTTTATTAGTGTAATTGCTTTTTTAATTATTTTTTCAAAGGTGAAGAATTTGATGAAGGAATGGAACTGTTGCGGATTGGTAAGGTAGAAAGATTAAAAAAAAACTTAAAGAAATTTTGAATGAATTTATTAAACGTTTTTTAATTTGGGTTCGAAACTGAAATAGAGCAAATGTTCACTTATTAAACTTCAGGACTTCAACATTGATTAAAGGATTATTGTATTATTGAATTATTATTACCCAGAATAAAAGAGTTTTATTATTCAAAATGTTTTTAATACATTTTTTCAAAATTTCCATAATTTTGTTTTTACTCTTTCCACCTTACCAATCCATCAACATCGTTTTTTTCCTTTTCTTCATCAATTTCTTCATCTTTGAAAAAATAATTTAAAAAAGCAATTACACTAATAAAAAATGGTTATTAAATGGAGTTTTCTAAAATTTGCTGGTCTTTAAGTTTGGAAATGTAGTTTAGAATTACCATAGTAAGTTTTTCAACGTTGAAAAAAAAATTTCAATTTTCTGGCTACTAAAACTCTTATTTCACCAACGTTTACAAGTTTAATATTTATCACATCTTATTAGATATTTAACATAATTTTCAATGGTACCAAAGGATTTGTCCAAAACCTTTTAGTTTTGGAGTTATCATTGTTTATTTGAGCAAGGTCGTGAAATCTGAAAAAATCAGAAAAAGTGAAATAACTCTGAAACTGCTGAGATTCGGTCCATAGTTAATTAGGACTTTTTGGTTCTGTTTTGAATGTAAAATCTACTGGCAAAGTTTGTAACCCGAGTAGCCGAACACCCTGTATATAGAAATGATAAATGATGGAATGAGTGTGGTGTTTTAAAAAGATAGTTCCTACTCACAGTTAGTTGTTTTTCAACGATCCGGATTTCGAGCCTTTTTGCTCATCATCAGGTTGAAGGATTTCTACAACCACGTCTCTCGACATGAATTGCCAAAGTGAACCCGCTGATACCTCCGCCAGCGCGACGTTCCAATTAGCAGCTGATTTTTTTAATGGCGCTCAATTTTGAACGTGCGAAACGCGGAAATTATAACACAAATAAATATTATACTAGTAAATACTTAATATTATTAAATTACTATAAAAATAATAACAATTAAAATAATTAGTTTAATTATTTGGATGTTTGATATTATTTATGTACATATTTAAAATGGGAGGTAGATCAAAATCTGTTATATTATTAATGCATTTATCACCATGTTCAATTTTACATTTTTTAATTTCAAATTTCTCAAAACAATCTAATTATTTCCCTTTGTTGAAACTATGTAACACCTTGTATTTACGTTTGAATTGAAATTATGTTTTGTTTCTTTACTCTGTATATATATTTTTTTCACTTAGTTTTAAACGTTTCATATTATACGATCGGCTTAACTAAAAACGATAAATAGATAAAAACTAATATTCTCTTTAATCCCTTGTGAGTACAGACATTTCCATGGGTGTTTTCAAATGGATTGTTTATTTCAATTCCAGGTCAGCAGTAAAAATCTATATTCACTATCGCGAGCTTAAAGATGCTCAGCTGTCCGTCCGAGGCCATAAATCAAATTCCCATGACGCCCCTAGCCAAATCTGGATTGAGATTGTAGCAATTGATTCACTCTGAACGACTCTACCCTTCCGAAACAACTCGCAGTATTATTTAGGGCTCATGGTGTATTTTTAGAAAGGCCAATATAATTAATAACATTTTATATGTGTCACAGGGTCATCATCAAGTTGAATTATATTATTCTATATTCCCGGCGATAATACAAGCGCAATACTCTTCCTGTAAGGTGGCTGAGTGATTACGCCGTCCGGCTCGTATTTGCCACGCTAGCGGTCCAGGGTTCGAACCCCAGACTAGCCCATGGAATTTTAATTGTTGTTAATACGGAGAAAGTAATGTAAAGTGGTTAGACTCTCCTGAAAAAAAGAATAGCTCGTAATAATTTATTGAAGTCAAAGAGGTTTAAAATGAGGTAGTTAAGAGAAACACTTTTTCATTTTTTTACGGATATTTCGACCTTTATTCAGGTCATCTTCAGCTCCTTCGTGAAGGACAAAATATATGTTGATTGGAAAAATACAACAGAGATCAATCAAAGTAAAGTATCAATTTTGTACTAAGTATTTCATATTCACATAAAATGTGGTGCTATTCTTATGATGTCATATCGGTTTCGTGTGAAATTGTTGTGAAACTTAAATTTTTATTCTGCGTTTTTATATGTTTGCGACATTATATGTTTATGGGTGGGGGAAGAGGTAAATCTGGTTAAATTTTCTTTGATCATAGGCGGGTTTATTTAACTCAAAGGAAGTCGAGAATAGGGACTTTCTCTGTAGGATTTGTGATTTGTGAGGAAGTTAATTATTATGGACAATAACAAAGGGGAGGAAATATAAAAAATGTAAAAACAAAATTTAATACGTTATTTGCTTTATGATGTAGGCGTAGCTACGGCTGAATTGGTGGTTCATCTAAACCATTTCTAGAATTGGTCAAGCGGACCTCGAAAAATAGTGAATTTAATGCATTTCTAGAAAGTTGCGTTTGTATTTGTTTTTGTTTTTTTTCAGTGTTTAGTATTCGTATTTTGTCGAAATCAAAGTTGTGTTGTTTTTCAAAATGGAGTGTGCCCAATGCTATAGGATTTTAATCCCAAATTTCTAAAATATACTTCGTTCCCCAACCTGTCATTATAACATAAAACCAGTAGACTGCAAATTCACGTTTCACAATTCTACACGAAACAAACATGACACCACAAAAATAGCACCACACTTTACGTGAGTACAAAATACTTGGTTCAAAGTTTATATGTTCATCTGTATTGTATTTTTTCCAATCACATTGCTTTGTAATTCTACCAGGGAGTGAACATGGCCCGAATAAAGATCGAAACGTTGGTAAAAAATGAAAAAGGCGTTTTTTTCTAGACTACCACAAAATACACCACACTTTATGTGAGTACAAAATTCTTGGTTCAAAGTTTATATGTTCATCTGTATTGTATTTTTTCCAATCAACATTTGCTTTGTAATTCTACCAGGCGCTGAAGATGACACGAATAAAGGTCGAAACGTTGATAAAAAATGAAAAAGGCGTTTTTTTTTCTAAACTACCACGAAAATAGCATACACTTTAGGTAAGTATGAAATAATTGGTTCAAAATTTGTATTGTATTTTTTTTATCAACATATGTTTTGTAATTAATCCAGGCAGTGAAGATGATCCGAATAAAGGTCGAAACATTGGTAAAAAATGAAAAAGGTGTTTTTTTCTAAACTTCCACAAAAATAACACCACAATTTATGTAAGTATGAAATAATTGGTTCAAAATTTGTAGTTACATCTGTATTGTATTTTTTTCAACCAACATATGTTTTGTAATTTACCCAAGTAGTGAAGATGGCCCGAAAAAAGGTCGAAACGTTGGCAAAAATGTGTTTTTCTAAACAACCTCTTTCTTGACTGATCATCAAGGATTTGTGATTCTGCATTCAATATTGGAAAGGAACATAATTGTTAAAGAAGATAACGAAGGAAAGGGAAATATAAAAATAAGTCTTAATAATTTAATTGCTTAATGATATGGGCGTAGCTATGGCTGAGTTTGCATGCTTCTGTTCTAATTAATGCTATGTGCGTCTCTGTTAATGTTAACCACTTCTGGAAAGTTGCGTTTGTATTAGTTTTTTTCCATTTTTAGTATTAGTATTTTGTCGAAATCAAAGTTGTGTCGTTTTTCAAATAGGTGTCTGGCAAAAACTGTGAGATTGGTTTTTGGTGTTTTAGTCATAGATGTGTTGTTGTTTTTTTCCGTTTTTCTAGATATTGCGATGTAATTCCTATGTATGTTTTATAAATTACATCGGATTTGTAAGCCGTCGGTACTGGGTCTTTGCCATTGGAAAAAAGTGTATGTACTGCTTTATGGTTTTTAAAAGCGATTTTAATGTGTTGTGAGGAGAGAAATTTACTTACTACGCCAAAATGTGGACGAATAGAATTTATATGTATATAGGTTTAAGGTTCCCAGCTGTTTTCTTCTTCTTAGTTAGAAAATGTTTAGATAATATAAATATATAGAAAAGAAAATCACGAAAATGTAAGTGTTCAAGGGGAAACCAGCAAGGGAAGACCTTTTGTTTTAAGTTTAAAAACAAAAATATTGTTCACTCGAAAACCGACAGCCTGAAAGAAAGATCGTTGGGAGGTAATTTTATCCCATTTATTTGAAGTACCTTACATTTATAAATTCGATTAACTTAAAGCATTTGTCCGTCGGTGTGAGGTCTTCCTGAGGAACGGCGAGGTGGTGGAAAAGGCAAAAAAAATTCATATTGGTTTGTCTTTGTATGACTGTGTTGATGATGTGTAGAACACACATAGCATAAATTGCTGAATAAACACTTGCAAACTCAGCCGAAACTATGACAACATCATAAAGCATATACACTATTAAACCTTATTTTTATATTCACTATTTTTCGTGGTCCATTTGACCAATTAATATCATTCAATTAATTAAGGTTTTTAGTTGAGATAAAAAAGTCAGTGTCACGAGCGAGATTCGAACCCACAACCTTCGGCTAGATATGCTGCTACTCTACCACTTGAGCTATCGTGACTTCGATCCACTCGGGCCATAACTTCTCATCTCAACCCCACCTTTTGAATTTTCCCCTCCTCTTTGCCATTTATCACGATAGCTCAAGTGGTAGAGTAGCGGCGTATCAAGCCGAAGGTCGTGGGTTCGAATCCCGCTCGTGACATTGACTTTTTTATCTTATTTTTATATTTCCCTATCCTTCGTTATCGCCCTTAATAATTAACTTCCTTTCCGATAAATGCCGAATCACAAATCCAATCCAGAAAATCCACATTCTCGACTTCCTTTGAGTTAAACATGGTCCAAGAAAATTTCCCGATTTGCCGCTTTCCATTTCACAATCATATAAAAGCAGAAGACTACAAATTTACATTTCACAACTATTTCACACACCAATATGACATAAGAATAGCACCACACTTTATGTGAGTATGAAATATTGATATTTAGATCTTAAATTGTATTTTTTCCCATCAACATATGTTTTGTAATTCATCCAGGCCCTGAAGATGACCCGAATAAAGGTCGAAACGTTGGTATAAAAATGAAAAAGGTGTTTTTCTAAACTACCTCATTATTGACCACTCTTCACGACTTCAACAAATTATTGAAACCGGACACAAAAAACACACAATAGTAGGTAATTTAAATACTATAACTATGAAATGAAAAAACCTTTATCTTGTTACAGATACAACACGATTAAAAAGTTTGACAAATAGAAGAAAGCCACGATAAACAGCTTGGTTAATAACTTTCTCCTGACGAACGAAAACTGGAGGCCAAAAATAAACCTAATTCATGATAAAGCCGCTCACGGTCTGACGTTGACACATGACTGTGCGGGGGTTAAAAATTTAATAAGTCCTCCGTCTTGCCAAGGTTACATATTTCATCCATCCACTCACCCTCTCGCTCTCACTCTCTCTCGATCCCATTCTCACGTTTCGGTATTGTGTATTTTCCAAAAGACAAATGGGAATCTTACGCTTGCATTAACATAAATAATTGATACCGTTTCATACAGGGTCATTAAATATAATACAACAATATTGAAAGACGTATATTTATGTTTTATATTCGAAAAATAAAAAATAAAAATCTAGAATTAAAAATAATGCAATCTGTTTTTCAAGCTAAAATACTTGAATTGAAAAAAACAAAAACTAATCAAATTTTATTTAGATGTTACATGTTATTACTCCATTAAAGGTGGGCCCAAAAATTATGTTGAAAAATGGCAAAAGGAGGGAAAACTCATAAGGTGAGGTTGAGATAGGAAGTTGATGTCCGAGTGGATCGAGGTCACGATAACTCAGGTGGTAGAGCAGCGGCGTATCTAGCCGAAGGTCGTGGGTTCGAATCCCTCTCGTGCCATTAACTTTTTTTCATCTCAACTAAAAACCTCAATTAATTGTAAATTATGTGTACCGTCGGGATCGTACGCTGGTTAAACCAATCTAAGAAAACAAAGAAGCGTTAAGAAAAAAAAATTGGCATTAACACTTAAAATTAAGGGAAAATAAACAACCTAAATTAAAAATCTAACATAAACAAGAAAATACAATTAAAATAATATAAATTGATCCTACCTTCTGTGGTGATTCCCCCAGTCGCTCACAATCAAAAATTATTGATCTTAGACACACTTATTTCTTTTCTGAAAAAGAAAACGAGACGACCCAAAAAACGACTTTTTTCGAAGCCCGCCAGTTCGCAAAATAGCTCGATACTGAACTATCTCTATTGTCTAAAATTTGAGACTCAAAGGCTAATTTTATAGTGTAAAATTCATATTTATTTTACGAGATTTTTTTTTTACATTTGTGAATAAATTTCTTATCTCGAATGAAAAACAATCTTGATGTTGTCCGGACCGCATATATCGTTTTCTCAATAATTCGCTGAAATTTCTTTTAATTCTGTTAGCCTTACGAATTTTGATTTCAAAAGTTTAGATAGTTTTTCACTTAGAGAATTGATAGACCATAGGTTTGATTGGCTTTCCTATTTTGTCGATTATTAGGCCATAGAGCAATGGTGGTCTTGGATTCATAGAGATAAGTCTATTTGAAATCTTGCAAGTCGCAAAGATTTTAAGTTCTTTTTAATCCTTTCTTTTTATCATTACTTGGTGTCATAGTTAATTTCATCAAAATCATTGTTTAAGGAAATCTTCAGTTTTTTTTTAACGTAAATATTTTTGCCTATTATTACAACTGTATTGCATTTGTCAGCTTTTAGAAAGGTTAAATTATTGCCTTTAATTTTCTTTTTCAGATTAGTCAGATCCTTTTGTTTACTTTTCGGCACTTTTATGCTTTTATGGTACTTTCAGAATTTGAATAAGTTTGATTTTGTCTGGTCTGTGATAAACCATTTTTTAGTTGCAAAAGTGTCAATTTTTCTTTCTTTTCTTTTTCATCTGTTGTGTTTTGGGTGAAAATTGTATCGCTTCTTTGTAATAACTTAATTTTCACTGAAAACTAGACTTGACAAGTTTTTTATGCTGCCAGAGAATTTGAATTTCATTGAAATACAGTATTTAAGTGAACATTTTTTTGTGAAGAAATGTATGGTAAATGTCTCACGATCTCTCATAATTAATTTTCTTTTTAATTAACTTTTTCCGTTTTTTGTTAAATTTTAACTGTTGTTGTTCAATTCAATTGGACACGTGTTTGATTCTCTCAAACGTCATTCATACATATAGAAGCTTGAATCTCTGATCCTATAATGTTTCTTTAAATGTACATTCGTAATAATTTTGTAGACTTTTTCTTTGCATTTTTTTGGTAGAGAACGAAGTCTGGTGTTAGGTTCTTTTTCATGCACTTTGTTATGAAACATATATCTTTATTTGCTCCTGCAAAATCGTAACTTAATTTAAAAAATATCGTTCTTACTCTGTTACATTATATCTACTTACAATATTTCGCACAACCTATTTCCCCATCCAGTGGAAACTATCTTTAATAACGCCAAAACCAAACCCACACAAATCCCCCAGTGTCCCACCCTCTTATAGACCAATAAGCCTCCTTCCTATTTTATCCAAAATCTTTGAGCGCATCCTCCTTAAAAGACTAATTCCTGTATTCGATTGTAAAAACCTAATTCCTAACCATCTTTGGGTTTCGACCTCTCCATTCCACTGTTCAGCAGTGCTTCAGTGTAGTCGACACGATTTCCTCGGCTCTAGAAAACAAACAATACTGCTCAGCCGTATTTCTGGACGTTACGGAAGCATTTGACCGAGTATGGCACCTCTATGAGTTAAATGTATCCTCTTTCATTCCTACTATCTTATCGTGAAATCTTTCCTCTCGGATCGATGGTTTATAGTAAGAATCGGCACCTACCGACCTATCACACTAATCAAAGCTGGCGTTCCACAAGGAACTATCCTAGGCCCGATCCTCTATACCACCTACACTGCTGACATACCCACACATTCAAACACACAAATCACAACCTTCGCGGACGACACCGCAAATCAACACACTCCAATCCTATCCTAGCAACAGAAGGTCGACTACACTGAAACATTGCTGAACAGTGGAATGGAGAGGTCGAAACCGAAAGATGGTTAGGAATTACATTTTTAGGGTCGAATACAGGAATTAGTCTTTTAGGGAGGATGCGTTCAAAGATTTTCCAACAACACCTGAACCTTATTACCGACGGTGCAATCTGTGGCAGATCTGGTCAAACGAACAAAAAAGCCAACAAGTTACGTTTTCGCTCAAACGTCAAACCTGTCCACCAGTGCACATTTACAACACAATAATACCACCATCGAACCAAGTCGGCTTTACTTAGATAGTAGATTTACTTGGAACCCACATACACGATTAAAACGGAAAGAACTTGTTAAATGTTAACATCATAACAAACTAACCGCTTACAAAACATCAGACCTATTTGTACCTACGGAGTCGAGCTGTGGAGCTCGGCCAAATCATCCAATATCCAACGAATTCTGTCTTTTCAATCTAAAGTTCTCCGCCGTATCCTCAATGCTCCCTTCTGTCACCAATCAAACGATCCATAAAGATCTTATAATCCCTTTCGTGAAAGATCTTATCCGAACACGCTTCTGCACTTTCCACTCTAAACTATCCCTCTACCCTTTGCTTTCTTTTTACAAAGGATACCAGGAACTGGAGGAGTTCCCTCCTGAGCACAGCAGACGTACAGCTTATTTTACTTTATCCCTGGCTCCATTTTTGAGGGGCTCGCAACACAAGTATGAATTTGAGCCCTGGGTGTGCCGTTGTTCTTCCATCGAAGAAACTCATTTTTGAAGGGGTTGGGACCAAATTCAGGGTCGCTGAGAGATCCGCTCCTTCCATTGATGAGTACCGTGTCAATTTCTTTTCAATTGCGGCCACCGGTCCCCTTAGGTGTCAGAAAAAGTCCAGAGGCGACGGTGGGGATTGAACCCACGACCGCTAGTCTACTCGCCGAGAGTCTAACGCTTTAACCATTCGGCTTCCGCGGCCCCCTCCCCACATCTCACCATTACAATCCTCCGCGCCATTTAAAACGACGATGGCCTCACGACCTTCTATCTAACCCACCGAATTAACTTAACCCCCCCCCCAATTAAATAAAAGAGAGTTCCAGCAATGGTTGGTTTCTCTCCCCACTGTCTCCTGGTCTGACAGGTCTGTCAGATTTGTTTATAACTAAACTATTTGTTCAATGTATATTATGAATAGCAATAAATAAAACTTTTAAAAAAATCGGTCGAAATATCTAATGTGTAATTTTATACAAGATCATTTCCATAATATTAGTTATTAAAATGTTCGCTACTTAACTTGTTAAACAACACGATATACTGATGGATTGTTCAGAGTGCTCGCGCGACAAGGGATTTCAAGTTTCATGTTCTCATCATTACTGAATTATTTATAGACCCTCTTAACCAATCAGGGGAGGTGATTCGTAAAACCTCCGGTGCGAGTGAAAATTTACCGTTTCCGAATTGGTGAAAAAAAAGGGTATTCTTAGCAGTAGAGTTAATCGGAGATATATTCTACTTAGAAGAACACGAGTTGATCCCATATTAGAGGACTGATGAGACAAGCGCTGTAAATCCTTCTTTGTCGGCAGGCGAGGGATGAAGCGGGGTTGCAGAGGCACGGTCATTTGCCGTCAGTTGAATTCGGATTGATGAAGACACAGGCTTCGTCTGCCCTAATAGCTGTTCGGCTTCTAACTCAATTGTCTGAGAAATATCCCAACCCAAAGGACTCATCCGTCTCATTTGTCCGCACCGGAGGATTTTTCTCTTCCACAGGCGACACAAAACAATTTCCACATTTTTTAGCCAGTCCCTTATCATTCACAAACCGATAGAGCCTTTCTTTATGTTAATTCGTTATGGGGGATAATCATTTATTTAATATTTACCTAATAATATTTTTTATTAATTGTTATTCAAATATAACAGCATTTATAGACAATTAATTAAGGTTTTTGGTTGAGATGAAAAAAAGTTAATGGCACGAGAGGGATTCGAACCCACGACCTTCGGCTAGATACGCCGCTGCTCTACCACCTGAGCTATCGTGACCTCGATCCACTCGGACATCAACTCCCCATCTCAACCCCACCTTTTGAGTTTTCCCTCCTTTTGCCATTTTTCAAATGTCGTGTAATCGGTTTGGATTCTCGACGACAATTGAAATGGCGACGGAGAGCCTTAGTGAAGTGTCACGTATCTAGCCGAAGGTCGTGGGTTCGAATCCCTCACGTGCCATTAACTTTTTTTCATCTCAACCAAAAACCTTAATTAATTGGTCAAGCGGACCACGAAAGTAGTGAATTAAGCATTTATAGAGTTTACTTAGTTTATCTTTGAACGCTACCGAGGTTTTATGTGCCTTGGTGGTCTGAGTGCGGAGGGCAGTGACATAAATGCCGAGAATTGCAGGCAGTAGGTATCTCTTTGCTGTAAATAAGATTTTAAAATCTAAAGGACTATCTCAGGACGCAAAAATCATTTACTTATTAATTTATTTGTACAAAGTCCAGGCAGGATAACTTTCCAAAATGGGACAGTCATTATTGCGTAGAAAATAAAAAAATAAAATACAATTACAAACTTTGAATAAAAGTCAATATAATTATATACAATGATTATTCGGAGATCGTCAGATGCGATCTTGTGTGACGTAGGTTTAGAAACACATTTTCTTTATCATGCCAACGTTTCGATCTTTATTGAGATCATCTTCAGGGCCTGGGATTTATAAACATTGTTTAAATTTTACAAATACATGTAGGATGGGAAAAAAATTATACAATGCTAGAAAATTTTGTATTAAAAAAATATAATTATTTCTTTTATCTAAAATTTTCTAGCATTGTACTAATTCATCTTTTGAATCTAAAATTTTCCAGCATTGTATAAATTCATATTTTTTTCGGAATCTAAAATTTTCTAGCATTGTATAAGTTCATCTTTTGAATCTAAAATTTTCTATCATTTTATAATTTCTTTTTTTTTATCTAACATTTTCTAGCATTGTAGAAATTTATTTTTTTAATCTAAATTCTCTAGCATTGTATAATTTCTTTTTTTTAATCTAATATTTTTTAGCATTGTATAAATTCATTTCTTTTATCTAAAATTTTTTAGCATTGTATAAATTCATTTTTTGAATCTAATATTTTCTAGCATTGTATAAATTCATTTCTTTTATCTAAAATTTTCTAGCAATGAATAAATTCATTTTTTGAATCTAAAATTTTCTAGCAATGTATAATTTCTTTTTTTTTATCTAACATTTTCTAGCATTGTATAAATTCATTTTTTTAATCTAAAATTTTCTAGCATTGTATAAATTCATTTTTTGAATCTAAATTTTCTAGCATTGTATAATTTCTTTTTTTTAATCTAAAATTTCCTAACATTGTATAAATTCATTGTTCCACATCCTACATACATTTTTTCACCAACGTTTACAACTTTAGTATTAATCACATCTTATTGGAAACTTAACGTAGTTTTCAATGGTATCAAAGGATTTGTCCAAAACCTTTTAGTTTGGAGTTATCATTGTTTATTTGAGCAAGGTCATGAAATCTGAAAAAATCAAAAAAAGTGAAATAAATCTGAAACTGCTGAGATTCGGTCCATAGTTAATTAGAACTTTTTGGTTCTGTTATGAATGTAAAATCTACTGGAAAAGTTTGTAACCCCAGTAGCCGAACACCTTGTATGTTAATATCAAATTGGTTCTTTTGCTCAGCTTGTATACTAAATGATGTTATCCGTGTTTAAGCTACTTTATATAACCAAACAAATAACATAATTTAATCTGTTTCTTTACGTATTTCATGTCTTATAGTGTATGTACAAAGGATATGTGTACTTATTAGCGAGAATGTTGATTGAATGAAAACAGACCCCTCGTGGAAGTATCCAAATACCTCGGCGCCCTGTTACCTAAGTTTTGGTTATTGGTGTGTACGAATGGGCTAATCATTGGTGGAATATTGAGTAACCCGATGGCTCCCTATAAGTTTTTAATTGTAAATAGTGTGTGTTTCTTAGTGACCTGTTGTTTCATAATTTGATGAAGTCGTGACAACAATTCAACAAATTGTAAATAGTTTAGTATAACATATGTATGTACATACTGGTGTGAAAGATTGATGAATATCTGTATTTATCTGCGAGAATGATGATGGAAGTATAGGTATGCATGATGTTGTAGGCTATAAGTTTTCGTGTGAAAGATGTTCACCATCGAAATATAGTGTACCATTGTAGCCTGATATTTTATGCTTGTTTTTTGTATGAATGATACATTATTGCAAAAATTGGCATGATAATATGTAAAGGGTGCAAGGGAAGTTTCTAAGAAGATTAAAAAAATGTAGACGAGAAGGACGCAAAAGAGTGAAAAACTTAAATGAAAGCCGACTATCATCATGCTTTTTGTCAGAAAAAAATAGAGCCAAACATGAAATATGCTTTCAATATGTTTAATACCATTAAAATATAAATTTCTTTTAATTTCGGCATAATTTATATGTTATTGAGACATCTCATCCCATCAATTATCATCAATAGCGACAATCATTTTTTTTTTAAATCTGTAGATAAAAACAGGAGACAACCAAGGAAATTAAAAGTTCAAAGGTTTCCGAATGCGAACTGAATAATATGCTAAGTGAATGGATATTCGCTGGAAGTCTGCCGACCGCTAGATTCTAGCGACAACGAAAGTGAGACTCGTACTGAATTATTTATACCCAGGTGTTCCACCGGCCACTCGTAATTCCAAAAGCTTGTCATAGTCTCTTGACACTTCCGCCTGCCGTACAACCTTTTCTTTAACTGGTAAATAATCAATTATTACATATTTCAGTAGGGAGTAGTGATTGTTCATTATCACAAATGAAAAATAAATATGCAACATTTGCAAAAAATGGTAGATGCTATATTGTATGTTTTAACTAATTAAATTATTCCTTTTTTTATTAATTTTTAGGTTTCAAATGCACTAACTATTTTAAGCTCTGAATTTTTCAAATTTCAAAAGCCAACAGCAATGAATTTTAGAAATGATGAATGGTGGAGTGAGTGCGGAGTCCAATCCTGTTAAAAAGATAGTTCCTACTCACAGTAAGTTGTTTTCCATCGATCCAGATTTCGAGCTTTTAGCTCATCATCAGGTTGAAGGAGTTCTATAACCCCATCTCTCGACATGAATTGCAAAAGTGAACCCTCGGGGTTTACCAATTTAATTGCAATGATTGCAACATTAAATATTGGCAAAGCGTTAGAAAAATAAAAATGACAGTTAAAGAACACTTGTCTAAATCGAACAAATTTTCGGAATTTAAGGACCATCTTAAAGAAGCAAAATAATTTCAATTCAAATTTAAATACAACAGTGTTACAAATGGAGAGAACTAGATTGCTTTGAGAAATTTGAAATTAAAAAATGCAAAATGAACATGGAGATAAATGCAATAATAATATAATAAATTTTGATCTACTTCCCATTTTAAATATGTACATAAATAATATTAAACGCCCAAATAATCAAATTAATTAATTTAGTTGTTATTAATTTTATCATAATTTACTAATCTATTATGAAAGTATTATTCTAATTTAATTTTTATCTTTTATCTTTAATCATTAATTTATAATTGATTTCTTACAGTATTTACTTATATACTTGTGTTATATTCCCGCTTTTCGCACGTTCAAAATTAAGCGGCATTAAAAACCAGCTTCTCATTGGAACGTCGCATTGGCGGGGGTATCGGCGGGTTCATTTTGCAATTCATGTCGAGAGATGGGGTTGTAGAATTCCTTCAATCTGATGATGGTCTAAAAGCTCGAAATCGGGATCGTTGGAAAACAATTTACTGTGAGTAGGAACTATCTTTTTAAAAGGATTGCAATGAATTTTGTGCAATTTTCTGACTTGTCACGAGTGCAGGGTGAAAAGTACCGTACTAATAGCTTCGTTCAGTATTAGGTCGCAAGTTCGGGCGTAATTAAGCGGGAGTGCATTCTAGGATAGAAGGACGCCATGGGGTGAGAAAATTACGGAGTATTAATATAGATTATTTAAGGAAGGAGAACCGACATCAATCTCAATTAATAACAGTCCATGAGAAGTTAAGCAACAGTTTTCGAGAAACAACATATAGGCCTGGTGAATCACGCTTTATGCGTTACCTCTTAACAGTCATGTTTTCGTCAAAGTTCAAAGATATCTGCAAGAATTTTAATGCCACCTAATAGATAAAATAATTGTGTAAGCACTGTGAGCACGTTTTATTCTCTAAGATATAATAACAATAATAGCGTTTATTTCTATAAATTTACTAAACAAAACCAACTGAAGCTGAGTCTTATTGTGTTGCAGATTCATTGCAATTCATTCCAATTAATTTCCTTAACATTTGTTTTTTTCATAGTTTTTTAATTAAAATTAAGTAATTTGTTAAACTCAAATAGGTTAAGGATGAGGTATTTTAGAAAAACATCTTTTTCATTTTTTTGCCGATATTTCGACCTTTATTCGGGGCATCTTCAGGGTCTGGGTAAGTTTACAAAACATATGTTGATTGGAAAAATACAATTCAAGATGTAATAATTAATTGTGAACCAATTTTTTCAAACTTGAATTTGTAGACTGCTGTTTTTGTATTATTGTGACATGGTGGGGCACTAGGTGCGATTAAAATCTTACAGCATTGGCCATAAACCATTTTGAAAAACAATGCAACTTGATTTCAACAAAATATAAATACTAAACACCGAAAAAATCTCAAACGCAAATTTCTAGACATTTACGTTTTAGTGGTCAATTGACCAAGTTACTTCTTTCAATTAATTATTCTTTCTATGTAAGGTCTTGCTTGAGATAAAAAGTCGGTGTCACAAGCGGGATTCGAACCCACGACCTTCGGCTAAATACGCCGCTGCTCTAACCACTTGAGCTATCGTGACTTCCTTCGATCCCCTCGGACACCAACTCTCCATCTCAACGAAGTCCATTTCTAGAAATGGTTTATATGAACAGAGACAAACACACCCGTAGCCATAAAGCAAATAAACGCCTTTTTTCATTTTTTACCAACGTTTCGACCTTTATTCGGGTCATCTTCACTGCCTGGGTGAATTACAAAACATATGTTGATTGAAAAAAAATACAAAACAGATGTGACTACAAATTTTGAACGAATTATTTCATACTTACCTAAAGTGAGGTGCTATTTTCGTGGTAGTTTAGAAAAAACATCTTTTTCATTTTTTACCAACGTTTCGATCTTTATTCGGGTCATCTTCACTGCCTGGGTTAATTACAAAACATATGTTGATTGAAAAAAATAGAATACATATGTAACTTCAAATTTTGATTGAATTATTTCATACTTACCTTAAGTGAGGTGTTATTGTCGTGGTAGTTTAGAAAAAAACACCTTTTTCTTTTTTTACCAACGTTTTGACTTTTATTCAAGTCATCTTCACTGCTTAGGTGAATTATAAAACAAATTTTGATTGGAAAAAATACAATACAGATGAACATATAAACTTTGAACCAAGTATTTTGTACTCAAATAAAATGTGGTGTATTTTTGTGGTGGCATGTTTGTTTCGTGTGGAATTGTGAAACGTGAATTTGCAGTCTGCTGTTTTTATATTATAATGACAGGTAGGGGAACGAAGTATATTTTGGAAATTTGGGATTAAATTCCTATAGCATTGGGCACACTCCATTTTGAAAAACAACACAACTTTGATTTCGACAAAATACGAATACTAAAAACTGAAAAACAAAAACAAATACAAACGCAACTTTCTAGAAATGCATTAAATTCACTATTTTCCAAGGTCCGCTTGACCAATTCTAGAAATGGTTTAGATGAACCACCAATTCAGCCGTAGCTACGCCTACATCATAAAGCAAATAAAATGTTAAATTTTGTTTTTACATTTTTTATATTTCCTCTCCTTTGTTATTGTCCATAATAATTAACTTCCTCACAAATCACAAATCCTCCACAGAAAATCTCTATTCTCGACTTCCTTTGAGTCAAATAAAACCGCCTATCATCAAACAGCAGAATAAAAATTCACGTTTTAAAATTTCACACGAAACAAATATGACACCACAAAAATAACACATTTTATGTGAGTATGAAATACTTGGTTCAAAGTTTATTTGTTCATCTGTATTGAATTTTTTCAAATCAACATTTGCTTTGTAATTCACCCAGGCGCTGAAGACGACCCGAATAAAGGCCAAAACGTTGGTAAAAAATGAAAAAGGTGTTTTTTCTAAACTACCTCATTCTTGACCACTCTTCACGACCTCAACAAATTATGAAACAACAGGTCGTTAAGAAACACACATTAAAATAACAACTTACCGCTGTATTCTATGCACCATACCTTACTTAGAGTGGTTTAATCCCAGTGCTTCCTGCCTTAAGGTACACTTCCACACGGGTTCTTTTCAATCATTATTTTAGACAGCTCGGCACCTACCCAATCCCACTTTCTTTCGGGTACTGGGCCGTTTATATTTCTGAACCCAATCTTCTTCGTTACTCACCTTTCTTCTGCGGCCTTTCCTGGTTATGCCTAGCTTCATATTGTCAGTAACTTGCGATTTATGTACTGTGTTTTGTTCCATCTTCTATATCTCGCAATCATACCTTAGTACTGGAAGATGTGTCCCAACAGACCTGCCATTAGCAGAACAGGTTCTGTACCGAGCAACTTCTTCCAAGAGTGCACCATCGTGTTATTTCTGGCACATGGCCATGAGTGCTTATTTCATATTTTATACGAAGTACTGTAACAGTGTTAAGCCGTAGGTACTCTGATTGGCAGTTCACAGAAGTCTCTTGAATATTGTTGACTAGTTCGAACGGAACAAGCTTTGAAATCGTCGTATGTGTGTTTAAAATTTGTTCAAGGTTTTGCATTTGGTAATACGATGAACGATCCGTGAGAAAGTGATTGCACTATGTTTCATGTCCGTTCATTTTTGTAATAATGTCTTTTGTATTTTATTTTTGATTGAATATATAAATAATATATTTTGCATTGTATAAATTCACTTTTCCACATCAAGAATTACATTTTGGAACAATGTAACATTGTAAAACCCAGGCCCTGAAGATGATCTCAATAAAGATCGAAACGTTGGAACTATAAAGAAAATGTTTTTCTGAAACGTACATCACACCCGACCGCATCTCACGATTTCTAAATAAAAGTATTTTTTACTGTTAAAAAGCACTATGATGAGTCGATGGCCGCAACGATTAAGGAGTTGACATGGCGACTTATCACTGTAAAAGGTACGAATCTCAGACATAAATACATGCATACGTATAAATGAGCTTTTTTCAAAAACACCGGCTCCCCGGTTGTTGATACGACCTCTACTGTTGCGAACCCAAAAAAGAGATAGAGAAAAAGTAGCAAAGTAAAATTGTAGGACTTTCTTTGTAAGTCTGCTTGCTATGAACTTATAGAATGGTCTTATCCTGGATGTTTTAGTCTTTCAAACTAACAACCTATCAAGATCTAGTATTTAGTAAGGCGCGACTTAACGGATTCTTCAGCAAGGAAGGAGTACAGTGATGGTTTAGTCTATCAAAGGCGCCGTTAACGAAGCCCAATTACGATTATTGTATAATAAGTGATTTGATTAACATCAGACAACATATTGTAATATATGTTCTTAGTGAATATCTCCTCTTCTTTAATTGACAATTTAAATTAAGGGAAATATATAAGAATCTATCAGGATTTTGCTTAGTGACCTGAAATATAGTTTATCCCTTCATACCTGTCGTGACAGACCACGTCATAGTCCCCTGTGAACCTGCACTATCGCATCATTCATCATGGTACTGCTTGGGTATTTTGTTGGGTGTTTATTTATTTATTTACAGGAATTTCTCACAATTATACATTTTATACAATTAATCACTGCAATGAGTTAATGTGTGGTGTTTATTGACCGTTAGTTAATGATTATTTGGAGATCGTGAGATGCGGTGTGACGTAGGTTTTATAAAAACATTTTCTTTATTGTGCCGTTTCCATCATTATTGAGATCATCTTCAGAGCCTGAGATTTATTAGCAATTAAATTATGCAAATACATGTAGAATGTGGAAAAATGAATTTATACAGAAATTTTATATTCAATCAAAGTATCTGTACTCACTCAAAGTGTTTGTTTTCTAAGTAAATGCATCATTACTCTAGTGAGTACAGATATTTTGATCGAATCTAAAATTTCTAGCATTGTATAAATTCATTGTTTTCACAACCTACATGTATTTGTATAATTTAAACAATGCTTATAAATCCCAGACCCTGAAGATGATCTAATAAAGATCGAAACGTTGTTTGTTTGGATCTTTTTTTGTTTGGATGTTTTTCCAAAACCTACGTCACACAAGACTGCATCTCCAAATAAACAATGAATTAACTTAATGTAATTTACATTAATTTTTTTAAGTTAATATATGCTGTCAAAAGACCAGTCAAAATGTAAAAAATTCTCTTCCGTCATCAAACGGTTACAAGGGCTGTGTTTTATATAATTAGTCCCAGCCATATTTGTATAAAATGAATTAAAATTGCTCATATTGAGCCTAGGAACATTAAAGTTTATAAATTTCAACAATTTAGGACTATCCATTTATTAATTTATACAAAAATAACAATGTATAAATACATTCTTCTGTTTTCAAGTGACAGCAGACCCATTTTTATTCGAATTGAGGTGTTTCATACAAATTTGATTACACATTACACGAGCACATTAAATCCCAGAGTTCTTAGACTTTTCTTTTGAATAAAATGTATATCACAACAGAACGGCCATCCTTTAAGTTTTTGCCAAGCTTTCGACGATTATATCGTCATCATCAAAGCTTTAACTCGAGGAGTGTTGAAATATGCCTAGAGAAAAAACTGCATTTATAATAAAATTATTTAAAATTAGATGTAGCTCAGTACCTCGGTGAAAATATACTTATAAGTGGATGCCTCTTTTCTTACTTTTCACTAAGTCCACTTGTACTCCTTGTGTTAGAACTCTCCCTTGTGATAGAAGTTAGCATTGTAATTGAAATAATTAAGGTTTTTAGTTGAGATAAAAAGTCAGTGTCACGAACGGGATTCGAACCCACGGCTAGATACGCCGCTGTTCTACCACTTGAGCTAACGTGACCTCGATCCACTCGGACACCAACTCCCCATGTCAACCATACCTTTTGAATTTTCCCTCTTTTTAGCCATTTTTCAAGGTTGGTCAAGCGGACCACGAAAACTACTGAATTGTAATTTAAGTTATCTATATATAGTACATTTTATAAACAGCTTAATTAATCTAAACTGTGATATCCAAACGTACCTGAAAAAAGTATGAAAAGAGGCATGCACTTAAATGTATATTTTAACCGAGATACTGAGCTTCACCTAATTTTAAATAATACAATTAATTAAGGTTTTTAGTTGAGATAAAAAAGTCAAAGGCACGAGCGGGATTCGAACCCACGATCTTCGGCTTGATACGCCGCTGCTCTACCACTTGAGCTATCGTGACCTCGATCCACTCGGACACCAACTTCCCATCTCAACCGCACCTTTTGAATTTTCCCTCCTTTTTGCCTCCTTTGTTCGAATCCCGCTCGTGCCATTGATTCGCTTGATTAATTGTAATATATTAATTGGTCAAGCGGACCACGAAATTAGTGAATTTAATTTTAAATAATATTATTATAAATGCAGCTTTTTCTCAAGACATATTTCAACATTCATCGAGTTAAAGTCCTGATGGACAAAATCATGGGGTAAAGGGTGGCATGTGTTGGGTGAAAGGACATGCAGGCTTATGGCAAAATGAAACGGTGGACGCACATGCAAAGGAGGCTGCAACATCAGGTCCAACCCTTGACATTAAAATTCCTAAAGATGACGGGAAAAACTTTTAGGAAAAGTTTTGTAGAAATCTGTGGCAAGAAAAATACAACGCATCAAATGTCGTCAATTATTACAGGTCACTGTTCCCTGAGCCCAGAAGGAATGTCAAAGGAGTTCTATTCTACTATTTTTAGACTGAAGACAAATCATGGCCTATGGGGTTTGGCATCGTCTCCGAACTGTCCCACTTGCGATTGCACTTCAAATCCTTCCCACATAATTTTTGAATGTCCAGAATACGAAAATGAAAGAGATAAAGTGCTAAAAAATCTGAGCAAAGCCCCAAATGTTTCCAAACCAATAAACTTAGAATCTTTTCTAGTAAGCAATCCATTAGCATTCAACATAATCTATGGATTTCTAAAGTCGATAAACGTTTCTTTTTGATTATTTTCAACCATGAAAATTTAGAAGTTGAGAAGATGATGGAGCGTGAGTGGGTGCGGGCGCGCGGCGGGGACCTGGTCCTGGTCGGCCGATCCCGCTCGACAGTAAAATGAAAATAGAAAAGTTCATGGGTAATATGCCAGCGTAAACCCCCAAAAAAAGTCCTGATTGAGAACGATATAATCGTTGAAAGCTCGGCAAAAACTTAAAGAATTGTCGTACTGTTGTGACCTCACCGAAGATCCTTTTTCCAAGTTATTCAACAGCAGTTCGATCCATCATCTCGTCTTTAAAAGGTATATGTTTATTAAAAATCATTTCATTATCAAAAATTATACCTAAATATTTTAACACATTTAACTTTTTGATTGATACGTCAGTTATCAAATACGTGTAACGAATATTAGAGTTCTTTTGTGAATATGTAACAATTTTACATTTTGGAATGTTCAAGTACTTGTAAAACTATTTAGCTTTCAGAAATGGAGCCAGTACTGGCCTATATATTTTTACATCATCTGCAAACATTTTTATATTGCTATAATTTATTACAGAAGGTACATCATTTAAATAAAAGAGGGGACAAATGCTCACCCTGTGGAAAACCTGAACTTAGTAATATTTCAGGGTACAAGAAATTCCCACACTTAACAACTTGTCTACGTCCAGAAATTGGACATGCAAATCGAATTCCAATGAGAACGAGCGTACAATTTCACAGAACAACTAACTACCTTGTACGTAAATAATTTGTTATCAGTCGACAACCTGGAATCTCTCGAGAGACTAATAAATAAGATACTAATTCCTACTTTGCTTTTATATCTTAGTACATGTCTTGAGGGGTAAAAATCAAATCAAGTAACAGCCCCAGGTACCACCTGATAGTGGTCGATTTTGGTGCGTCCTGCAGATTTTGATTTCATACGAGAAAAAAAAATTCCACGTATAAAATGAATTAACTTGTATTTCTGTGTAAAAAATTCTAAACCGGCTTTGGAAAAGATAAGCGTCATAATAATTAATCTATGCAATAAATGTGCCAGTAAATATTAATTGATAAAATGACAAAAGCTAAAGAGATAAAAATTAATTTTTATGAAAATAACCTTTTACCATAACAGAAAATTGATCTGTGCCATAAAATCTGGTTTTTGGAAGAAAAGTATTTTGGGATTTCTAGAAATGCCAGCGTCGGCATCTGTGTTCCTACAATTGAAGGGCCGCCCACCGGCTGGCCGTCGTCCAGGGCCACATATCAGCGGTGTCACCTGCACACTTTACAGTACATCACACCAACGGCCGGCGCTGCCCCTTTGCCATTGGTCTATCACCTCTTAATAAAACGATAAATTTCAAATAACACCGTGTCCTTCTTTATCGTCGTTAGTCTGTAAATTGCAAACTCGCACGGTTACGACGGCTGGAAAATTATTTCATTGCATATACTTCTATGGGGAAAAATTGTAGCTCCTTGTTGGAAGTCGAGTTCCCCCTTCGTTTCACGCTTCCTGAGCTGAGAGAGCCCTTAAGAGATCTTATCTACAACGAGGCTCCGGTCGTTACAATTTGTAATACGCAATCCCCTCGACATATCGTAGAGTGTACAATCTTTTTTTCTTCAAAATTCATGAATTTCTATGGATTTAATGTTAGGGGTGTTGTTAGAAGTTATGTGTCAATATTTTTTTTTATATTTTTTTACCTTGATATCACTAAAACTAGCCAACTCATAAACAAAGAGCTTTCTGACGCTTCTATTTTAAATTTATACTAGGTTCCGAGCTAAAGATGACCTCTCTCTTAAATTTATCGTTTTTAGTAATATTAAAACGTTGCTACAGTAAACCCACTTTAAATTTTTATGTTCTGTTCGATTTTTTTTGCATATTGCGCATATGCGCAAATGTGCGCAATTGACGTCGTCTTTTTTATATTAAATAGAAACTCTTAATTTTTGTTTTAGACTTGAATTCTAGTATTACCTTGGATAAGTTAATAAGTAGCCTAAATGTGCATTACCATTATCCCATCTCATTCTTAGTTCAATGAGTACCAGAAAATACCTTTTATTCTCAACACCCCATTCTTAGTTCAATGAGTGCCANTTTTATTCTCGTCACCCCATTCTTATTTCAATGAGTGCCATAAAACACCTTTTATTGCCATGACACCATTCTTATGAAAAATAAATATGAAATTTAGTCGTTACCGAAAATTTTGGTCTATCATCGGGTGCCACTTCGGTATTTCGCTCTTTTGTGTTGGGCTACTGACCAAAATTCAAGTTCATCACCCCTCAAACATCATGGAGAGATCTCACAATAGAAAATAAATGTAATTTGAAAAACTTTTTTTTTCCATATGAAAATTTTTTTGGTATGAATGGTCATTTTCTAATATCAGACGCGTCAATCGTCACACCGTGTCGATCATTTCTTACGAATTTTACATTAAGAAAAAATCTCGGTATATTTAACCGAAATTTGTTTCACCCTAACACCTTACTGATGTAATTATCGATTAGAAGTTGTAAATTCTAGATGTGGACCAAACATGTGGTCCAATAAGCAAAACTTTTATAAGTTGGTCGAGCTTTCAGTTTATGTCTTTTGCCTTCCGCAGGGCCAATTTATGAAAAAAATATAAAACAGATATCTCTAATAATAACGATTTCTTGATTTTGGTTGATAAAGGGGTGTTTTTAAAAATTGTTAAAGTTCTCCATGGTTTTTGTAATTAATTCTTGCATTATTTTAATATGATATTTATAATTGTTATCTATAGTTCTCATAACTAAGGACTTTTAACGTAGAGTACATGAAGACCCAGATCTTATATTTATTATATTTATTTTTTCAATAAATTTATCATGAAATACATACGCGGAAAGCTTGGCAAACTTACAAAAGTTTTTCTCATTGGTCCACACCTAGAACTAACACTTTACGTCTTTTGTATCCCTTTACGGCTCCTTCACGCCTACTGGAATTCCTGGCAGTCCTGAAATTATTTCCATAACGCCATTACCAACATTATACAGGGTGTCCTTTTCAGATGGCGCGGCTGAATTTCTCCTGAACCATTGACGCTATTAACAACAAAAAAGTGTTTAATATTTTTTAGTTTACTTTGAAATTTTTACGTTTTTTTGGAGAAAAATTATACAGGATAATTCAGGCCCAGATCAACTTCAAAATGTCAAATACGACCCTAGAATCCTGGCACATCCTGTTAAAGGATTTTTTACGATGCAAACAATAGTGCAATCGGATTTTAAATTGGTCAAAAAATTCTGTTTTCTTTTTATTAATCATATTTCATGTTCGAACCGTGTGCCTTGCGTAAAGATGCAGAAGATTGGCTCATTTTAACCATCCTTCACCGGTACTCAGAGAGATAGAGTCAGGGGTGATGGATTGATAGGCATTTTCTATCCTTTGCCGCAGTACGCCAACTGATGTTGATGTGTCATGATTGGCGTAGACGCTGTTTTTTAGCCCCATAGAAAAATAGTCAAGTGGAGTTAAATCGGGTAACCGAGAAGGTCAACAGATCGGGCTATGTGGTCCATGGACGATTCAAATAACGTCTCACTTGTAAAGAATTTTGTACGGTGCATCCATCAAGCTGGAGAATCATTCTTGGTTATTGTAAAAGAACAACATCTAATAGTGGTGGTAAAACCTTTCTCAAAAATTAAGGAACTGAGCACCATTTAAATTATTTTCGAAGAAATTAGGCCCAATTAAATAATTTTTCGAGAAGTACATGCCAAACGTTGATACTGTGAATTCCTAATCATAACAAGAGTACGAAATTCTCGTATTTTCCTCTGCTCACATTCAAAATTACAAGGTTAGTATGCCATTAGAGGTGAACTTGGGTTCATCAGTCCATAAGATGTATGGACGAACGTTTTCTTCAGCCTCCCAAATCGACATTTGTGCAAGGAACATTAGATGCCTGTCTTAATCAGAATCCCGTAGTCCCTGGATAAGATGACAGCGATACGGCTTAAAATTTTAAGTCCGGAGTGCATCTTTAATTATATTTTTTGAAAAACCTAAAACCTCTTCAATATTTCAAAGAGAGGAATTCAGATTTTCGCAAACATACAGGAAAATTCAATTAATCAAGGTTTTTAGTTGAGATAAAAAAGTCAGTGTTACGAGCGAGATTCGAACCCTCGACCTTCGGCACGATACGCCGCTACTGAAGATGGAGAAAAGCCGAAACTCATTTGAATATCATCAAAACCCGTGAGCGTTTGACCGTAAACGTAGGTTCCCTAGTGACACTGGACAGTGTTCATTCAACTGTACTTTATTTTTATTTTTTGTCTTTGTTTTAGAAATTAGTTCAAGGAAATTTATGAAAACTGAAATGTATATATAAATATAACCAATTATATTTCGTGGTCCGATTGACGAAATAGGTTCTTAACCACATGACCTACTATAACCTCGTTCCTCTCGGATGGAAAATTCGAAAGGAAGGTTAAGATTGGGAGTTGGTGTCCGAGTGGATCGAAGCCACGATAGCTCAAGTGGTTAGAACAGCGGCGTATTGAGCCGAAGGTCGTGGGTTCGAATCCCGCTCGTGACACTGACTTTTTTATCTCAACTAAAAACCTTAATTAATTGAATGATATTAATTGGTCAAACGGACCACGAAAAATAGTGAATACAGGAAAATATTCAACTCCTCGTCGAAATTACGCTGCCGGTTTCTTCTATGGAACGGCAACTCAACCTCCTCATATTCAGACCAACACAAAAAAAACGTTTTGTGGTTTTCTCTGGGGCGATAAGAAAATTTTTGGAAGAACAGCTCGTCTGCACGATTATCAATAAAGCAGTCGTACATATTAACTCGCTGTTCGTCGGAAAAATCTGCTCTTCCGTTCATTTTGAATGGAATACTGAATGTAACGGACAGGTACCATTGTAAAATTTATTTACATCCAGGAATTAAAATTTGCTCGCATAATTCGAGTTTGGCAAACAATGACAGAATGTAAACAATAAAGGCAATTAATGTTTACTTTAGTGAAGAAGCAAAACATTGGATTTAACAACGAAACAAACGAAATGCATTTTTTCACTTTTTGCCGTAACTTTCATTTTGTTTTATTTGCAATAACTGTCATTTTCTTGGCCAATTTAAAAACCGATTGCAACATTGTTTTGATGTGTCAGGAGTATAGAAACGTATTTGAAATTTTTACTTTCAACTGGGCCTGAAGTAGGTTGTATATTTTTTCTCAAAAAAATGTAAAAATTTGAAACTATACTAAAAAATATTAAACATGTATTTTGTGGTTTTTTGATAGCGACATGGGGTCAAGAGAAATTCAGCCGGGAAATCTAAAAAGAACACCCCTAAAAAGAATGCTTCCGTTAAAATGTATTTATCTTTTTTCGAATAATATATATCTTTTTTTAAACAAATGAATTCTGCTGACGTTTAGACTAAAAATAAAATTATAATATTAAATGGTGCTTTTAATTAAATGGAATAAAAGACCCAGTGACATATAAATGATCCGACGCATTTTCAAGGAAAGAAGAAAACGTTCACCCCAGTCAAAAGGAAGTTGGCTGTTTAATCGTTCATCCATTGAATCTGTTTATTAAAACTGCTTTTTAAACATTGGTTTAAATACGAATCTGTTTGGTAGATTGGATAGTAACTTACTTACAAGAAGTGTACCTAATGCTAAGTTTTCTTCATTTTAAAGTATTAAAATTGATTCAACAATGTTTCCCGAAAAGTGAACAATATGTAAATGACGTCATATTCAAAATTGAATACCCCAAATTAAAAACGTCCAAAGAATGAATATTCAATTATTAAGAAGAGCTTGTGGAACACTTGTTACTGGAACCAGTCTAATAAAGCTCAGGCTTGAATATGTATAAAGAAGAGAAAGGAGAAAAAAATAATTTATTGTTATAATGATTAAAATCCGTACTTGGTATGTCATCCTATCAGTGAGGTCTCGTTTTTTTATATTTATTTTTTAAGGGATTAAAAAAAGAAAGAAGGGGAGGAAAATATTAAAATAAATTTACCACTTACGGGGGATGGAGAAATGGTCTGGACTGAACCCTTATATCACCGCGACGGTTTTAATAATGGGCATGGTTTTTCCTCGGCTAAGGTTTAAACCCGTTTTACAACGGATTGTTTGTAAGCAATTGAACCTAACAGCCAAATTTTATAGTCGATTTTAATTTCATTAATTCCCCAAAAGAACGTTTTCCTACGTCTTGGCACAACGTAAATACAATCAAGTTACATTGTAATATATATTGAAAAACAAAGAAGTTGGTTTTATTAAACCAATTATAACCAGAACTATGCTGTATATTTGGAAACTTGTGACCGGGAGTTGGGGTTCCGAGTAGATCGAAGTAATGATAGCTCAAGTGGTTAGAGCTGGGGCGTATTGAGCCGAAGGTCTTGGGTTCGAATCCCGCTCGTGATTTTTCACAAGCATTTTCATCTCAACTGTTTATGCCAATAGTAAATATGTAAATAGATCGTACTCTTATTCTCACGAGTAGTTTTCTTTTGATCCACTCCGCTTATGCGACCCAACTTCACTTTTATGGAATTCTCTTACGATCCAATCCTACTATTCTCTCCAGCATTTTCTATATTGAAAGTTGTGCCAGTGATTTAACTTGATTGAGATCAACAACGACACATCTACACGGAAAACAAACACTTTGAGCCCTGAAGATGATCTCAATAAAGGTCGAAACGTTGGCATGATAAAGAAAATGTTTTTCTAAAACCTACGTGAGCACCCTCCACAAGGCACACAATAATGACACATCTACACGGAAAACAAACACTTTGAACCCTGAAAATGATCTCAATAAAGATCAAAACGTTGGCATGATAAAGAAAATATTTATCTAAAACCTACGTCACACCAGACCGCATCTCACGATCTCCAAAGAATCATATTATTTTCTTTCTTTTTTTTTCATTTCGAATCGTTTAAGTCAAACGATTAAACATCAAGAAAGACCTCAAATAAAAAGTATAAATAATTAATATATGACTACTTAATGCATATATGGATTTTCTTCATTATTTACCTAGCAATGGTAAAATTGTTTTATTCAGTTTAATTTTTTTTCATTCAGCTATATTTCTTTTTTTTAAATATAAGTAAAAACAAATAATAAAAACTAAAACGATTGCAAGTATTCACTTTACAAAAACCTAAGATGGCCACTTTACCTCTCAGTTTAGGCCCCCAGATGTTGACGTGTAGACTTATTTTACCATTAAAATTTAAATTAAAAAAGGATATATCATTGCATATATAAATAAAATGGAAGACATGATAAATACTTTTTGCATAAACCTTTACGATGATAAGAATAAGGTGATAAGAATCTAGTCAGGTTCAAAATATTAAAACGTTTGTTTGGAGTCTGAAAGACTTAAGTATGAACCTAATGCTCTTTTTTAAAATAAACTGTTACAAAATATTAATGACAGACGACCACTGTTTTAACCACTGCGTTAACTCACCTGAATCACCTGAAGAAGGATTAAAATAAATCCGAAACGTTGTGGATTGAAAACAAAACTGATTGTTGTTTTTTTGAGATGACCTATTATCCCATCTTCGGGAAGGAAAAATCATAATTTAAACTGTTGAGGTCGAAATATAAGAAAATATAAACCTTTACAACAAAGTGCAAGTACATACTTTCAAATTACAAGGAGACCACATAACTACATCATTTAAACGTAGGAAAATCGTAAATAATTAATTACCTTCTCTAAACAGTAGTTATGTGTTGTATGAATTTCATATGTGAATTAAATCAATTCAAATAATAAATTTTCCAGGTTGAAAATGCGTATCGTTTATAATTATTGGCACAATTCATCCTGCTATTGGGAGTAGATTGTTTTTGCTAGTATTTATTGATTGCGAGAAGGAGACAGGAAAGCAAACACGCTCTTTTATTTTTAGCGGAGATATTTAATTTCTATCGACTTTGGTAATATTTATTGTGTCTCTTTTGTTTAAATATTTTATTCTCGGCTGGTATTACAAACAAAATCAATAAGAGACAAGTAGGTGAGTGCATAGCGTTGTATAATTCATAAAGCCGAGACCTTCCCCAACCCACTGGACAGGACTGGCCTGTTCGGATCCCCTTCTTCCTTTCAATTATAGATAGCCACTCTTATATTCTCCCTTTCAATTAGTAATTTTAGACTGTTACCTAGAAAATTGTGTTTAACGGTGTTCTGAAGCAATTGCATTGTTTGCTTATTTAGATTTTTTCATCTTATTTGAAAAATTGTGTGGACTTTAGTGACCAGTTTAGTTAGTTTAGTTATTTAACTTCTTTCAAATAAAGAAGACTCTATCTGACAATTTTTTACATAACGAATTTTACCGCTAACTATTTTACTGGGGAGTTCGAAATAGTTCAGATTATAGTGGTATGTTGCAAGATTGTGCAGAAAGGTACCGTTTATGTTATGGATGTTCTATTGATTGCTGATGATAATTTGGCAAATGCTAAGAATATGGTAGTTGTAGAAGATCTAACGTACGAAGGAAACGTTAATTACCAGGTGATTCGGGGCAAGTTGAGTTTAAATAAAATTGAGAGCGAAAAGTGTCAAAAACAATTAAGAAAAATCGGCCATAGCTTAGCAATTTTAGTAAAATACTAAAATACTACAATGCAGTTATTTATTCAAATACATACTCAAAACACATTCTTTCTTTACCTTTCTCTTAGAATTTTAGTTTAAATTGTATTTAGAGGTTTTCAGCCAAAAAGCTTTACACAAATTCTGTGACTTTATTGAAGGAAAGATGTATAAGGTTGGTGTATTACTGTCATTCCTGCTTGTATGTAAATAAATTAAACAGTTAAATATTTTAATGCTGGACACAACAAATACAAACATTCTTAGGAATCGGGATTAAAAACATGTACATCGTAAATTTTATTATGTTTGTAATGATTATTCGGAGATCGTGAGATGCGGTCTTGTGGGAAGTAGGTTTTAGAAAAACATTTTGTTTATTGTCCCAACGTTTCGATCTTTATTGAGATCATCTTCAGGGCCTGGGATTTATAAACATTGTTTAAATTTTACAAGTACGTGTAGGATGTGAACAAAATGAATTTATACAATGCTAGAAAATCATTTCTTTTATCTAAAATTTTCTAGCAATTTATAAATTCATTTTTTTGAATCTAAAATTTTCTAGCATTATATAATTTATTTTTTTAATCTAAAATTTTCTAGCATTGTATAAATTCATTTTTTTAATCTAAAATTTTCTAGCATTGTATAAATTCATTTTTTTATCCAAAATTTTCTAGCATTGCACAAATTCATTTTTTTAATCTAAAATTTTCTAGCATTGTATAAATTCATTTTGTTCCACATCCTACATATATTTGTAAAATTTAAACAAAGTTTATAAAACCCAGGCCCTGAAGATGATCTTAATAAAGATCGAAACGTTGGCATGATAAAGAAAAATTTTTCTCAAACCTACGTCACACCAAACCGCACCTCACGACCTTCAAATAATTTTTTGAAAAAGTTCTTTCTCCTTAAAAAAAAAACAGTAAAAGCTAAATTATGAGCTATGTTAAAAAGTCCAACTTTAACTTTAGTAAAAGCAAGTAATCTAAAGCAAAAAGGCAATAATATGGGATAGTAATATCATTTTTTTATTGTTTTTCAATTTCCTCAGACTTGTAGACTTTTTTACCAATTTACAAAAGCGTCATTTTAAAGATAATTATTCAGTTCTATTATTCAAACTTTTATTTAGACTGCAGTCAAACTTAGTTATAATAGAGTAAATTTTAAAGTTAGTTGATTTGTTCTGGCCATTCCACTCCGAGAAAAGTCAGTTTGCCTGTCAAAAACAATTTAAATTCAATTACTTCCTAGCCCCCAGTAGAGTTTATAATTTGATTCAAGAGTTGTACACGGTATGAGATTAAAATTGTTAATATTTCA
Source organism: Cimex lectularius (assembly GCF_000648675.2). Taxonomy (NCBI): domain Eukaryota; kingdom Metazoa; phylum Arthropoda; class Insecta; order Hemiptera; family Cimicidae; genus Cimex; species Cimex lectularius. Next base: position 515,680 of record NW_019392827.1, on the reverse strand, counting down.
GTTAATGTGACCCCGATCAAGCTTTATTATCCGACAAATCTCATTTGGGTGAGATACTCCAAAAGTTCTATTATTGATCAATATAATCTTTAAATGGATCCTGTATTTAAATTTTAAGCTTAAATTTTCAATTTGGTCCAAGTTCAAATATCAAGACCTGCTGTTAAATAAAAAAAAGAGCTTTTAGATATTTATGCTTACTACTCCTTCAGAATATTTTTCAAGAATTATGCTTTATTAAGATGGTGATCCTTAATGTACCAAAGGATTCCATATAAAATTATTAAAAAAATATTTAAACACTTTTATTTATTGCGTAGAACAGAATAAAAATTAAAATATAAGATAATAGAAATAGCAGATACCTTCCCTGTGCCTTGAGGGTAGCCAGAGCATAATTGATTAGAGTAACATTGACGTTATTAAAAAAATACTGTGCAATGTAATTGCAATAACTGTAAACTCTATTTATGATTATTTTCAGTTGAGCCAGATTTCAAGTGATAACTTAAAGATTATAGGTTCAAACGGAATTTTGTAACATATCAAAGGTCCGAATGCAACAATATACCGAAAACCCCGGATATCAGCCACTTATTTCAACCCTCAAATATTTATTACAAAAGATACCAGTAAAAAAATATGCCCTTAACAAGCGTGTCAATAAGACAAATTCAGATTATACGCACTTATTGATTCTTGAAGCGGCTAGTTATAAAACACACAACATAAAACGCACTTTTAAACAGCATCTAATCGAATTAATCACTTACCTTTTGTACCGGCTGGTGTCGAGGCTACCCTGAGACCAGTCAAAACTAACGTTCCGAGGAAAAGAATCGGAACAGTTAAAGAATACATCTCTAACTCTATGCCATGGCTGTAACAGACAAAATTAAAACTATTATTATTTGTTGAACATTCCATTCATATCACAATTATATGTGTTCGTTAGTATAGTACTTAAATTGTTTTTCTTATGAAGGGACACATTTCAATAAAAAGTATGTTCTTGTCAAACCCCGGCTTGTAATGGACCATATGGATACGTTCTCAAATAAATCATTAATTCAATTATATTAGATCGGTTGAGTGGCTTAGAAGGAAGGATTAGAGATCTAGAGAGAATAAATTTTATATTAAGCAGAGTACGTTGGTTGAGGAGTTGTATTTAGGAGAAACGGAGCGCGAAAGAAAAAAAAGCAAGGGCGACGGTGGGAATCGAACCAACGACCACGTCTACGAGCCGAACGTCTAAAAACGCCACCACTCGGCTACCGCGATCCACCATTACAATTTAGTTAGTTTAAGAAGGTTATTGATTTGAAAAAGCATAATAAATAACAAAAAAGCCATTAAATGGAGAGGGCCAGACGCAGAGGAGTGATAGGACTATTAACCGGTCACGGGCATCTGACAAAACATCTACATGGGCATATATAATGATGATCCCAGATTATGTAATAAAGAGGAAGAAACAGCTAACCATATATTCTTCGAATGCGAAGCAACCTAGCATATAGAAAAAACCTAGGGAATGAAATTCTAGCAGCAATAATGACCTAATACTTTTGAGAATAAAGATTGAGTCTATTGCACTGAACTAGGGAACTAGGAAGGTACAATAAGCCAGAAGGCTGCAATGCCTGGGGAGCACAAACCCCGCTTCATAGTATCCTCATCATCATATTGTGGTCTGCGAGGTTATAGGCCTGTAATTTGGACGTTTCCGTTAATTCCGCTATTTTTTGTGGTCCGCATGACCAATTAATATCATTCAATTAATTAAGGTTTTTAGTTGAGATAAAAAAGTCAGTGTCACGAGCGAGATTCGAACCCTCGACCTTCGGCTCGATACGCCGCTGCTCTACCACTTGAGCTGGCGTGACCTCGATCCACTCGGGCACTAACATCCCATCTCAACCCCACCTTTTGAATTTTCCCTCCTTTTTGCCATTTTTCAAATGTCGTGTAATCTATTTGATTCTCGGCGACAAATGAAAATGACGGAGAACTTTAGTGACGTATACTTCATTTTAATTCATTAAATTCGCTATTTTTCGTGGTCCGCTTGACCAATTAATATCATTCAATTAATTAAAGTTTTTAGTTGAGATAAAAACGTCAGTGTCACGAGCGGGATTCGAACCCACGATCTTCGGCTTGATACGCCGCTGCTCTACCACTTGACCTAAAACCACTCGGGCACTAACATCCCATCTCAACCCCACCTTTTGAATTTTCCCTCCTTTTTGCCATTTTTCAAATGTCGTGTAATCTATTTGATTCTCGGCGACAAATGAAAATGACGGAGAACTTTAGTGACGTATACTTCATTTTAATTCATTAAATTCGCTATTTTTCGTGGTCCGCTTGACCAATTAATATCATTCAATTAATTAAGGTTTTTAGTTGAGATAAAAAAAGTTAGGGTCACGAACGGGATTCGAACCCACGCCATTCGGCTCGATACGCCGCTACTCTATAACTTGAGCTATCGTGACTTCGATCCACTCGGGCACTAACTTCCCATCTCAGCCCCACCTTTTGAATTTTCCCTCCTTTTTGCCATTTTTCAAATGTCGTGTAATCTATTTGATTCTCGGCGACAAATGAAAATGACGGAGAGCTTTAATGAAGTATACTTCATTTTAAATCATTAAATTCGCTATTTTTTGTGGTCCGCTTGACCAATTAATATCATTCAATTAATTAAGGTTTTTAGTTGAGATAAAAAAGTCAGTGTCACGAGCGTTTCCGTTAATTTCGGTCAGCCTCTCGCTGGATTGGTCTGTCGGAAGCGTTTCGCCATTCCGCTAAAATCAGTCTGTGTGATTTGTGTGATATTATACGCCAAAACAAGCGAATGGGTAGACAAATACAAGATGATTCATTAAAGGGCATTGTTCAAACACGACGGGATCGAAGTTAGAATGCCCGAATCATATTTAGCCACGCTACCGGTTCTGGGTTCGAATCCCGCCATAGCTTGTCCAATTTGATAGATCATAGTATGAAAAAGTAATGTAAGATGTTTGACCTCTTGATATTTCCCGTCTGGCATAACTCAGCAATGGTCGATCCTACCAAAATTTTTCTTTCAGTAAAAATGACATAAAATAATCGAATTGTTCAATAAAAATATGGGTTTCTCATTTAAAATAACGAAGTTAGGGTCAAATTATGAACGACATGTGAACACGGTTTTACATATAACTGGTGCCACTGGCCCTCACTTACTCCCTTATAACAGATGTTTTCACTGCAGAAAAGTGTCACTGAGTATAGAAGAACCTTTCTAAACAATAATAGTTACAATACTTCAAAAAATTATTGCATTTAAATTGTCAGTTAATAGAAATTACCCAACACTTGTGTTTCGAACCCAAGTCCTGTTTATTGAAATGACTGTATTTCTACGTCTCCAAGCATGATTTGTAACGTCAAAAATTTTACATATTAAGCTTTAATATTTGCTAGTGTTATGAGATTTATAAATTACATATCACCGTCGATTAAGCTCATTTATTAATATAAATATTTTAATAATACATAGTTTACCAAATAATGGTTGATTGAACGAAGAATCAGTCATGTTTGAATTGAAACAAAGTCAAAATTTATCGACCTTACTTCTCGGATGGAAGACAATTGGCGCTTTTAATTAATTCTTGCTATGATTTATCGTCCGAGAATATTGAAGTGGTTGATTTCAATTTTTCTCCAACTAGCTCATAACTCGTGGGGAAAGTTTTCGTTAATTATTGTCGTTGGAGAGAGAATTGCTCAAAGACAGATTTAAGCACGAAGACAAAATATTTGTATTCAAAGAGGTGTTCTAGTTTTCTTTTTCCGATTCTCGTTTCGCCGTGGGTCGGAAGGAAAGTTTTTAAATACGAATAAACATAATGTTTCAAGTTGGCTGATTTATTCCGAGCCTGTTTTGGACACAGTATGTACTTAGAATGGGTGAAAACAGTATTGTGCCCGCCCTAGTAAATCATCAGAGAAATGTAGACTTCAGGTAATAATATATTTCCCTTTCATATATTTCAATACAGACTATCTGAAGGAATCACAACTAATGATTTCCGGCCGATGACTCCGTTCAGATAAATCTCATGTTTCAGGATTTTCAAATTAAATTGTTCATATCCACTGTCACTAACATTCAAACAGCATATTGTTTTAGGTGAATAATGAACATATAAAAACATTTGTGGGTTCGTTTTTATTTGAAAAATCATTGTAAAACCTTTTGGGTTTATTATAAACATGATGATTTGGTGGATTGTTATTAACACCCCGTTAAAAAAATGTATTTCTTCCTTAGAAATTATTCAATACTAAGCTGGACTTTTACCATATGGATATATAAGATGCCAAGATTATTTCTATGTTGGATAAGTTAATTTTGTGTAGGATTCAAGCAAGTTTCTACCAGAGGGAAGCAATACGGAAAAATTTAGAAACCAAAGGTTTTTCATTTTTGTAACTTTTTTTCCGGTTAACTCCTAAGGTCATTGCCGACTACTCACATATTTTTCCTCTCGCGTTTTTTTATTACTAGTATAATTGATCTCATTTATATTCAACAAATTTTATTCTAAACAATATAGTATTTAGGAAACTACATTTGGGAAACCAGCAGTCACGACCTCGAAGTCCTCCCATCATTCACGCTAATCAATACATTCATGTAGACTAGAATCTTCTAGCGATATATACAAATTAAAGTTAGCTAAACCTAACGTACCTAAATCGATAATCCTTGGATTACTCTGTATTCCGCCACAGACGCGGTCATCACACACATTTGCGCTTATAAATACATTCACACGTAGGAGTAGTAACCGGGGTGTTTGTATTACTCCTTTCATACTACAAATCTTAACCTAAACTTCTTTGGCAATTCAGTGAAGTACAGGAGCTTGTCTAGTTTTGCAACTAGTGATTTATTATTTATTTATTTCAGCTATTATTTTAAAAACAATAACATTCAATAGGTTTTTATTCCACCCCTAATATACCATAATGTTTCTTAAATATAAAAAAATCCAAAACGCAAAATGATATTTAAAACAGCATAGTAACAAGTAAATTAGTTAAAGAACGTCAAATATAAAAGAATTAGACTGTTTGGAAGTTCTGTGAATTTCCACAGAACTTTTTGCAGTGTTCCTCACTATTACAACTATTGCTTTTTGGTACATTTCAATCATTAATTTTAAGGTTTTGCAGAGATTCAGTTTTTTCTTGATTTCACCGTGAGAAACAGACTCAAAAGCTCTGTGAAAATCCAAAAAGATTCAAAACACTCTAGTTCATTTATATCTCAGGTTTATATAAGGAGAATACAGCATTTCCGCATCCCATATTTTTCTGAAGTCCATTTGTCATCAGGTAAATTCTGATGTGGCTCAATCCAATATATTAATTTTTATTTCAAATATTGCAAAAAAATTTGTTCTATTGACAAGAGAGATTTCTTTAGAAAGGACCTTTTTTATGGATCTTTTTTATTGTAAAGTTGAGCAAGTTTTCAATAATCTGTTTTTTCTAAACTTACTTTAAAATATACATTGTATTGGATGTTTTATGTTCTTTTCGAGTACAGGAGATTTTTTTACATACTGTATGTTATTACCTAAAGTGATGTTTCATCTTATAAGACTAAATTAGTCGGATATTTTCAAATACTTTATAATTTATAACGAACAAAATCGAAGTTTCTACTTTAATTTATTGTTCAAAAAGGTAACTGATCATTTTTAATAGTTTATTGGTGTCTTTGACTTGAGCAAGTTTGACTGTGAAGAAAGTTAGAATCAAATGGCTCCAAACTTAAATCATCTTCGCTTAGAGGGCAAAATATTCTTTAAAAAAAACTTTGCGGAATTAGCTCGTTTTCTTAAGTTTTTAAATAAACTAAATAACAGTGGCAAAATAAGGTCCCGGATTACACTAGATATAAATTTGTTTAATTTATGAATATTTTTCAATTAATTGAGGTTTTTAGTTGAGATAAAAAAGTCAGTGTCACGAGCGGGATTCGAACCCACGATCTACGGCTAGATACGCCGCTGCTCTACCACTTGACCTAAAACCACTCGGGCACCAACTTCCCATCTCAACCCCACCTTTTGAATTTTCCCTCTTTTTTTCCATTTTCCTTTTTTATCTCAACTAAAATCCTTAATTAATTGAAAGATATTAATTGGTCAAGCGGACCACGAAACTAGTGAATTTATGAATATTGTTAGCATGATGACCTCTTTTTTTTATGTGTGATTACTTGTAATACTTGACTTACATATTTTGTGATACATGATTGTGAGTTGTGATATATTTGTGATACGAAGGATGATTTACATCCTTACATATAATAAATAATTGTTTAACTTAAAAAATAACATTGTTTGTCAGAGAACAAATTTTGTATAAGCTTAAATTAATTTTTCGTTAACATATTCTAGAAAATATATTTTTGTTTAGCATATTTTGCACAGTTAGCATTTTCTCGTTTAAAAGTAAATGATAGCACTGAATAAATGTAAATTATACGATTACGTTGATTAATTATGAAACTTAAGAACACAGTAAAATAATGCTTAATGTGATAGAAATATTATGATGAACTTTTTAATTTCGGTTTCAAAAAATTGCCAAACGTGTTGTACGTTCCTAGTTCCTGAAAGGTAAAGGTGTTAATTTTTTAAATAGTAGCTATTGCATATTTCCAAAAGTAAGGGAGCCTTCGTTCTTTATGTGCCTTTTGTTTGTAGCACACCCTCATTAGGGATGGTAGGAATGCGTGGAAAACGAGCCTCATTTGTTCCATCTATCAGATCCTGTAGATGGGGAAAAAAGAGAGAGAGTGTATATGGCAAAAGAGGGTTTCGAAACGCAAGGGGAGAAAGGAAATAAATGTTTCGGGCAATCTGATCACCTAGGCGGAATAGGAGCTAGATGGCAACGCCCATTGAATACATGAAACCACCTAATAAGGTATAAACCCAATCTCGACCCAATTATTACTGAATAGGAATTATCATTTAGATTATAGTTCAAAAGGTCAGTGTTTTTCATTATTTTTTCTGATTAAATTTTCAATTAGGAATTTGTTGTTTTAAAACGCTATTGTTTGCTTCAAATATTGTATTACTCTATATAAAAATGATGAATGGTGCAGTGAGTGCAGTGCTCAATCCTTTTTAAAAAGATAGTACCTACTCACAGTAAGTTGTTTTTCAACGATCCGGATTTCGAGCTTTTAGCTCATCATCAGGTTGAAGGAGTTATACCCCCGCCAACGCGACGATCCAATGAGAAACTGATTTCTAATGCCGCTCAATTTTGAACGTGCGAAAAGAATTATAACACAAGTAAATATTATATTAATAAATACTCTAAAAAATTAATTAAAAATTAGTGATTAAAGATAAGATAAAAATTAAATTAGAATAATACTGTAGAGGAGAAAACAGAGAGAGAGTGTATATGGCAAAAGTGGGTTTCGGGGGGAGAAAGGAAATAAATGTTTAATAATAGATTAGTAGATAATAACATTAATAACAATTAAATTAATTAATTTGATTACTTGGACGTTTAATATCATTTATGTACATATTTAAAATGGGAGGTAGATCAAAATCTATTATATTATTAATGCATTATCTTCATGTTCAATTTTACATTTTTTAATTTCAAACTTCTCAAACCAATCTAGTTCTCTCCCTTTGTTGAAACTATGTAACCCTGTTGTATTTAAATTTTAATTGAATTTATGTTTTGCTTCTTTAAGATGGTCCTTAAATTCCGAAAATTTGTTCGATTTAGGCAAGTGTTGCAATCATTGCAATTAAGTTGGTAAATCTCGCGGGTTCACATTTGCAATTCATTTCGAGAGACGTGGTTGTAGAACTCCTTCAACCTGATGATGAGCTAAAAGCTCGAAATCCGGATCGTTGAGAAACAACTTACTGTGAGTAGGAACTATCTTTTTAAAAAGATCGGTTCTCCTTCCTTAAATAATCTATATTAATACTCCCTAATTTTCTCACCCTGCACTTGCGACCTAATACTGAACGAAGCTATTAGTACGATACTTTTCACCCTGCACTCGAGACAAGTCAGAAAATTGCACAAAATTCATTGCAATTTTTTGTGCAACCAGCTCTCTCAACATGAATTGCAAAAGTGAACCCGCCGATACCCCCGCCACCGCGGCGTTCCAATGAGAAGCTGGTTTTTAATGCCGCTCAATTTTGAACGTGCGAAAAGCGGGAATTATAGCACAAGTAAATATTATATAAGTAAATACTGTACGAAATTAATTATAAATTAGTGATTAACTTATTTGTTCGATTCGCCTAAATTTGCTCGATTTAGGCAAGTGTTCTTTAACTCTCGTTTTTATTTCTCTACCGCTTTGACCTATATATTTAATAATACTAATATTATTGAGTTGATAAATCCCGCTTTTTGTCAAGTTGTCTACCTTGTCTTTAGGTTTTGAGAAGATGTTTTTAAGAGAACCCGTACTTCTAAAAGCTATTCTAATACCTTCTTGTTTAAAAATTGTACTAACCTTTTCTGATAGTTTGACCAGCTTAGGGGAAACAACGGAAACCTAATGATTCATTTATGGTGGGGTGGCTGAGTCCTATTGTTGCTTCTTTTAATTTTCTATTTCAATTAGGTTGTTTATTATGGATCTAAAAGGTTAAAAAAACCATCTTTATTAATTTCCAATCTAAAATTTTTATTACTGTGTAGAGAATTAATTAGTTGGAGGAATTCTTTGAGATCCTCTACGGTTCCAAAGCTAAAAGCTCGAAATCCGGATCGTTGGAAAGCAACTTACTGTGAGTGGGAACTATCTTTTTAAAAAGGATTGTATTTCTCTTGTTTATGGAATAGCCATGTTAATAATAAAAATGTTGAATATGTTTTTAAAATTTATTCTATGTCGACTTAAGTAGTTTCAAAAATCAAAAATGTTACAGTCCTTAGCAATGTTTGGACTGAATCGGTCTTCAAGGAAATTCTGCAAATCTGTAGATTGTTTTGCCCTGATGATGACCATTAATAGGCAGTAACAACTGAATTTGCTTTTTCTTCAAGACCCATACCTTGACCCTGAGTGTCGTGAGTGAAAAATTGTTCGATGTTTCTAATAATAAAAAAGGTTTGCACCAAACTATTGTATTTCTTAGTTTAAGTCTAATAATAATTCGACTGAATTTAGATGTTATTCTCTTATTGATTTTCTAATGAATTAACTAGTATTAGAGGCCGCAGTGACCGAGATCGTTATACCGTCGGATTCCCGTGTGTCACGTACTTAAGTTGGACTTAAATCCCTCTGGTATTGCCATTGCTTTACTGTAATTACTTTGTCGGCAGTTATTATTATTATTTAGGATTGTGTTTGTTTTCTCTAAAAGAATTCATTCTCCTTAAACCTATTTAAAAATAATTTTCACATACATGTAAATTTTTTAAGCTTTTAAATTTTCGTGGACATAATGGGCAGCAAAACAAAGAAATTACATACTATTATTACGCATTTTCGGGTAGGGTTGGAAGTTACAACTGTCGTTCTAGTGGATTGTTCTGTGAGTGATGAAATTTTTTGTACCGGATTTCAATGAGGTCGTTGGTGTGTAGGTCGTTATGAACAGTGTAATTTGAAACATACAAAGGAGCAGTTATAATTCGACGCAAAATTTTTGACTGAATTATGGAGGCGATGGGGGCCGCGGTAGCCGAGTAGTTAAGGCGTTAGACTCTCGGCTAGTAGATCCCGCGGTCGTGGGTTCGATCCCCACCATCGCCTCTAGACTTTTTCTGACGCCTAAGGTGACCGGTGGTGCAAATTAAAAGAAATTGACACGGCACTCATAAATGGAAGGAGCGGGATCAGATCTCAGCGACCCTGAATTTGGCCCCAACTCCCTTCAAAAATGAGTTTCTCGATGGGAGAACACCGGCACACCGGGGGCTCAAATTCACACTTGTTTTGCGAGCCCCCAAAAAATGGAGCCAGGGATAAAGTTCAATAAGCTGAACAGCTGCAGTGCTCAGGGGGAACTTCTCCAGTTCTTGGTATCCATTGTAAAAAAGCGATGGGAATTTGAATCCTTAGTTGAGCCCCATACTCAGAACCACCCAGAGTCAGTCGTTTATCCATGGAAAGTTCTTGATAACGCAAAATGTGGTATGCCATGGGTTTCCATTTATACTCGAGAGCAGATACTTACAGGGTAAAAATTATCTATACGCTTGTCATTAGATTTATGTTCATTGTGAACACATTGTAATTTTTACGTGTGCTGTTGTCCAAATTACGTGTAAGAATCGCTGTGTCTTCAACGAATACAGGGTTTATCAACTTCTATAGTCCACCCATTTAATTCGGAATCGATTTACTTTAGCCAAAAATAGTCTTGTACAAATCTCAAGTTAATTTAGCTAGGAATCGCGTGGTGGTAACAGATCTAACATAACTGTCTCATCTAGCTGGGTATGGTATGGTAGAAAAGGATAATAGGAAGCGGGGTTTGCACTCCCCAGGCACTGCAGCCTTCTGGCTTATTGTACCTTCCTAGTACCTTAGTTCAGTGCAATAGACTCAATCCTTCTTCTTAGAAGTATCAGGTCATTGACTGTCGCTGCTTCAATTTGATTCCCTAAGTTTTTTTTCCGTACGTTAGGTTAAACTTCCATTGAGCTGTTGTTTCGCATTCGAAGACGATATGAGTGGCTGTTTCCTCCTCCACATTACATAATCTGCAAATGGGATCATCGCTGTATGTACCCATGTTGTGTAGATGTTTTCTCAGATGCCAGTGACCGGTTAGTAGTCCTACCACTCCTCTGAATTTGGCCATCTCCAATTGCAGCAGTGCTTTTGCCAGTCTCGGGGAGGGTTGTTTCATCATAAGTTAACTATGTCTACCACCGTCTAGATTTTATCCACTTTTCCTTTTGTTTTGCTTGGATCCATTCTGCGATGGAGGATTCTATATTTGTTCTTGTTATCCCAAGAATAGGTTCAGGGCCTATGTTTGTTTTGCAGATCCTCCTCTGGCCAGTCTGTCTGCTTTCTCGTTATCCAAAATTCCCCTGTGCCCTGGCACCCAAGATATCATCAGGTTGTTATGTTCCCCAGGTTTTGGAGATTTTGGATTCATTCACTGACTAATGTGTGGTGATTAGTGTTGATTATATCAACAGAGATAAACACAGCATCAATTACAGAACAGATACATGTAAACTCAGTCGCAGCTACGCCAACATCACTAATCAAATTCAATACAGATAACATACCTATATCATCACATTACATTCCACACAAAAAATATTTTTCACATAGTCTAATTTCCCAACAATTTAGCTTTCCTTTTCCCATTTATCCCTTTCTATATAATCCTGAAAGGATAATCTGGCCGAACCATTACCAACACATTTTTTCCCTTCGTCGGCTCTTTTCACCTCAAAGAACCCGACGCCTTATACAAAAATGTCTTTTCTATACCGACATCCTTCCCCACCNATTTCTGCTTGAAAGACCGAAGTGTACTTCCCTAATGAGTTTGATTGCTCATGTTTTGGGCTTGTACAGAAAACGCCTGATCCGGTTCCTTAGTTTGTTTTGGAGCCATCTGTGTACCACATCATTGTACAGATGCTCTCCAGTGTTCTTCCTTTATAGTCCGTTGAGACTTTACAGGAAGTTGTGAAAATTGTTTCCGGGATCATATAATCAGTCCCCATTTCTAATAATGGGTGTCTGATTTTGTTGATTATAGTTGTATGCCCGAATTGTTTAGTTCCTTTTCAATTTAATTGTTTCTGGAGCCTAAGTGAGCTTTTCCTAGCCTCTCCTTGTATAAATATTTACAGTGGAGGTAGGTCTAGCAAAGTTTCTGATGCATTTGTAGGGGTTGTTCTCATTGCCCCTGTGATAGGTTTGATAGTCTTTGTATGCTGCCTAATGTTTGGGTAGCTACTTTTTGTTAAATTTGTTCCACCAGATCAGTGATACATAGGTTATTATGGGTATTTTTACTGCCTTGTATAGCCAATAGGCCATTTTCGGTTTTAGTCCCCAAGATTTGCCTAAGGTCCTTCTTGTGGCCATTAGCGAGCTGGGAAATGATACTAACTTTGTTATTTAAAATGATAATCTCATATTTTTATTTCACAATTCGATTATTTTATGCAACTTTTCTATTAACAGCGGTGAGTCAATTGAAAAATAAAATGGAAATTTTTTTTAAAAATAATATTAATAAATTTGAAGTTTCAGACGCATGGATCGCTGCTGCTCGAGGAATCTCAGGCTATATATAAAAATAATAATAATAATATTTTAACATTACTAATATCGCCTCATTTCAGATTCTCGAGAGATGTATATTTTTCTTTTAAAAAAATATCATACAGGAGAAAGTTCCGGATCCACTTGCAGCTATCCAGTATCCAATTCACAGGCCAACGAAGGACAACCAAGGCTGTTCGAGACGGGGACCGCCATCTACAACCAACCACTGTGGTGCTGTCCAGGAGTGCATCCCACTCGCAGACCACAAATTTGAAGATGGCGAACCGCGGACAAAAAAATATAATAATATATTTAAATGGGTATATATAAATATAAATAAAATGTAGATATTTTAGTGACGTCACAAGTGACCCTCACATACAAACACACTGGCCCATCAAGTACCCTTCAACCCTAACATAGTTTGATTTACATGCGGAGAAAGTTGGTTTTATTTTGATACCGCATATTATTTTATTTTCATTTATAGTATTCAGGGGTAATATGTGTGTCAACCTTAAATTTAAGGGGGCCAGGGTTTGGCACACCCAAATTTTACATTGTTATGTTGACAATACATGATTTGTGGTCATTTGGTAAATTGTAAAATTTCTCCAGGGTTTATGGGCCTGGCCTGCTTTAGGGAACCCTGGAGCAGTTTTGACGGGTTTTTGGATATGAACTGGATGATAATAAAAAAATCCTTCTTCGTAAAAAAGTTATTTTTTCAAAAATTAATATAACCTAAGCGTAAAAGCAACCCATGATCTCTACTCTATTCCAAGACGATTCCTATCATAAATTAACTTGCTAATGGCAGAAATAAACTGGGTTGGCCATATTGTTACAGAAAGTATACCCCTTTCACGTCTTCCGTCGGTCTTAACTCAGAAATGGTCATTCCTATCAAAATTTGCCTTTCAGTCAAAGTAGCATAAAATAACCTCTAGAATCAAATTGTACAATAAAAATATGAGATTAACTTCACTAGTTTTGTGGTCCGCTTGACCAATTAATATCTTACAATTAATTAAGGCAATGAAAAATGGCAAAAAGGAGGGAAAATTCCAAAGGTGTGGTTGAGATGGAAGGCTGGTGTCCGAGTGGATCGAGGTCACGTTAGCTAAAGTGCTAGAGCAGCGGCGTATCAAGCCGAAGATTGTGGGTTCGAATCCCGCTTGTTCCATTGACTTTTTTATCTCAACTGAAAATCTTAATTAATTGTATGAGATTAACATTTAAAATAACAAAGTTATCGTCATTTCCCATCTAGATGAAAAAGTGATGTTATATCTAATACCACCTCGCAGTTCATAGCCAAACTTAACTTGGGGTTTGTATAATTTTTTTGTCGGAGTTAATCGTTTCCGAATTAAATGGGTGGGCTATAGAAATTGATATACCTTGTATATATGCTTAAATGTTAACATGTATAGGAATAACTGCGGTTTATATTGAGAATAGCAACGGGCCAAGTATGTCCTCTGAGGAACACCCGCCCTTATGAGTATATCAGTTGAGTTCCCTGAAGGATTCGGCAAAATCGGTCCGCCAGGCAGCATGAGAAAGTACGATTGAGGGAGGATGTTCTTTAATTTCCAAAGCAAGTGGCAGACTAGATCGAAGGCTAAATCAAGAAAAAAAATGTTCAAAGGAAGAGGCGATATTGTCCGGTGCAGGTGTTGTCGAGTAAAATGAACGGAATCAAAACTGATGATCTGGAATAATATTAGAATTTTCAATTATGAGCATTAATCGTAGGCGAAATTGTTTTTTTATAAGTTTGACAAGCATAGGTCTAGGACTAATGGCCCGATAGAAACTAGGAAAATCAGAAGGTTTATTTGGCTAATGTATCATTTTAATTATTGAGAACTTCCATTTCAATGAAAAATATGTGATCCTGAGTACATCGTTGTACAGGTATGTTAAATAAAGTCTCTGTATGGCAAATTTTGTAATATTTGCGTCATTCTATCAATAATAAAAACGAATTCCCAAACGTGTATGAATAATTCAAAATCTTGCCTTCTCGTTTTATTTTAATAAGGTCTGAAGGAGAACATTGACTAAGAATAAAACGAAAAAGAGAAATAAAACGGGATCGTGTCGACGTCATAAAAGCGAACGTAAAGTAGAGGAAAATAATTAATGATCAATATGATCAATATTGGAATATGGAAAGTTTAGTTGGGGGAGGGGTTGTAGACATCTATTTGAACAAGTGAAGGAAGAGTTATTGCTGGATGTCGCCTCCGGCCATTAATTTACATACAAAATCGCACGACAAGGAACCCTTAAAAGATTTAATTAAAATACAAATAACTGCGAAGCTGGGTCCATGCCAACAGCTTTGTTATTCTGGAGAATGCCTCGGATCAAACTTTTAAGCCCAAACAAACCTTGAACTAATGTTTTGTACAAGCACCGTAAATAAAATATAATACTAATCTTTAAATTTTCTTTTCATTTCTATAGTTGTCTACTGGCAGTTTTATTTCAATTTGGAAAACCTATACAAATAAGGAAACTTGTTTACCCCAAGAATCACATAATAAACGGTTGGTCTCGTTTATAAAAATGAGATCGTACAAACTAAAAACAAGTCTGTATAAACATTTTTTATGTATCGAACTGGATGAATAATTCTGTGGAATAAAATGTCTAAAGTTTGTTTAAATTAGAAGCACACAGGTTAATAAATATTTTCCACCAATGACCATTCAGCACACTTACAGTTAAATATCGAGCCAATATATATTTTTTTCAGATCAATAACACTAATAAATAATTATTAGTATAAAAATAATTTCCGGCTATATAATCTTGAGATTGTTTACTTGTACGAGCAAGTGTATTCAGCCTGAAACTATACTATTTTCGAGCCAATTTTAAAAGAAACTTTCATCGTTTTGAGAAAGGCGTGTTAATGTGGTTTATTACGCTGTTTCTTTTTATAAGAAACCTTTTTAAATGCACATAAACCAAAAATGTCATGTTTAATTTTTTTATGAATGTTGCAATTTTTATTTAAAGTTTATTACAAGAGACGCCAGATTCTCAAAGGGCTTCCTGCAACAAGGTGGGCATCTGAAAAACGTTTTCAAAACTTCTTCGACTAAAAATTTACAATCGGTTTTTTTAATATGTCATCGGTTTTAGCTTTCCCATATTCAATTTTATTATCAATCCTTTTATTTTTAATGTGATTTTTAATGTGTAGTGAGTAGAAATACTTTGCTTGAATATAAAAAATATATTTTGCATTGTATAAATTCACTTTTTTCCACATCCTACAAGCATTTGTTAAATTTACACAATGTTTATAAATCCCAGGCCCTGAAGATGATCTCAATAAAGATCGAAACGTTGGCAAGATAAAGAAAATGTTTTTCTAAAACCTACTTGCCACAAGACCGCATTTCATGATTTATTTTTAATGTTGAAATGTTTATACTATTTTTCATCGTTATAATTCATTCGAATTGTTTTGTACTATAAATGAATTCTACCGTGGTCCTGTCTATGATAAAGTTTGTATTTTTGTGTTCGGGTTCCAAAAAAAGACATTCTAGATAAACTAATATGTCAGTATTGTACATAACAGCAAAAGATAATTCCGATTAAGGACGCAGTTCGTGAGATTATGATATTTCACGTATTAAAAATTATAACGATTAATTTTATTATGAATGTAATTAAAAATGGAAAAGTGCAGAGTAAGTAAAACTTAGAAAAACAATTCAGGCTTGTGGAAGAACTTATATAAACAAAAAATATTTAACTTTTATTATTTTCTTTTTGTAATGTTATATAACGACTCTTTTTAATGAAATTTACGTAAAAATAAATTCAATGATTAATCCGGCCGGTTGAACGTAAAACGTATTTTAAATATGTGGTGTAAATGGAATTTAGAATATTCAAAAGTAGGATGTCGTAGCAAAATCCTCGCTCGAAAAAGAAAGAAATGGATTTTATTCGATAAAAAAACGAGCGAATGCAATTTGAAAAGGATCAATCAAGGTCAATATCCTGTTATCTGGAGTCAACTAATCATCCGAAACATGTAATCTTGTGATGTTAATAAAATTCGACTGAGCTCGATTCCTGGGTAGGGAAAAAATGAGAAGTGATGATTATTTGACGTGACACTGTGAAATACATACGTCTCTGTTGATATCAATTGCAATCGTGTACGCGTATTTTTTGACTCGTTCACTCTGAGACACAACACAACGCCACGAAATACGAACACAGACTGGAGGGAAGTACGAAAGGGCGACGAAGGCACGAGCGATCTGCGTCGGCGCAGCCCTTGGAAAACCCTTTTGCACCCATCCACCTATGTATTAACAATCGTTATTTCACAAATTTATAAAATTATTTTTTTTAAATGATGTTCCCGATTCATTTCGTTTAGTTTAATTGTATTTGTATATGTGAGTGTGTATTCCTCCATGTGTGTTACTTTTAAAATAAAAATATAATTTAAACAAAGTTATATATTGTTATAAACAAGTTTTATCAACCTTATTCATTGAACATTGATTTGGTTGATAAGTATTTTTAAAGACGCCATTTTATTTTTATCCTTTGACATCGTTTAATTAAGATAAGAAGTGAATCAAACCTATGTTTTGTACCACATCCCGTTTATTTTAATATACTTAATATACAAAAATATTGAAAAATACTCAGTTCTTTCGCCAAGCTTTTGAAAAATTGAAAGTAGTTTTACCCAATCATTTGGAAAAAACTGAGTGTTTTCTTTTCAATCGCGTTAGCTGATGCGTAAAGTTAATCCAGAAAAAAATTCGCTTATCCCTGATTTTTTATAACATATAACATTATATTATTTTTATATACTAAGGCTGATACCATACATCAGAAAGGTTTTACGGCCAGTATCCTACGGGATTCCGTAGGCATCGTTTCGCAGTCCGTCATGATTGTCTTCTTGAGGATGATATCAGAAGAATAAAGTTTTATTTATTTATTTAGAAGCAGAAAGAGAGAGCGAAAGGAAAGGGAGGGAGAGAGGGAGAGAGAGAGAATGAATGTAGTTTTATTTTATTTTATTTTTTTATTTAGAGAATGAATGATTGAATGCAGTTTTATTTATTTAGTGAAAGAGAGAAAGAGTGAATGATTGAATGAAATTATATTTATTTATTTACTTAATGTGAGAATGAGAGAGAGAGAGAGAGAGAGAGAGAGAGAGAGAGAGAGAGAGAGAGAGTATTAATCGATATGAGAATGTTAATCAAAAATATATTTAATATATTTATATTTATTATTGTTAATAATAAATTTATCTAATAAAAATTATTAGACCAAGAAGGAGTGTATTAATCAAAGTTTAATTAAATAAAAGTTCCCAGGATAATAAAATTAAAATAACTATTGTACCAAAAAAAATTAAGTTTTCTACTTAGATCATCAAATGTTTTCTATAAATATAGTGAAGAGTTTTCATTAAATAATTACAAATGTAATAATATTGTATATTAATATATAGAAACGCGCAGATATTATATAGACTAAATGAAATTAATATTTCTAGATCATCTACTGTTCTAAAAATATTCGTAATCTGTGTAATAAAATAACTTGTAATTTTTATTCGGAAATCGTGAGATGTGGTTTGGTGTGATGTAGGTTTTTTCAAAATATTTTCTTTATCGTGCCAACGTTTCGATCTTTATTGAGATCATCTTCAGGGCCTGGGATTTACAAACATTGTTTAAATTTTACAAACATATAGGATGTGAAAAAAGAAAAAAAATCAGTGTTTGTTTTCTGTGTAGATGTGCCATTCTTGTCTGTTGTGTTGAGAGTACCAGTGAGATATTTCTGTTTTATGTTTATATACGTTGGATTTTGAATGGGTGGGAAAGGAAGTCGGGATAGAAAGACGTTTCGATCTTTATTGAGATCATCTTCAGAGCCTGGGATTTACGAACATTGTTTAAATTTTATAAACTCATGTAGGATGTGAAAAAAAGAAAAAAAAGTGAATTTATACAATGCTAACGATTTTAGATTCAATTAAAAGCGTTTGTTTTCCGTGTAGATGTGCCATTCTTGTCTGTTGTGTTGGCAGTGAGATATTTCTGTTTTATGTTTATATATGTTGGATTTTGAAGGGGTGGGAAAGGAAGTCGGGATAGAAAGACGTTTCGATCTTTATTGAGATCATCTTCAAGACCTGGGATTTACAAACATTGTTTAAATTTAACAAATAAATGTAGGATGTGGAAAAAAGTGAATTTATACAATGCAAAAAAATATTTTTTTTAAATTATATTCAATCAAAGTGTTCGTTTTCTGCATAAGTGTGCCATTCTTGCGAGTCTGTTGAGAGTGCCAGTGAGATATTGCTGTTTTATGTTTATATACGTTGGATTTGGAACGTTGGCACGATAAAGAAAATGTTTCTGAAAACTACATCACACCTTAACTTAAACTTTTAACCATCTTCGGCGGTGAGTTTGGAGAAAACGACCAATCTACATGTTAATCCCCCAAATCTGACGTTTCCTACTTTTGACTCTAAGAATTTGCTATTTTTCACCTAGACCCTTAGAATAATATATTTTTAAGAATATATATTAAAATTTCCTATTGTAAAAAGACGTTGTTGTAATATACCAGCATGTTTATAAAATGTTTTGTATGGTTTAGAGTACGGCGACCCGAATCCTGAGAAGAGTTAACAAGGTTTGACAAATAGGTCTGGCAACGAGTTGTGTGCGGTCCGCGGCAGGCAGCCACCACCATCTGTACACCGCCAGCCCGACTAATACGACTCACCTCGACTCCATCTCCCTTGCAACCGTATACAGCTCATCAGACGAAATAAAAAACAATTTTTTTAAACATTGGATCCGTTAAAAATACGAGCGCGCTTTGCCACGAACCTTTGGAAGAATTGAAAAACAAGAAACATCATTTAAAGGTGAATAGTAATCAGAACAAGGATGACCATATAATGAATGCATCAGCTTCATTTATACTTTAAACATCTACTCTTGGTATAAACAAAAAATTAAAATTTACCGAATTTTACAATAAGAAATATTTAAAATCATTGAAAATGTCAGTACATTATTTTATATTAAAGATTCCGTCCACACTTATTCTTCTCCTTGTAACTAAGCACTTTTTCGAAAAATTAGTGAAAATTAGAAAGAGCATTAATAAAAAAGATAATAAAAATATATTATTTATTTCGTTGTTTATATCGAAGTAAAGATGTCATCGTCCGTCCGGGTCGTCAGAGGTTCTTGCCTGTCAAGAGCACAACCTTGAGTAGATGCTCCCCCACCCGAGCACCTGAGCCGGAAACGAGGAATCGTCTTTACCCGATTAAGAATGGGTCATACGCGGTTGACACACGGACACTTGATCATGGGCCAAAGCCCCTCAGGAGGCCCTTATTCAGAAAAAGGTAGCTAAATTTTTCCCAAGTAATAGAAGCTTGTCATGCTGTTCCTTATAGAGGGTATGTAGGCATGCCGCCGAATTTATTAAGTTCTCGGGCACTGTTCCGCTTTTTGGAGGGCATGAAGGTTTATTATTGTATATACATCAGTTTTATGTGTTTGTGTGCATGTATTTATTAGCGTGAATTGTGAGAGGTGATGGTGAAATACAGCATTAACGTAGTAGTATAAAAGTACAAGTAGCTAAGGTTTTTAGTTGAGATGAAAAAAAGTTAATGGCAGTTCGGCTAGATACGCCGCTGCTCTACCACCTGAACCCTACCTTATGAGTTTTTTTCATCTCAATTAAAAACCTTAATTAATTGTCATGTAGGGTAGCCGAGTGGTTAGCATGAGAGACTCTCACGCCGCGGTCGTGGGTTCGATTCCCACCGTCGCCTCTGGCCCTTTTTTCCCGATAACCCCCAATTTGAACACACAAGAATTCGTACTATGGCTAATATGCAAGATCATAAGGCCAATAAAAAAAAAAATTGTCATGTATTAATTGGTCAAGCGGAAGTAATGAATTAAGTACAAGTAGCGTTGTTCCTGTTCAATGGTCAACTCATGAGGAACTACTCTTAATGAGCTATCCATCTTCCTCAAATTGTGCAGTCCAAGATCTATGGTTAATTGGAAAATTCCAAGATCTATGGTTAATTGGAAAATTCCAAGCTCTATTGCCAATTCCTGAGTACTTTTCGTTGGGTGTGCCTCAAGTCCCGCAGAGTTTCCTCATCGAATGAAGTTTTTCATCCAGAACCTTCCTCTCGAGCTGATGTCACCGGCTTCAAATTTCTGGAACCATCTGTACACTGTCCGTTCAGGCAGAGTATCCTCTTTTTCAAATTGCCGGGTGGTTTCGGCGGTGGAAATCTTACGTTTCCAATTTCAAATTTTACCGTTATGTTGCTTAACTAAACACTAAGGCAAAACTGGCAAGACGAGTTCATTTTTTTACACATTCATTTAGTATAGTCTACGGATTAAAGCGATATAAATTCTAATTGAATGTGAAAAATAAATAAAGCTTATAGAGGATTTTCATAAAAAATGAAATCGATAATTTTATCACACTCCGAATTATAATTTAGTAATTAGATTTAAAAAGGGGGCAAAATATTTTTTTTTTGTTTTATGGTTGAGGCTAATCCAAAATATCCTATAATCTGTTCAGAAAGAGTGTTCTTTCGAGTTTCTTTGCCGACAATTCGCACGCGTTCCCCTAGAAATATGCAGCCGCCCATCTATGTTTTATTATCTTTTTAAACACATGTAAAAACATTTGGAAGAGTGGAAATAGCCAGCCTTCTTGTGAGTTTTGTGCAGTGTTTTTAGCCCACAGACCCGCTCTTTCTAGAAATGCTATACTTTTAAAATTTAAAAATTTTGTGCACTTTTTTTCCTCTTGAATCATCAAACTTAAACAATCATTATCAATGTATTTCCGTAATCCGATCGAAGTTAACAATTAACCGGTTAAAATAATCTTAATACCGACGCGTCGGGTAATATTCAGATTATAATTAAATCAATAAAAACGTTTCCGCGGTTAGAAACCCGAATACATTACGGTATCTGTTATTAATACTTATCACAACTGAAATATTATTATTCTATGCTAACGCATTTCTCCCTGGAAGTCTAGAAGATCTGAAAATCATATGTTTTACCATATGCTTGTAAAACAAATTTTGGCTGTAATACACCAAATCCATTATCACTTTAATGATTGTTGTGACACATAAAAATTCTTTGTAATCACGCAAGACCGGTACATGATGCAAGCTGAAAATAGGCTATCCAGCAGGAGGCAAATCTCGAGTTAGTGCTTTTATTTTACCTTGGCTCGTAACGATTGGTTAATGAAAAATAACTGTATGGTGTCTTACGGACTGTGAAACTGAATTGCTTTTTTCTTTTCCAGTCTTCACTTTGGCCGATGGTCTCGGGTTGGTGAGTCCCGCATGGAAATCCCATGTTTTTATCGATTTACATCAGTTCTTATTAACATCAACGGTTATAATCAATATTATCGTGCAATGGAGATTTGTAAGGATGATTTTCCTTTAAAAAATAGTTGAAAAGCGATTTTAGTCAAACTTCCAGCTTTTCTACTATTTGGTAGATTTATAAAATTCGATTTTTTCCGAGTGCTAAGCGCAATTTCAAAACCGATCCTTTCTCTCACCAAATAGTTAAAATTATCAGCCTGTACCCATGGCGATGATTGTCACAGAATTAAAAAGCTCATCAATGTTGTAAGAACTTAATTGTGGCTTAAAACTATGAGTTTCAGAACGGATGCGGGGACGGTCAGTTGGACACTCAAGTCCGTAACACTTCCACCCAACATCCACATATATGTTTTAATAACTTAAAATTTAAGGTAACTATGTTTTTACTTAATTGTAAAAAATATTAAAATATCACAGGCTGTATTTTTTCAGTGTTGGAATTGGTGGCGGACCCTGGCCATGATCGGTGGAGTGACGATCGGCGGTTATGTCCTCGTCCGATCCATGGCGACCCACAGATGACATGAACTTCAACTTGTCCTTATGTCCCTTCCCTCTGACTGTAAATCCCCGATAAGGATGATTTGATAGGTCAAAATGTATTGTTACACACATCTATATTCAGTATCGATTTGTTTTTATTTTCTTATCAGTGAAATAAGAGACAGTGTAAAGAGACAGTAAACCTATTTTACTAAGGGCGTTTGCTTCGTCCAACGTGTGAACAAATATATTTTATTAACAAAAATAAACGCAAATGGACTTAATCGGATTTAATTATCAATGATTATGAGTTTAAAGTACATCAGTTTTCGTAATCGACAGCTTTTATCTGTGTATTTAAATTATATACTCAAGTAAAATCCTTTTAACACATACAACATTCCTGTCCCACTTTTTGAATTTACTTGTGTATAATCATGCCACACATGTGCAACACTTTATTTTTGTAATTCTTAAGTATGGGATGTACAATGTAGAAGATATTCAACCAGTGAGTCAAATTCCTTGATGAACCAACAGTCACTGGTGTGCTTAATCATTGGACTATACATACATAGTTAATACAATAGCCCTCGAAGGGCTCCGATACATCTACTACATAAGCAACACATTTTTATACTTTTCAAATAACATTACAAGGGCAAAGCCCCGAAACCTGAATGGCTAACTAGGCAAGTAAGAATCCGACGTCTTAACTTCATCAACCCTTTCTCTTTTCACTATAATTAATTTCTAAATCTTCCAAAACTGTCGAGTAAATTACATAAAGTATATTTTACTATTTGTAGTTACCCTTCTGTGGAATAGGAATACACACTATTAACAAATACCTCAGACAGAAGGACAAAAAGAAAATGAGCGAACTTTGGAATTCACTTATTCGACATAGACAATCCAAGAATCTTCTAACCAATTTTGGCAAGAAAAAAATCACAATGTGTCAAAGGAAGCAGGAATAGAATGCGAATCCTAACAGGATTCCTGACAGGACACTGTAGATTAAATGGACATCTAAAGAAAATTGGAATAATCGAAGATGGCACATGTAGATTCGGCAAAGAAGCAGAAGAGACACCCACACACTTACTAACAAACTGCGGAGCTACACTAGACCGCAGGAGGAAGTGTTTTGGGATGTACAATGTGACCATAGAAGAGCTTCAACCACTGAAACCGGGCCTATTAAGTTTCTTGATGAAATAGGACTCACCGATGTGCTTTAGGCAGAGCACAAGGGATACAATAACTCTTAAAGGGCGCAGTATACCATAACCTGAAATATTATATCTATCTATCTTCTATTTGTAGTTAAACACCGATAATGCTTTATATGAACCACTTTCTAAGATACAAGTTGACTTACAAGTGGATAATCCAACTATTCTACAATAACTCTTTTTTTACTCTTTTAATTTTTACAACCAAAAATAAATCTAAAACAAGTTAATATATGATAAATAATTTTTTAATGTATATTTTTTTAACTTGATTGAAGGAAAACGATGATTGTTTATTTGATATTGGCCTTTATCTATTTACACAGACAAGCTTAATTTTCAAAGATAAACTATAAAATTATACATAAAATAATTAAAATATGGAAACATATAAAATAAATATATAGGTTCATAATATTCCATAAAAATTTTAAGAGGGCAAATTAATTTACAATATTATATAAATTATTCAAAATCTATTAGATTTCGTGATCCGATTGACCGAATAAATTCTTTTCAATTGATTAATCTATAATTAAGTTCACTAATTTCGTGGTCCGCTTGACCAATTAATATATTACAATTAATTAAGGTTTTTAGTTGAGATAAAAAAGTCAATGGCACGAGCGGGATTCGAACCCACGNATATATATCAGTGTAGCATCAACAGAGATGTTTTGCTTTTTTTCTTTTTACACGACCTTCCCAGTAATGTAAGATAATATAGTAAATTAAACAGGATGAGGTGTAAGGCATGGGGTGGACCTCATTCAACCCTATCTCATACCCTTTTAATTAAACGATGTCGAGGGGATAAGACGAAAAGGGCGTCCTCAGAAATACAATCAGTTAAACAAAATCATTATTGTGAAGAAAACTAGTTCTTTTATTGTACCGGCCCAATAGTTAATCTGCCCACTCAAGCACCTTTGCGATTATAATTATATTAATAATTCGAAGGAACGAGTAATTAATTGTCGTGAGTGGTTTCTGTATGTTTGCAATCAGAATCTAAAAGGGGATGATGTTTAAGCCCACATTGTTCCTGAGTTAATCAAATGGGAGACTCTTAGTAGTCAATTAATTTAATGGGAATGCTAGACCGGATTTCCTTTTGCTGCCTGGAACTAAGAACCCTTTCTCTGCTTACTTATTTAAAAATTAACACTTCATAATACTTTGATAAATAAGTTAAATTAATAAATTAATGAATAAATTATTCTTGGAAAAGATTTTCGATTCATAATTATTTTTAACAATCACATTAAATAATTCTTTTTTTACCAACCTTTCCGTACAATGTTATTATTTATTAGTTGCACAATAAAAAAATTAACCTAATTTATAATCACTAAATTAATTATACACAATTTTTTCGAAATGAAAAATCTGTGTCACAGGCGGGATTCGAACCGACGACATTCGGTTTTGAGTATTTATATAATTATGCATAAGCTGATAAAATAATTAAAAAGTTAGTATTAACCTAGAATCACACCTGCGAATCGTACACAGTGCTAATGTAATACAATCGTTAGTAAAAAGTGTTTCTATATGAAGCCGCGATTTGCTTACAATTGGAATAAAACGGGTAGTCGAAATGAGGAGTTTGTAGCATGGGTGATCGAAGTCAAGGTAGCTCAAGTGGTAGAGCAGCGGCGTATTTAGCCGAAAGTCGTGGGTTCAAATCCCGCCTGTGACACAAATTTTTCATTTCGAAAAAATCGGGTAGAATTATTTGATTATTTATATACGTAAGCATAAGCTGATAAAATAATTAAAAAGTTAGTAAGAATTTATAATCGTTCATAAATTTTGTTTCAGTATATAATCAGTTCAATTTATTATTTCGTAATCTTTTATTAAAATTCGATCTGAAATTTGTAATACATTTATGTTTATCTAAAAAGTATAATCAGCTTAACAGTAATTCAAATAATAATGAGAATTAATATTCAATCAAATCAAATGGAATTATGTTTCCCGGAAAATCGACCATACAAAATTAATGAGACAATCATATTAATTGTTTAATTTTTCCATTAATTAATTTAATAAGAAGGAATGTTTAACCCGAGTGTGTGACGTCTGGAGAGTAAAAGTAATTTATTAGCGAGAATAGAGTTGGTTCGACCACGCCCCGAGGAATATCGAGTAATCTTGGAGAGGGAAAGTGACCAGATGTTTGTTTGTATCTGTATTTGATGTGTATATATATACATATATATATATATATATATATATATATATATATATATATATATATATATATATATATATATATATATATATATATATATATATATATACATCAAATACAGATACAAACAAACATCTGATCACATTCCTATGAATTAATTAATCAAACATTCAATTATGAATTAATAGGTGCTCGAAATGACAAGGCAATCGTAGAATGAATATTGTAATTAGCACAACGACATAAAGGTTATAATTAAACGTCTCAATACAAAATACAAAACAAACTTCGTTGTTCTTCTTTTTTTTGTCTGTCCCAAAACCTTCTGACCGCCATCACCCCTCCTCCACACGTCACTTTAGTCCGGCGTTGACGTCACTGTTGTACATGCGTCTTCCTATATATATAATGTTTTGTGTGTATTCTGTATTTGACAACCTGTGGTACAAACGTGAGTGTATCATTTTAGGTCGCCAGCAGTTGAATTATTTTGCCCAATATATTTATTCCACCATCCAAGCCGTCATATATATATCATTAAGAAACAACGCAAACAGTAGCGGACTCAACACGCAGCCTTGTCGCACGCCTGTGATTGTACAGATTTTTAAGTGTCCTAAGCATTTTTCTTGATAGCCCTGACTGGCATAACTGGCAAAACGAAAATATTGATTTAAAATCCAATGTATAACAAATAAGAGTTTTTAAATATAATCAAAAGCATGTGAAATCTCGTTGTTAACAATGTAAATTGTGAAAACAATAGAACAATCTATTATTTCGTTGTCCTAGGTATAAAAGAACAACAAATCAACCGATATATGACACATGCATAACAAAGGCAGTAAACTATATTGAAAAAAAAATTACTTAAATTAATTTAAATTTTCCCCCACTCCTTGGCACCATTGGAAGAAGCTAGGATAGTTGAAAAATATTAATCAAAGTAGTAGCACTATAAAGTTAAATTGAAATCATTGTCCCACGTCCCCCCCCCTTTTAAGTATAACTTGCGTAAACGGAAGAAGAAGAAAATATGTAGTTTATTATTTTAGCTTATTTGTTGTACTAGCGTTATAAGAACTTTTGCCTAAAGAAATAAGTTTTCTGTTTGTTCAAAGAAAGTTTACTAAGAAAGTCACACTAATAGGAGCGGGGGTCCGAACAATCGTCTTGGTAATTGTTACAGAGGAAATGAACGGTGAAAAAAAATTCCGATCAGGCTTTAATAAAGTAGAATCGTTGGGTGGCTGCCTTGCCTGTGGAGGGAGAGGGTTTTTGGCTGATTTGACGGTCTTCCCTACTGTTCTTCTACCAGAACATCATCTTCTTACACCCACACAGACGAGCCGAACCCAACAGCCGCCTAAAACCCTTCGTCGGAGCAAATCGTGGCAAACAACCCGGTAATCCCAATAAAGAGGCGGATGTTCCAATGTTTTCTTATTCCAATCCGAGCAAATGCCGCTTAATGCCCTTCTTATCGTAAATTTAATTATTTCTGAAAATGCTTTCGTTTCTAATGTGTTAACTTAATTAATAGATCGATCATTATTGTTTTATCATTTAATTTATGTATCAAATTAATTACTGTTGTAATTCGCCAAGCTTTATTACCGTGCCTTTATTCCACCATCCAAGCCGTCATATATATATCATTAAGAAACAACGCAAACAGTAGCGGACTCAACTCACAGCCCTAATGAGTTATCCTCATGGAAAAGGTTGGATGTCATTTAATATTTGCTTTCAACATTCAAAATTAATGATTATTCGGAAATCGTGAAATGCGGTCTGGTGTAGGTTTTAGAAAAACATTTTCTTTATCGTGCCAACGTTTCGATCTTTATTGAGATCAACTTCACGGCCTGGGATTTACAAACATTGTTTAAATTTTACAAACATATAGAATGTGAAAAAAAGAAAAAAAATGAATTTATACAATGCTAACGATTTTAGATTCAATCAAAGCGTTTGTTTTCCGTGTAGATGTGCCATTCTTGTCTGTTGTGTTGAGAGGGGCAGTGAGATATTTCTGTTTTATGTTTATATATGTTGGATTTTGAAGGGGTGGGAAAGGAAGTCGGGATAGAAAGACGTTTCGATCTTTATTGAGATCATCTTCAGGGCCTGGGATTTACAAACATTGTTTAAATTTAACAAATACATGTAGGATGTGAAAAAAAAGAAAAAGAAAAAATATGAATTTATACAATGCTAACTATTTTAGATTCAATCAAAGTATTTGTACTCACTAAAAGTGTTTGTTTTCCGTGTAGATGTGTCATTCTTGTCTGTTGTGTTGAGAGTGCAGCGAGATATTTCTATTTTATGTATATATACGTTGGATTTTGAAGGGGTGGGAAAGGAAGTCGGGATAGAAAGACATATTTATATGAGGAGTCGGCTTCTTTAAGGTGAAAGGAGCCGACAATGAAGGCAAAAGGGTAATGGATCGCCTGATTATCCTTTCAGGACTATATAGACGGAGATAATTAGGGAAAGAAAAGCAAAATTGTTGAAGAATTAAACTATGTAGAAATATTTGATGTGTGAAATGTGATGATTGTTTTATATGTTTTGTGTGATGTGATGATATATGTATATTATCGATATTGAATTTGATAATGATATAAGCGTAGCTGCGACTGAGTTTACATGTGTCTGTTCTGTAATTGATGCTGTGTTTATCCCTGTTGATGTAAACCATTTCTAAAAAGTTACGTTTATGTTCGTTTTGTTCTGCGTGTAATAGTTTTTGATTAGTGAAGCCGAAATTGTCTTGGTGTTCAAAATGGTGGCCAATACTGTAGGATTTTGGGTTTTTTGCAATCATAGACATGTTGATTTTATCCAGATATTGGGATGCAATAACGATGTAAGTTGCCGGATAATTTAAACAATTGATTTTATCAATTACGTCAGATTTATTTGTAACTGGTGTGGGATCTCTAATTTTGGAAAAAACTGTGCGAATTGTTTTATAGTTTTTGAAAGCTATTTTAAAGTTGTCGGAAGAAAGAAATGTGTTTAATTTATGTGATAGGATGTGAATGAATGGCTTGGAAATGTATGTCGGCTTGTCTGTATTTGATAGATTTGATGTAGTATTGTTAATAAAAGTATGGTGTTAGTTAATTAAGGTTTTAGTTGAGTTGAAAAAAAGTTAAGGGCACGAGCGGGATTCGAACCACGATCTTCGGCTAGAAACGCCGCTGCTCTACCACTTGAGCTATCGTGACCTCGATCCACTCGGACATCAACTTCCTCTCTCAACCCCACCTTATGAGTTTTCCCTCCTTTTTGCCATTTTTCAAATGTCGTGTCATCGGATTGGATTCTCGACGACAAATGAAATGGCCACGGAGAGCGGCAAAACGGAAGTTGATGTCCGAGTGGATCGAGGTCACGATAGCTCAAGTGGTAGAGCAGCGGCGTATCTAGCCGAAGATCGTGTGTTCGAATCCCGCTCATGTCATTAACTTTTTTTCATCTCAACTAAAAACTTTAATTAATTGTAATGTATTAATTGGTCAAGCGGACCACGAAATTAGGGAATTATATGGTGTTAACGTTGAGTTGCAGTTGTTGATTATGTGTTTAGGGTAGTGATTGTCATGGAGGATAGGACATAACAACATATCTTTATGTTCTTGTGGTGAAATGATTCATGGCTTAGGGTAATAATTCTGTGAAGAAGCCCTTTGGCCGAGTTTATTATTGGATGAAGAGGATGGTGTGATGTAAAGTTGAGGTAAGTAAGTATTTAAGTAGTGTTTCTTGGTTTTTGATACCAATCTATGATTAATGTGCCATCTGGTTGTTTTATTACGAGTGTACCTAAAACTGGTATTGTTTTGTTGTTTTCTATTTCATGTGTAAATTGTAGGCGTGGTTGAAAGCTATTAAATGTATCTAATGTAGTTTGAATTTGATCGGCCCCGAACCTATCCTTGGGATAACAAAAACAAACATAGATTCCTCCATCGCAGAATGGATCCAAACAAAACAAAGAGAGAAGTGGATAAACTCTAGCGGTGCTAGACATAGTAAACTTATGCTGAAACAACCCTCACCAAAATTGGCAAAAACACTGCTGCAATTGGAGAGGGCAAAACTCAGAGGAGTGGTGGGACTACTAACCGGTCACTGGTATCTGAGAAAACATCTACACAACATGGGTATATACAGCGATGACCCCATTTGCAGATTATGTAATGAGGAGGAGGAAACAGCCACTCATATCATCTTCGAATGCGAAGCAACAGCTCAATGGAGGTTTAACCTAGCGTACGAAAAAGACACAGAGAACCAAATTACAGCAATAACAGTCAATGACTTGATGCTTCTGAGAAGAAGGATTGAGTCTATTGACTAAACTAGGGAACTGGGAAGGTACAATAAGCCAGAAGACTGCAGTGCCTGGGGAATACAAGCCCCGCTTCCCAGCATCCCTTCCACCATACCATACCATACCATTGAATTTGATCTGTGGGAACTGCTGTCAATAAATCAACGTATTTAGCGAGGAAGGGTAATGTGAAAGGAAGTTGTGGTATAACTGTTTAATATATGTGTCATAATTATGTCTGCTATGCCAACTATTTGGATTAATAGACATTGTTTCATAGTCATCGAATCCACGCATATATTTGTAATTATATGCTGAATAGTCGATGAAATACGAGTTAAACTTCAAAAATTATTGCAAAAAATATAGAAAGAATTTAAATACACCTACTTTCCGGCCATGAAAGTATCTGCGACCTGCTTGATGAGCCGCACATAAATGAACAAGGGTTTGTCATTTGGGTTAATATTTAGCTATTGGGTTGTCCGGAAAATAATGCAGGATTTTGGTATTAAACAAAAAAAAAGAAACTAGTTACTTTAAAGCAATGTTCTTTAATCAAAATAATTTCCCATACTCTCAATACATTTCTCCCAACGTGTTGGTAACTTATTAATTCCGTCTGAGTAGAATTCAGAATTTTTAGAATTGATAAAGTCAATAAATGCATTTTCCAGTTCCGTTTGATTTTTGAATATTATGTGTTGTAAGTAGTGGTCCAGGTGTCTAAAAAAATGGTAGTCAGTAGGCGAGAGGTCCGGAGAGTAGGGTGGGTGAGGCAAAGTTTCATAGCCAAGCTCCAATAATTTTTGTGACGTTACACGTGACACATGTGGTCGAGCGTTGTCATGCAACAAAATGGGCCCTTTCCGATTGACCAAAGAGGGCTTCATTACTGCCAATTTCTGATGCATGGTATTAATTTGGTTACAGTATGATTCAGCATTGATGGTTTCGCCAGGATTTAAGAAGCTGTAGTGTATTAAACCAAATGAAGCCCACCATACCGTAACCATTACCTTTTTTTGATGAGTTGGGGGCTTTGGAAAATGTATTGGAGCTTCTCCTTTGTCGAGCCACTGTCCAGAATCCACTTTTCGTCACATGTAACAATTCTGGCCAGAAATGGGTCATTTTTGTTTCGACAAAGAAGTGATGCACAAACATCAAAGCGCTGATTTTTTTGGCGATCGTTTAATGAGTGTGGAACCCAATTTTCGAGTTTTTTCACTTTTCCAATCGCCTTGAGGTGGTCAGCGACGGTCGTTTTACTGACTTTGAGTTGCTCTGCAAGTTCTCGAACAGTTGTTTTGGGGTTTTCTTCCACCACTGATCGCAGAACATCATCATTAAGAGAGGAAGGCCTTCCACGACCTTCTTCATCTTCAAGGCTGAAATCTCCCTCCCGAAATTTTTTAAACCACCTTTGCACAGTGCACTCATTAACACAACCCTCGCCCCAGACTTGGTTAATGTTTCTAGCCGTTTGGGCTCCGCTTCGGCCGAGTTTAAACTCGTAAAAGAAAATCGTACGAAATTCTCGCTTTGACATTATAAGGATGACTGAATTATTTCCAAGTAGCGGAATGCTACAGAGGTAAACAAACAATATCATTTGGAAGAGGATTAATAAGTGTTGACATTCATACAAATGAGTAATCCTGTAAACGTAAACAGAATATTTTATATAGATTTTTTTTAATGAAAACTTAAAATCCTGCATTATTTTCCGGACAACCCAATATAACTGTATTTTGTTTGCAAATGAAGTAATAATTTTTTGTAATTATTATTTTATTTGTACATATTACAGTCCCACTAAACTCCATGACAGGCCACTAAGGTCAACAAAATGGGCACCATGCCACGCTGATCGTCAGCTTGGTACCATACACCGAGCCAATATTCATGTTCAGCATGGTCTCATTGGCCTAAAATTGCTTACTTTTCCTGTCATGGATATCGAAGTCGAGGAAATCGCTGCTGCAGCTTTGTGTTTCGCTAAGGTGTATAATTGCTATATACTTGTTATTGACAGAAACCAGTTTGGAAACAACAAAAAATTCCTTACCATGAAAACGAATAAAAGGCATCCAGTGAGTGTCACCTACTGCTCACTTTCTTCGTTCATATTGTCCTTGTTTGGTGTTTAGTGAGACCGCTCAAAAGACCATTTATAGTCATGGCCAATATGGGTTGTTACAGGACATAATCAAATGTCATCACAAAACGTTATCAGACGTCCACTGCACTAACCCTAATGTGCTGTACTCGGAGGATACATGCCATGTCAAACCAGCCAATACTGGCAATCAGTGTGAGAGATTTAAGGGGCATGGAGGTCTCGAGGCCATATTCTCGGGAATCTAAAGAGACCTCAAACAGTAGAGTTAGAATGGATCGAGAAGTTTGTATGAAACTTTTGGAATCGGGAACAGTTCATTCACAAAAGGAATGATGAGGACGTTGTGGATAGTGAGGTTAGGGAGGTAGTAAGGAGCTTTGACGATTTGTCTGACGGCTTTTGATTAGAAGGATTGGATGCGCTGAGTGTTTATCGATCTCATTTATTGATAGATCAGTTTTATATTTTGTGCATTGAGTGATGGAAGAATATCTAAACTTACTTGATTTATATGCATAGGAAGAAATGTATTTTACAATAAGTGAGATTATGACTGTAAATGCATGTTAAGATTCAAATCTTGCTTATTTTGTCGGCCAAAATTACTTAGCTGCCATTAGCCCGGATCCATAATTCGGTGAGCAGGATGTTTAAGACCAGGGTTTAACCCACAACTGCATATAAAATCAGAACAGGTTATTTCCAAATTAAAAAATTGTTTGTGTTCTAACGTTTTTCTCTTTTTTTCCAATGTAACAAAATTTGTATTTTAGCTTTTATTATAATTTATTAATAGTCTTTATTTAAAATATACGATGCATTAATTTATGATAAGAATTTTTCACTTTGTAAAGACAGTTACGTGGTCGTATAGAACGTCAGTAGGAGTATTGCCATTACATTCATTGTTTATTTCTTTAGCTTCAACCTGAGACCACACATACCCAAAAAAGGGATGAATAAATAAAGTTACTTACTTAGCTTATAATTATAGTCGGAAGAGTCTAGGCTGGTGCCCTCGAAATCGATATCGATATAATAAAAGGATAATTGGTTGTAAGTTCCTGAAAAAACACCTAAAAAGATCTAAAAATATTATTGGTAAATTTATCAACTGCAGGTTCATCGCATGAAATCTTTACCACAATATTACATTTTTCTCTATTATTACACTTCCACAACGAGCTTAAAATCCAAAACATAATTCCTCAAAAATTTACCAAGTTCCTCAATGATCTCTCCCATCACCCCAATAGTCTCACCCAAGCCTTGTCCAACAGAACCACAAAAGGGGTCTCAAGAAGAAATGGCCCAGCGACCTCCTTTCTGAGGAGTAGGCGGTGAAGTTTATTGAGTGAAGTGGGAGAATAATATTGATTATTTGCTACCCACAATATTTTTTTATTTTATTTTTTTTTTTTTTATTGGCCTTATGATCTTGCATATTAGCCATAGTACGAATTCTTGTGTGTTCAAATTGGGGGTTATCGGGAAAAAAGGGTCAGAGGCGACGGTGGGAATCGAACCCACGACCGCGGCGTGAGAGTCTCTCTTGCTAACACTCGGCTACCGCGGTCCCCTACCCACAATATAAATGTATAAATAGCTGTAAATATATCTACGTTCATCAAATTAAATATTGTAACCAAAAATTGCAAACTGTAATAAAATACAGGAAGAAAATACACTAATTCTTCCAAAAGGATTAAAAAATGCCAAACGATTGGATGGACTGATATTTGTCTATATGTAATGTACGGTGGTGTGGTGGTCTTTGGTCTTCTTTTTCCAGTTCTTCATTCTCACTAAAACCTGTTATTTTTACCGTCACGATCGTTATGATTTATACGTGCCGACAATTTGGAAGAGAAAAGGTGGAAAAGTTTTACGGAAGACTGCTGAGGAGGCACATAACACTTGATGTAAATAAATAAAAGAAGGGGTTCCATACATCTAAACTTGCTCCACCCTCTAAACTTGAGACGAGTTTTACATGGAGTTAGAGACCGCGGTCAAGACTTGATATCCTCCTGGGATATAAAAATGTCGGTGAAGTTCTTTGAGGGTTTGTCGAAGGAGCCAAATAGATAGGTGGCCCCTGGGGGTAGCGCACCCCCCTGCGCCGCTTCTCTTTTCAACTCACTTCTCCACACTAAGATCCACTCTTCAAAACATTGTTGAAAATCTATGCGAACGATGAACATTTCAAGATTTTTAAACTCCTTGTAAGATTCGACTGCTTGAGAAAGTTTATTGTTGAAAATAACCGTCGCTAGACAACTACAAAGATTCTTTTTTTTTTCACAATAAGAAATCTGGCTATTAATTTATGTCTGACGTGACGGGGAAAAACACAATGGCCGAGGTCCCCGAGAGGTTGAATTGTTTTAATGAGCCCTGTACAATTTTGCTTGGGACGGGCCTCGAGATGTAGCCCCGAACTCGGGCCGATTTGACCAGAGCACGTATCCAAGGGACACTCTACCTACTAATTTAACTTGTTAAATGTGTTTCTGCTTTGTTAGTGTTCCTCGGGTCTCATCACCGGCCGAATACCAATGAACCGACTTCATTCCCCTTCAACCCAAGCCATTGACTCTATCTGTTACATTTTAAGCCTGGTTTCAAAAATCTCCATCCCAAAAATCCCACAATCACGCAGGGGCAATTGTTGTATAAATGTCAGTACAACTTGATGAACGACTATCCATCAAAATATTTGACGATGGAAATTACTGAAATGTCCTTGACTACCATTTTGCGTATCCTTACTTTCGAATAATCAAGTTTCAGCTACGATCAAATTATTTGGAAAAGCAATAATAATTTTTTGGGTATGTAATAAAATAAGAAGCCTGAGAGAAATCGAAAAACGAAGACAAATGTATAAATATCATTGTGCGTAAGCTTACTTTCGAATAATCAAGATCCAGGTACGGTCAAATTATGTGGAAAGCAAATAATTTTTTTAGTTGTGCAATATATAAAGTGGAAAGTTTATGGGCCGACAAACAGCTGAGGTCACCGCCGGCCCTCCGCGTGTATTCCTTCTCTTTCCTGTCTTTCTCGCGTATTTTGTATTGAACTGCAGTCATTTGAGCATCTCGATCTGGTTACTGACTCTCTGCTTTTACTTGTTAGTACCTCAGGTTGTCAATTTAACAATAGATACACAACATACAATACATAACATATACATCGCCACAAACATAGAAGTCTGGTCACATTCACTCCCCCAGAGTACTCGATATTCCTCGGGGCGGGGTCGAACCCAATCTATTCGCGCTAATAACTTACTTTTACTCTCCAGACGTCACACACTCACCCCAGAGTACTCGATATTCCTCGGGGCGGGGTAAATAACCCCTTCCTTTCACGCAAATAAATTACATTCATCCTAATGTATTAACATAAACACCACATAAACACCACACAAACACGACACAAACACTTCAGACACAACACAAGCGCAGCACAAACACACATAAACTATATACATTTGAAGATCCCTATAGCCCTGAGGTACCGGTACAGCGATTTGTGCCCGCTGCCGTGCCCCAAGACTACGCACAGGTCCGTTGATATTCCAAAATATTGCCTATAAACGTCGAGCCTTCTACAATTGAAAAGGTGCTCGACTGTTACTCTATCTTTGCATAATGGGCACCTTTGCGGTCGCTTTCCTGCTAGAAGGTGCACGTGTGTAATCCTTGTATGACCTATGCGTAGACCTGTCAGTATGACCTTTTCCCTTTTTGGCCCATTTTCCGTGGACCAGGGACCGACGTCGTTCTTAACCTGCCACAGTTTGGCAGGGTTATTCCTATTTTGCCGAGCCCAGCGGTTTTTCCATTCTTCTATTAATGTATTTGAAATTAATAACTTGAGATCCGCTGGGCGTATATGTTGGGAAGCGTCGTGAGGTCCTCTGGCTGCTTCTTTGGCCGCCCTGTCTGCTGCTTCGTTCCCGGCTATCCCTATGTGGCCGGGAACCCACACCGATACGACCTTCTTCCCAACTGTGTCGATTGTGTGCTATAAAATAAAAAGTGGAGAGAAATCGAAACATGAAGGCTAATTTATAATAGTGATTCATCTCCATAAACCAATAGATATCCTAAAATTCATAAAAATTAAATTCCCCTCCCAGCCATTGTATCATATCTCAGCTCCCTAGAAAAACCTGCCAAAATGAGTAAACATGACTATGGGCCGTTAACAGTAAATAATAAATATAATGTCATAAACTCATTTACGTTAAGAGATATATCGTATTATTCTCTCAGAGGATGAATTATTAGTTTCATTTGCCAAGGATCGACCTCTCGGAGCGGGAGTACCTCAGGGAAGCTTACTTGGCCCGATCCTTTACCTCCTCTACATCGCAGATATGTCAACTTTACCCTCATTTTCATTTTTGCATCTGTTGTCGATTACAAAGCAGTTCCTTTGGGAGAGATCCAGACACATGTCCTGCAAATAGCAGAATGATGCAAACACGGAAAATAAAGCAAAAGCACCCGTGTTTCATTTACCCTTCGAAGCAAAACCCCCTCATACAGTTTTCCTTAATAATAGTTCTATCCCAAACCAGTCTGTACGCTACCTTGGGTCCCATCTAGACTCAAGACGAAGCTGGAACCAATATTACTTAAACGACAGATTTCAACGGAAAACAAATGAACAATACCAAAACGAATCTGGACGGACCAATACGGACTAGAACTGTGGAGCACCGCTAAACGTTCCAACATGCAAAGAATAGTCCTTCCAGCCCAATTCCAATGCTTCTCGCTACATCTCCAACTACAACTTTCATAATGACCTCAAAATCCCCCTCGTGGAAAAAATTATACTCAAAACTTATTTCACATTCCGCAATAAATTCTCCTCGCTCTACGATCAAGTTGCCCAATCCTTATCCAATAGGAACCGCTCTTATAATTCCACCAGAAGACTGAAAAGGAGAAGGCTTCGCGACATACTAAACGAGGATTTGTCCTCGCGTATAGTTGGGAGAACAACAATCGTTTCAAACTCCCCTCAGGACATCCATGTCACCTGTAAATTCAACTCATTACATGTTGTAAATAATATCGTTGAGTACAGTATGATAAATGTTGATGGGAGATCAGGGATGAAGCAATGAAGGTAAAAAAATAACTTATATCGAGCTTTCCGCATTATTTGACGCCTTCTTAAGGACTCTATTTAATTAAGAGCAACTTTTTATTACAGGTTCAATATATGCAATTATAATGATTATTCAAATGACTTACTTGAAAACTTTTTTTTTAAATGATTTTTTTAGACGTATGGTCCTACAAGGGGTCAGACAACTCAACCCAGCCCACTTATACATATCTCATACAACAATGATGCCAATAACTCACAAAATGACCTTAAGTGACTTGCTTTGGTTATACAGAGATTTATCACAGCAAAGTACACACCTAACAATTTCCAATATTTACTACAATTACTATTTTTATAAATAATAATAATAAATAAATAATACAATAATAACAACAACAACAACAACAAGCTTTCCAGAATGAATGTATTTATTAGCGTGAGTGGTGATGCGGGAAAGGACGTAGCTGTCGAGGAATATCGAGTACTCCACAGGCCTGTCAAACAATTTAGGATAGTTTAGTGTATGAGTGGAATTTGTAAATACCGTTTGAATGTATTTATTAGTGTGAAAGAAAGAAGGCCGC
This sequence comes from Cimex lectularius, assembly GCF_000648675.2. NCBI lineage: Eukaryota > Metazoa > Arthropoda > Insecta > Hemiptera > Cimicidae > Cimex > Cimex lectularius. The sequence continues at coordinate 477,724 of NW_019392827.1, read as the reverse complement.
AAGCTCTCGATAATCTTCCGATCCCCAATTTACGTGTAGAGAAGGTTAGTAAATTAGTATGAATGTGAATTATGAAAATGTGTATAAATATTATATTTATGTATTTTAATTTATCTTTGAGGGTAACAACAAACATGAATCTCCTATTAGGTGAATTAGGTGAATCGGAAAGCAACAGTGGTTTAGTTGGGGCGTAAGAAGACTTAGAAAAGAATAGAAATGATGAACGATGCGGTGAGTGCGGTGTTCAATCCTTTTTTAAAAAAGATAGTTCCTACTAAGTAGTACGTACTGTGAGTAGGAACAGTCTTTTTGAAAAAAGGCTTAGAAAAGAAAGTATACATAAGATAGCTAAGAAGACATACATGAGGCGCCGGCGATGACTCTGGTAGTTAGCCATCAAAAAAAAAAAAAAAAAATTTAGTTAAGAATAGAACTATAAATAATACTCATGGTAGAGATATCTGTTCTCAGATTGCCGGCTTTTTATCTGTTTTTATGTAAAGTATTTCTTTAATTAACCTCCACCCCAAGTAACGTTCTTTATCAACTATCTCCATTTTCTCAAAATCAAATTTGTGTTTGAATTTGTGACAATGTTGGGAATAAGCTGTTCCCTGTTTATCTTTGTCCCTACAATCATATTCATGTTTTCTACATCTGTGCTTAGTAACTGTTTAGTTTGTCCATAATGTACACTTCAAAATTCCTGCAAGACAATTTATAGACAAGATTACTACATAGTTCAGTGGGTGCTGGGGACTTCAATTTTGAGAATATAGGTTTCTAAGATTATATTTAAATGCAACATTGAAATTCAAATTAGACGTTCTATTCCTAACCAAATTTAAAAATTTATTTAAATAGAGTCCTGAGGAAGGCAACAAATACAGCCGAAAGCTCTACGTTATGAAACAAGTTTTTTTTTACCTTCATTTCTGATCTCCCATCTATATCATGTTATAAATAATGTGTGGTGTTTTTTGATCGTTAATTAGTGATTACTTGGACATAGTGGGATGCGGTCTGGTGTGATGTGGGTTTATAAAAACATTTTCTTTATCGTGCCAACGTTTTGATCTTTATTGAGATCATCTTCAGGGCCTGGGATTCAAAAACATTGTTTAAATTACGCAATGTTTATAAATCCCAGGCCACCACACGTCTGTTGTGACGTAGGTTTTAGAAAAACATTTTCTTTATCGTGCCAACGTTTTGATCTTTATTTAAATCATCAGCCTGGGATTTATAAACATTGTGTAATTTAAACAATGTTTATAAATCCCAGGCCCTGAAGATGGTCTCAATAAAGATCGAAACGTTGGCACGATATAGAAAATGTTTTTCTAAACCCACGTCACACCAAACCGCATCTCACACAATCAGTTGTAAATAATATTACAGTTTGGAATAAATATTTTCTATTTAAAAACCAGTTTCATTTGATATTAATATTCCTTTTACCTTTATAACGGTTAGTTTGTAGTTAGTAGTTTGTAGAAGGTAGTTGACAGTTATTGACGGATTCATCATAATGAACGGCGAATTTAAGTTCAAGGATCACCTATCCGGGCTGACATTATGATGACGGATTTGGTCTAACGGGTTACATCTCAGTTCCCTTATGATATAAAATTGCTGATAAAGTTCATTGATGATCTCTTGGCTATTGTTTCTAAATACTCAATGGGTTGGACAAAACTACATGTTCAGCTGACCCTCAAGATGGTATGAATGTCACTATTATTCAACTAACGTCTATCACATCATCTGGAGAAAATCGCAATTACTGTCGCAGTGTTTGAAGAACAAATACAAATGCTGGCCATTTAATATTGGTAGAAGATTATCATAGTCACAAAATGAGAACAAAAACAATGGAACCACGGGTTGGAATGGCTGACTCGACTGGTCTTTTTTGCCCCTGGGAACGTTGAACATACGTGGTTTCCCCACAAATTAGGGTGAATGGTTTGTATTCAAAGGAATGTCTTTATAAACCCGTCATTTTAGGTTCCAAAATAATAGGCCGGGCAATTGCAATGTCCGGGAGGCATTCCGCTCATCGGTTGTGTCCTCCCCTCTGTAGCTTCTACTCCTCGTATCCGATACATGGCTAATGTTTAAAACTGGGAAACAGAAAATATATAGCCAAATAAGAGTTCACTTCAACAGTCTTTAACGTACGATTAAATCAAATATAAACCGATCATAAAACTATTTATAAAATATCCACTAGAATCCATCAATAGAAATAAGTTATAATTAATTAAGGTTTTTAGTTAAGATAAAAAAGTCAATGGCACGAGCGGGATTCGAACCCACGATCTTCGGCTTGATACGCCGCTGCTCTACCACTTGAGCTATCGTGACCTCGATCCACTCGGACACCAACTTCCTATCTCAACCGCACCTTTTGACTTTTCCCTCGGTTTTGCCATTTTGGTCAAGCGGACCACGAAATTAGTGAATAGAAATAAGAATTAGCAGATAAATCCGTTGTACTTGCAATGTGCTATATATACATGCTAGTGACAGAAACAAACCGTTTAAGAATTAATTCAAATATTATATATATAAATTAAAGATTTTCTTTACCTTATATTTTTATTTATTACTTTATCTTCACGAATTCGAATCCTATCCAACCTAAGTCCAGTATTCAAGAACACCTCGAGCTTACCGAAGACAGAAAGAAAAATGTTCACATTGAAAAACAGTCTTGCTCCTCACTGTATGTCATTAACAAAGAGAAAACCGACTTCTATTCAAATCAATACTTAGGACTGCACCTAAACAGCAGACTGGCTTGGAATCACCACACAATACAACAACTTAATAGAAGACTCGGACACCTACAAAGACTTCTAGGACCGAAACCCGTCTTGACCGTCAACACTAACTAACCTTATACAAGACTTTACTGCGGCCAGTTTGGACATAAGAGGTGGAACTGTGGGGTTCTGCCAAACTAACCAACATCCAGCGCATCCTTCCAATCAAACGTTTTCAGACAAATCGTCAAAGCTTTTTACTACGTCACTAATCTCAGTATCCACAACCTCAACATTCCTTTTGTAAATCCGTTCCTGATTCCAAAATTTTCACAGCAACCTCCTGATCCATCCTAACCCTACTGCTCGAACCCTCCCTACACATTCCCATCCCGTCACATCGAATTAATCGATAATGGCCTCGAGATTTCTTGTACCTTAAATCTCTCACACTAATTGCCAGCATTGGCTGCTTTCTCGTGACATGTGTGATAACATTTTGTGATGGCATTTGCAATGGGCCATCTTCACTATTATAGCCTAAACAGTGGCCCAATTGGAATGATGGCCTGGACCGACCCATATTGGCCAAGGCTGTAAATGGTCTTGGGGACCATTGGCTACTAAATACACCAAACAAGGGTAATATGAACGAAGGAAGTGAGTAGTAGGTGACGTGTCCACCCACTGGGCCAGCATGGCCTCAATAGCCTGTAGTTGCTTACTGTTCCTGTGCCACGACAGAAATCGAGTTCAAGTAAATTGCTGCTGTAACTTTGTGTTTGGCTAGGGTTTCTATTTACATGTTATTGATAGAAACCTGGCTAGAAACAATAAAACCTGACCTATAATGCTGCCTGTGTGATAGAGATTCAGGTGCTTGTGTAATGCGTGGTCCACCCTTGGTTTAACAAAGCTAAACTTCTTTTGGCAGCTGAGCCCATATTTTGGATAAATTATGGAAGGATACCATCTGGGCAAGCACTTTTCCCTTTCTGGAGTGATTTTATGCCCAGTTCTAGTTCCTCCGTACAAAAAAGACTGCGAGCATTGAAGACGACCACCTCCTTAACACAGGTGTGAAGTCTTTTTATCTTCTTTGGATACACGGTAGTTGCTAATGCTAGCGCAATGCTGACAAAAATATCGGGATATTTCCGAATCAGAAGTTAGACACTTATTACCCTTCATAAAAGTTTTATTAATTTTTCCACCTTTTCCATCCAATTTGGAAATAAAATCGTGGGCCCGCACGCTATTTTATATAAAATCAAGGCTACCAAGGAATGTTCTAAAAGCAAAACGCTTGGCAGATATAATGCTTCTTTTCAACTCAGCTGTTTTATTTTTTAAAGCAATTTTGTCCTGCTCTGATCCCGTTCTTTCTGCGGCCCTGCTTGCGCTTTCCCTTTCGACCGTCTGTTTTCGAAGGCTGTCATTCCAGATTGGAGTAAACCTCTTCATTGGTCCTAGTGGTACTGCTTCCAAGTGCATTTGAGAAAAGCAGTATTTATGCCCTTCAGACTGGTGTCGGGATTTGTTTTCAGAATTATACCTTTATCTGTGGTTTTTGCATATAGATCCCACTTAGCCTTTTTTGGTTCCAACTAGGCTTCTTTTCTTTCCTTCGCTATGTTTCCGATAATGATTCTGTGACCGAAACCGCCAGGGGCCGCATCCAGCGCAACCCCAATTCTATCCTGCAATGAGGCATGGCATCACCATGTCTGGATGTGACGTTTGTCCACCGTGAGAAAGAAATGTCGTGGCCTTTGTTTCATTCTCTGCATGGATCGTTGGATGGATTAGACAGTAGCCTAAGAACTCCTCAATAATACGTCCTGTACTATTTGTCTTTGGTAGCGCCAGCGGGTGGAGGGAGCATTCATATCTGCAGAAATGCAAGATTTTTCCCATGATGGCTCCAACCATGCTAAATCAGGCTTGTTGTTGGGTGCACATGAATAATATTCGCTTGTGCGACTGATTCTTCATTTGTCAGTATTCTAGAAGGATTTAATTTTTAGATTTTTTATATTCTACTTACATATTCATGTCTACCGAAGAATCATATATGAAAAGGAAAAATAGCATATTTTCAACTAAGGAGATGTTTTTCTGAGTAGAAGGAAGAAGGATTTTTTTAATTGCATAATTTAGTCTGATTTAAATTTTTTCTTAAGTTTAGAGTAATTATTATTAAACTATTACGACTCAAAACAATTGCTTATTTTTGAATCGCTTTTGAAACTCTGACCGGCTTCTTCTTCGGCAACTTGTGTTTGTAACCGATTCCCGTCAAGTTTTCACTGAAAAAAAAAAATCGGCAACTAAAGATACACTACAGAAATAATTACTCCAATTTATACTTCTGGGAAAATTACATTCGTCTTTGGCAAATAGATTCAATTTTTAAAATATTTTAATGGTCAGGCACATATTTATTATTAGCCAGCAATCAATATCACTCGGAGAAATATCGGCCAGCGTATCTTTCATAATTTTCATAACATACATCTACAAATTTATTAGTTGTAATTGACTTTCTACTTCTGTAATATCATAAAAACAACAATACAACCAGTTAAAACATTCCTTGATTGATTTAAAATAAAAATGGCAAAGAATTGAGTCGGAAGTTATTATGGGAAGCGTTTGTATTTCAACTGGGAAAACGCCTTCTTAGCCAATGAGTTATACTTAACTCCTAACCTCAGAGCTTTTCACAACCTTCCAGCCATTTATTCCGACCCCCTTGCACAAAGCTAATGCCTTTACTTTGTAACCTATTGTGAAACAGCAGCCGAGAATTAATGCTTTCGAAAATACGAAACGGGAAAAGTCTCTCCAGATTCAATTTTCTACCCGTTCCGGAATAAAAGCCTACTTTTTAATTTATGCGGCTTTAACTGTTATTAATTGAGGGCTATTATGTAATGACAAGTTGTTCAAGATTCTATTTATTTTAAAGAAAATATTTAGAACGCCGCGATATGAACTCTCCGTAAAATTCTAACAGAAGATGGCATTTCGCACTCGACTTTTGATGATGATGTTGATAAGATGGATACTAGGACGCGGGGTTTGTGCTCCCCTGGCACTGTATCCTTCTGGCTTATTGTACCTTCCAAGTTCCCTAGTTGAGTGCAATCTTCTAAAAAGTATTAGATCATTGACTGTCGCTGCTACAATTTCATTCCCTGGGGTTTTATTTCTCGCATCCTAGGTTATGTCTCCATTCAGCCGTTGCTTCGCATTCGAAGATGATAAGAGTGGATGTTTCTTCTTCCTCATTGCATTATCTGCAAATAAGAGCATCGTTGAATATACCCGTGTTAAGCCAGAAACACACTTACCCGATGTTACGCCTTGCGACGCTACCCGAAGCAAATCCAAACTCAGATTTTCCATAAGGTTGCATTACCCCCGTGCACATCTACCCGATGCTACGCCACGCTAACCTACACGACGCTCTGCGATCCCCACTGTCCAGATTTTCGTCGGGTCGCATCGAGTACAGTCGAAGACAAAAGAACCGGACACTCATATTTTTATTCAAACTACCTGTATTATTGTCGTTATATTAATTGCAACATACTTATTTTAATATAAATCAAATTAGCTGTGATTAAAAATTAATTAGTTTTTATTTAAAAAATTAATTTTAATGGTTTGGTACAAAATTAATCAAAACACCGGAATAGGATTTTTTGATATAATGAATTTAACTAACAATTTATTGGCGTATGTACTAAAATTGGAACAATTTATTACACGGTTTTGCTCATAAAATTTAATTAACAATTTATTTCATAGTTTCTGTAAATTCACTAATTTCGTGGTCCACTTGACCAATTAAATCATTACAATTAATTAAGGTTTTTAGTTGAGATGAAAAAAGTTAATGGCACGAGAGGGATTCGAACCCACGACCTTCGGCTAGATACGCCGCTGCTCTATCACCTGAGCTATCGTGACCTCGATCCACTCGGACATCAACTCCTCATCTCAACCCCACCTTATGAGTTTTCCCCCTTTTTGCCATTTTTCATCTCAACTAAAAACCTTAATTAATTGTAATGATTTAATTGGTCAAGCGGACCACGAAATTAGTGAATTTAATGAATTAAAATTAAGTACACTTCACTAAAGCTCTCCGTCGCCATTTCAATTGTCGACGAGAATCAAAACCGATTACACGACATTTGAAAAATGGCAAAAGGAGGGAAAACTCATAAGGTGGGGTTGAGATGAGGAGTTGATGTCCGAGTGGATCGAGGTCACGATAGCTCAGGTGGTAGAGCAGCGGCGTATCTGCCGAAGGTCGTGGGTTCGAATCCCTCTCGTGCTTAACTTTTTTTCATCTCAACTAAAAACCTTAATTAATTGTAATTATTTCATAGTTTTGCTCGTAAAATTATACCATTTTGTAATGTCGGGTAGCATCAGAATAGGAAACTCATATTTTTTGTAGTTTATTTCAAACTAAGTACATGTAATTTTGTCATATTAATTACAACATGTTATTTTAATGTAAACCAAATTAAACGAGATAAAAAGTGCATAAGTTTTTATAAACATTTAATTATGGTGGTTAGGAGTAACTTTATTTCAAACAATTAAGTTTAACAAACAATTTATTACAAGGTTTTGCTCAAAATAGTGCATTAAGAACAAAAGATGCGTTGCGATTGTGATAGTGATTATTGTGATAAACGCTGTGGACTGTACGCGACGTGTACTTGCGTCGGATAGATGTGCACACCCCACCAAAACGTGGCAAGGTTTCGGTTAGCATCGGTTAGCGTAGCATGGCGTAGCATCGGGTAAGGGTGTTCCTGGCTTTATGCAGATGTTTTCTCAAATGCCAGTGACCGATTAATAAGCTTGACTTACTCGAATTAGTAATTAATTGATTGCCGATATAAATGTTAGGAATAAAAATTGGGATGTTCATCGCATACTTTTGACTTTGCTCGGTTCGTTCGACTGGGGGCGGAACGGCTACGTCGGCTGACTACAAATGTCCGGTCGGATGTCCCGGGAGTCCACTCAAAACTGAAAATTGAAGGGACCACAACGTGAATGTTTTAAGAAGTACCGTGAAGCCCCTCTCCGCACGAACACCACGATTAAAAAATACCGACACTTTACCAAATTGAATGTGCTGTCATCGTTTTCAATAGGATATTTCTCTTTTATAAAAATTATCAGTACGTTACCGGCATGAAAGAACTATTTCCTATTTTATACACTTTTGGAAAACACCGAAACTGGAATTATTGATAAATAATGGAGAAAATTTTTGTTTTGCCAAATAAGAGAGATTTTGCATAACGTTCCCGCTATTTCAAACGTTTTTGTTAAATTTAACGTCTTCAAATAACATTCACGCATTTTGAGGACTTTTTCATAACGGATTTTGCCTTAAATAACTTAAACTTTCCTGGGTAGTTTGTGTAATTCAGATTATAGTCGTATTAAGCGGACACCCTTGTAAGAAAAGGGCTGTACCGCTAATAGGACCCCGAACCCTTCTGAAACATAGGAGCCGATACTATTAATGACTACCTGAGACAGAAGGATAAAAAAAGAAAATGAAGGAACAATGGAACTCACTCATTGGACATAAACAATCCAAGAACCTCCTAACAAATTTTGGAAGGAAAGAAGTAGCAGAATGTGTTAAGGGAAGGATGAAAAAACTGCAAATCCTAACATGATTCTTAACAGGACACTGCAAACTAAATGGACATTTGAAGAAGATGTCAATGACATAACCTAACACGGCGAATGCAGATTCTTCAAAGAAGCAGAGAAACACGAACACACCTATTAATAAACTGTAGTACTACACTACAGGAAACAAGAGGAAGTCTTTTGGGACGTACAATATAACCGTAGAAGAAATTAAACCACTCAAACCGTGCCTACTAATCAAATTCCTTGAACTCACCGGTGTGCTATAAGCACAGAAGCTTTCAAAGGGCGTAGTATAAAATACACCCTGACTAATCATCTACATCTATAGTCGTATTTTACAAGCTTGTAAACGAAGGTATATGTCATGGATTTTCTTTTGTTGCTAGTTATATAGATAATTTGGTAAATGCTGAGGACCTGATAGTTGTAGAAGTTACAACATACAAAGAAAACATCATCTGCCGTGCGGTTCGGGGTTTTTTTCAATGAAGAGGATTGAATGAAATTGTGGACAAAAAACGTCAAAAAATTTAAGAAAAAAGCGTTTACCTTAGCTTAGCAATTTTAGAACGGATTAAAGTATTAGAGTGCAGTTAGTCATATACATGCTCATTATAACCACATTTTTTCCTCTATCTTAAAAATTTAGGTTTTAAATTGTATTTAGTCGAGTAAGACAAAAGATCTGTTTTACAAAATAACCATGACTTTATTGAAGTAAAGATGTAAAAAGTAGCTATCATTTCTAGCCAACTGTCATTCCTGCTTGGAATGTAGCTGCCGTAAATAAAATAGCTAAATATTTTAATGTTGGAACACCAAATACACATACATACTCGGGATGAAACGGCACAGGGTCACTTACTGGATCTGCCTCCTCTCGCAGGTTTTTGAGTTATTCAGCGTTTCGGCAAAGAGCCATCTTCAGTGAGGACCTGGGGAAAAATTGTATAATGTTAATTGTAAAATAAACAATTTATATATATATNTTTTTTTTAATTGAAAAATATCTCAAAAAAAATTCTTCGTTGACTTTACCGACACCCGTTAACAAGCATGTTATTCTAAGACAAATAGCGTAGGACGCTCTTTCAGATAGCGTACCGTTAAAACTGCGCACGCGCACTTCAATCAATTTAGCGTTACCGTTCACGCTAACGCTACAAAAAATCTTCTTATATTTAGCTTTGCGTTAAGGTAAACATATTTTTTCACCACGAGATAATTTAATGAATTCCCTTTATCATAAAATAGCACATCTGCCTTGGAAGAAATTAGTGAAATTGATGACAAATGATTTGAGTAAGAGTTTTCATAGGTGAAACACGAAGTTCTATTAAATAAACTAGAAGTATATACCGTGAGAACTGAAGGGAGTTGCGAATAAATTCTCTCAAAATTTTTAATGTCAAGACTTCAATGTGTAAAATCCACTGATGTGCTCTCCTCTCTTGTTTATCATGAGGTATCAAAGGGTTCTCTTCTTGGTCCTGTATTTTTCTCAATTTATGCGAACGATTAAAAGAAGTTATAAATCACGTATTGCTGTAGAACGTGAAACGTATTTTTGTGTATATAGTTTCATTTTTCATTACAGGATATTTCAATTATGGGGTATCGCTGGGCTCTCTTCTTGGTCCTGTATTTTTCTTAATTTATGTGAACGATTTAGATTATTGAAGATATAAATAACGTAGTTTTGTGCAACGTGAGACGTACTCTTGTATATATATTTTAATTTTTCTTCACAGGGCATTTCATCTCCTTCAATGGACAAGCAAACGGAAGTACAGGTTACTTAAGGATACTCATTCATATTTAAAACACATAAGAGATTGATGAAAGTCAATGTAACGTAATAATAAAATAAGCAAATTTCCAACTTAGGTTATTAATATGAAATTTCAGAAAACACTGGTTCTAAATTTTAGAAATCGTTTACAGCTTATATACTAACGATTGACGAATGATATGTCTTATAAGTTATAGATTTATCCTTGAAGCATAATTTTTTCATTCCTTACATCTCAAATGGTACATGGTACACCAGATCAGGCAAAAACATAATACACGTAAAAATAATAAATATAAAGAAAAAAGTTCAAATAGGCTACAGATCTAAGCGCAACAATGATTTGTATTTTTCGATTAACGTGTTGAGACCATTGTGGGAAACGTCAGTCAATGAGGTAGTGTCCGATGAAAATTCCATACCTCAAGGTGTGCTGAGGAACTCTTAACATGGAGACCCATGGAGGGTGGATAGAGTTGTTAGGCACCTTCCAACCGAAGGATAGGAAGCTTGCAAAAAGTGTGGCTAATTTTCCGTCGAAGCTGGAATGAGTCCAACTTGAAGTTTGTGCGGATGGAAAAATAGTCATGATCCGATTCATGGCCAGTACTCCTGGAGGAAATAAATTTAAGACCTCGGTTCTGAATTCTTTACAGACGTCTGATGTCGCTTTTGTTAGAGGACGCCCAAACAATCCAAATATTCCAAATGCGATGGATCAAGTTTGAAATAAGACCTTTAAAGCGAAACGAGTCATAACAAAACCGAGGTTACGGTTCGCTTTTTTAATGATTGTATCGATATGAGTAGTAAATATGCAGTCGGAGCTATTTGTGATTCCTAAGTCATTCAGAAAATCGATACAAAAGGCAACACTGTGCACAGCTCACCCAACCCATGAGACAAAGTTAAAAACAGCAGAAATTCGCTGCTCTGTCCATGAAGCTTCTGAACTGTTTACTTAGCGTTAACTTCATCGTTGTATTTTCCATTTAATGAGAGGGAAATCATTTCAATAATGTGAATAATTCATTCAAGAACAAGCGAATAAAACATAACTTGTTACAATTACATGAATAATGGAATGAAAAAGGGTGTCCTCATGTAGCACTTCAAGAAGTACTTATTGTACATAAAGTACATTTGGATCATATAAAAATTATATATTACTGTATACTATGTTGGTTAATTGTTTATGACGGTTGTAAATCTCTTTTCTGTTTTCTGTACGTTTGCTTTTTGTAAGGATTTTTGTCTAATTGAATTTTAATTTCATTCATTCCAAATAAATAGATTGTTTTTTTCTTTTTTGTTTAAATTTTACTGTCATGTTATGCTTGGTTGAAACGTATGAGTAATCCCAACAGTGATTTCATATTCGTTGTGATGAGGCTATGAGAAAAACTGCTGACGGCTGAGTCAGCGAGATTCACAACCCCCTTGAAGTCAGGGGTGGCCATTATTAATTTGGAACGATCGGGGTTGCATTTAAAGCACGTCGGAACGCAGAGACTGCTATGGCAGCCAGACGTCGACTGCCCTCGGGGTGAAGGGTGACAGCGCCGAGGTAATTTCATTTCTGATATTCATACATCAACGGTCTTATCTAATTGAGAGAAGGCCTTATATCGGTTGTCACATCGAGGAAACTTGCCTCCATTATTACGCCCCCTCGGCACACTCGAGAACCCGATTTCTTAGTTTTCTCCACCTTAGCAAAAAGGCAAATGGAGTTTACACCTGGAAGTACATCAGCTGTAGTTTTTTTTTTGTAAGTTTAACACGAGCCGCACACACTGTTCTCCGCCAGGGGAAAACCGTAACACAAAAGTATCTGCACCTTATCATCTCCAATTTGAATTTGAATATATGGCAAAAATATTAAAATGTAAAAAATATGTAGCAAAAAAGAGGGAAATTTGAGATGGTGTCTTCAGGGACTGGTGTGAAGTGATAGCTCAAGTTGTTAGAGAAACGGCTTATTAAGCCGAAGGTCGTGGGTTCGAATCCCGCTCGTGATACTAATTTGTCATCTCAACCACACTTTACATAAAAATTATAAATCAATTTAAATCCTTGCTACTAGCCTAAGTATAATTGATATGGTACTAAAAATCGGTACTGTCACATAACTCATTCTTGCTAATAAATACGATAAATTGTTAGACTTTTCTTCCGAAATACGATTCGCTTCAGTTTTCGACTACGGTTGTCATAATGGCTGGCATTCTTATTCTATCATTATATGAAGTTTCTTTTTCTTTCTTTCTTTCTTTACAAGTCGGGCCAATACGAAGGTTAGATAATCAAGTAATAGCCGAATGTCAAACATGGATGTTGTGTTCCCGAGTACTCATCGTCAACAAGACAAGAGGATTTTTAGCGTCCGCACCTGGCACATGGCCTTATCGGACGTTTTGATTCTCAAGATGAGAGCTGACGCACTTCTGCATACGACGGAATGGTGTTACCGCCGCAGCATTGGTGTAGAGGTTTCCCAGCTCCTAAGGGCCAGTACAACCACGCTCTCCGCTTGTCCACTCCGAATGGTCGGGCCCGCATTGTGCGTCGGATCGTACGCCGCACGCGAGGGGCTAACGGGCCGAAATACATCAGCCCGTCCCCCCCTCGCGTACTCCCTAGATAGAGAAGGTCACTCTATCTCTCTGAGCATAGAGGCTTCCCCAGCGTAGAAACTTCCGGGAACGCCCCGGCAGCGGTTTTAGTTTAAAGTGGAATTGCTACCCACCCCCTAGATGAGCACTGTCTACGGTAAAGTCTCTTATCGAGCTCAGCCTACACCTGTCCCGCGCATTCGAAGGACGCCATAGGCTCAGCCTAGGTGGTCCGATCCTTCGCTTCCCCACGGGTACCACGCCGGTCATACGCACAACAATGCAAAGCATACTCGAGTCCGAGACACCGATTCACTACCCGCTTCCATTCGCTTACTTACGCATTCGAGGGACTATAGCATGATCATTGCGTCCTCAACGCTTACATGCTGTCGTCTCCCGTGAGGCCGGGGGGGTTTTATGTTGACCATACGCAAGCTTCACTGAGGTCACAGATAGAAGACACCCTCTGTCTAAGTTCCCGCCAGGGGCGTCACCACGCACTACCTCGAATCCATTCCCATTGTAACTAGGGCTGAATTTGGAACTTTTCAGTTACCCCGTGGTACGGATGGCCATACACCCTCCCCCGTCTTTGCAGACAGGATCTAGTGCACTGGCCCTCTGACTCTGCTAAGGCACCCGCCGCCCATGCCGACCCTTAGGACGAAACGAGTACAGCTCGTGCTTTAGAGAGGTTGCCACGCCCTCTGGGCTGCACCTTTATTTTGTGCCCGGATACCCCCCTTGTAACCAAGGGTTAAGAGGGGTCACAGGATAGAATGAAGGAGCTCAGATTGAGAAATAGGGCCGTGAATGAGAACCCGAGGTGAGCCGTTTCGGGGTCTCGAGTCTCAAACCACACTATACCACCCGTTGTCGCCGTAGTTCCACATAAAATGGGCCACGACTCCCAGGGTGGGTGTGTCAAACATGGACGGTCTATTCTGAATCAGGTTCACTGTTTAACTTTGATACTCTGAGGTTCTCAAGTGCCTCTCAGCTGATCCGGCTCAATGTCACCCTATATCTTTTTCGTCAAAAAATATATATTTTTTCCTTATAATAAAAGCATAAATTTACAAACTCGTTATAATTACTTTTTGTATTTAAACGTATTGTAAATAAACTCTTTTAAACTTTAAAATGTTAATTATACGAAAAAACGAATTCTTCAGAAATATTTTAGGTTATCGAACCTGAAAAACAATCTTGTAAAATGGCGCAACTATCTTCCAAAAATAATAACCAATAAAATATATTCCCGTGTTTGTTTATTTCGCTAAATAATATTTTTAAACCGCTTAAAAAATTATTTAACAATAGAACTTTCCGATATTGTATTCAAGCTTGTACTTCATCATTTATTCAAGAAAAAAAATGAGATCCATTCATTTATCTGGTGGCCTCTAGTCTCTAAGGTTCAAGACCAGTCGAGTTTCGCTTAACACTCCTCAGTCACGAAAGATAACGTGCCTAACCGGTATCAGAATATTTCTTGTCAGCCGTTAGTTGGAATCAACTGACCGACGAATCCTCCATCCCTATTGTAATTTATTCTCAACGGAGATTTATATTATAACAAATCGAAAGATAGAGAAAACGTATGGTGATTAGTGACCGTTAGTCGATAATTATTCAGAAATCGTGAGATGCGGTCTGGTTTGATGTAGGTTTCAGAAAAACATTTTCTTTATCGTGCCAAACGTTTCGATCTTTATTGAGATCATCTTCAGAGCCTGGGATTTACAACATCTTACATTTAGAGAAAACGTTCGATTAAACTTTTATGATGACATACATAAAATTTCGCGATGTCCTGAACACATAAATTAAAATATATCATGTCTATTAGGTAGACCCTACAAACTGTCTATTACTTTACCCAATTAAAACAAATAAAACTATACTACAAGACGTAGACAATTAACTTTCAGATTTTTACAAAAAGTGTCGTAGAAAGAGAAATTAACAATATAAAAATCCATTCAAATAATAGAACAAAACTAATCAATGTACTAGGCTCTATAATTTATTGCTTATGACCTTAAACTATGAAGAAGGCTTGGCAGATTTTTTAAATTTAAATTTATTTGTTACCTATACATGATCGTGTGCTATACAAACAAGTACTCATCATTTATGTATCACACAGCACAATATTAGCTCTAGGCTACGTGGTGGGTTGTCTGGATGGGAATGAGTGGAGAGGACTCGAGCAGTATGGTTAGCATGGTTCGAAAGGTTTGGAATCTGGACCGGGGATTAGTTCATTGACAAAAGGAATGTGGAGGTCTTTGAAAACAGTGAGGTTAATGACATAATAAGGTGTTTTGACAATTTGTTTAAGTACTTTCAATTAGAATGACTGGATGCGCCGCATATTGGATGGTGCCCCAAAGTTCCATTCCTTATGTCCATATGGGTCTTAGTGAAGTCAGTCAACAGTGTTAGCTTTGTCTTAGTTGTTAAGTCGATTTCCGTCTTAGAAGTCTTCGTAGTTGTCCAAGTCTTGTTTTAAGTTGCTATTTTTTAAGTCTTGTGTAGGGATTCCACGTCAGTCTGCTGTCGAGATATATTCCCAGGTATTTGACTTGAGAGGAAACTGGTATCTCTTTGTTGCTGATGTACAATGGAAGGCAAGACTGCTTTTTCAGCGTTACAGTACACCGAGTGCATTTTTTTTGTTCCAGTCTTGTCCTCCATTTTTTACACCAGTCTTCGATAAGCTCAAGGTGTTGAAGATAGCTTAGACAGGATTGCGGTGTCGTTCGCCTAGGTGGGGATAATAGTGTCAGGATTTATACTGATATAGGTCATCAGTATAAATGATATAAAGGATAGGACCAAAGATACTACCTTGCTGTACACCGGCCTGTGGCTTGGCAAATAACAATAGAATTTGTTTTTTCACCCAATTGAACATATCGATTCTTGGAGTTTCTTTTGTTTTTCCAAACTCTTGGAGAAAAGTGCACCGAAAAGGGAATTTAAAAAAATTCAGGACAAGTGATTTTCTGATGGAGCATTTTTTATTTTCAATCACAAGTCTTCAAAGAGAATCTTCTAAGTTCATCAAGGAAACCCACTTGATTCCTTGATTCATTACTTTTAAAAAATTATTCGAAAACTTCTAAATCTCTTGGGACCAGTTTCATTCTTTGCAAAAAGAAAGTTTTTGTATAAATAATATTTCTAAAAAATCCAGTTTTTGGTTAGAAAAACGGTCATTACGTAAGTTTCAATTACACCGTTACATCGTTATCAATTATCAATATTCAAAAGCGGTAGATACTCCTATTTTCTCTGGGTTATTATAATTTGAAAGTTTCCACGGGTAACTTGGTGTTCGTTACATCTCTCCCAAGTTGGCGGTCGTATGCGTGTTTTTAACATATTAAGTTTTCCAACGTGTCGCTCTCCCTCTTTACAGGCAATTAGGAATTTGCGAGCTTATGTTCAAATAATTTTCCGAGCAAGTAAGTATGCTTGCGTGCTAATCGGGATTTTATGCATTTTATATTACCTGAGCCAAATATTTTCACGCCGGCAATCGAGTTTTTTTAACCGATTTCCCTTCGATTTTCACACCTTTAAATGTTAATCGTGGTTTCTTTTAAATAGACTGAAAGTATAAAAATTACACTGAAATGTTACTTGATATTATCAGTGATAGCCCTACGGCAGCCACTTTGACGCATGCATAAATGAAAGGAATCGGTTGTATTTTTAGGAAATGTCGGTATGTTTGATAAGGAGGCCAAATTTTCTCGGGTGGTCAAACAACGATTGACATTTGATATTCATTGATGGACATTTACCCCCAGGGGTTGTCTCTCCCGGTGTGCTGACACTAGGGTCTATACTTTAGGGGACTTCACCTACCCTCCCCCACCTTAAGGTACTATTAGTTTCTCTGCAAAAAGGACACCTGCTTTGGCTCAGGAGCAGGTGACCATGTGTCTACCGCGTATGGCCGATTCTTAAACGGGTAAGGACGATTCTTCGTTACCGGGGTAACAGGTCGTGCTTTTGTCAAGCAAGAGCCTCTCGGACGACCCCGGTGTTCGTTGCTGTGCACAGTTTTGTACTGATTCGAAAATTAAACATTTTTAGATATCATGTTTATTTCATTTTTGGTAATAGCAGAATAATTACTTTCACGGTTATTAAAATCACAGAACAAATATGACCAATGTCATCTCACATGAAACAGATCTTTCAGCAATAAATTACAGACATGTATGTACAGAACGTCATACTTTTCTTTGTTTATTCGGAAATCGTGAGATGCTGGATACAAACATTACGTTAAAATTTTTATTTTAGAATGTTTCAGTAGAGACTACGTAGTAAAAAAGGTTCTAAATGATTTGTGTTTAAAATACATATTTAAATTTATGTTTCAGATAAGAGTAAACAACAAAGAAAAGTGTGGTGATGTCGTTAGTCGATGATTATTCGGAAATCGTGAGATGCGGTCTGGTGTGACGTAGGTTTTAGAAAAACATTTTCTTTATCGCGTCAACGTTTCGATCTTTATTGAGATCATCTTCAGGGCCTGGGATTTACAACATCTTACATTTAGAGAAAACGTTCGATTAAACTTTTATGATGACATACATAAAATTTCGCGATGTCCTGCACACATAAATCAAAATATATCATGTTAATTAGGTAGACCCTACAAACTATTACTTTACACAATTAAAACAAATAAAACTATACTACAAGACGTAGACAATTAACTTTCAGATTTTTACAAAAGGTGTCGTAGAAAGAGAAATTAACAATATAAAAATCCATTCAAATAATAGAACAAAACTAATCAATGTTAGATTTTTTAAATTTAAATTTATTTGTTACCTATACATGATCGTGTGCTATACAAACAAGTACTCATCATTTATGTATCACACAGCACAATATTAGCTCTTTATCATCTTCAGGGCCGGAAATCTACGTCACACCCATTCTATTTCCCAATAATCATCGACTAACGACATCACCACACTTTTCTTTGTTGTTTTCTCTTATCTGAAACACAAATTTAAATATGTATTTTAAACACAAATCATTTAGAACCTTTTTTACTGCGTAGTCGTCTACTGAAACATACTAAAATAAAAATTTTAACGTAATGTTTGTAAATAAAACATGTTTATTGAAAACAATATTTAAATTCTCACTATTAATAGCTTTTGATATAAAATAAAAACTGTTGGAATGGAATAAAACAGTAAATATTCAATTTATTCCTTCTGGATTGCAAGTATCCGAGTACTGCTATCCATGGCTATGCCAAATAGTTACTAGTTATTAAATACTCCACATATATACGTAAATTTGTAATTGATTGTTGATCATCTAACAATCATGTTAAATTTCGACTATTTGCGCTATCGGAAAAATTAAGATTCTCGCAAAACATACTTTTCGGGAGGAGGGTTTTGCGACTGTATTTCCGTAATATTTAAATATATATTCATCGTCGAAGGAAAGTAGGAAGAATCAAGTGAGTGGATTTCCCAGAATGCCAACTTTTCAAGCCTGTCATAAATTAAGAAGGGTTTGCCGAGGGAGAGAGACCGAATGTATATAAATCATTGAACAGAAGTGGTTGCTTGGATTTCGGCAATGGCTAAATGTAAGGTGTATGCTGAAGGAAAAACGTCTATACATTTGTTTGCCTGATTGATTTATACGAACCTTCTTTTATTTGTGAATAGATTTTCCGGAAAATTAATTTTTTTGTCAACGGCCCGTTATCATTAAAATCGTATTACTCACAAGTTGATACTGCACGTTAAAACTTTTCATTCTGAAAATAGCCAATTTTAAAAATTCACGATACCGAGTGCTGGTTAGAAAGAGGACCTTTAATTATGTAGAAGAATAAAAAGAAGCTAGAGCCCGTGATATGGAAAGCAAGAGGTTTTAAGGGGAAAGTAGAATGGGCAAATATTCCAAAAGGCAGTCCATTATGCCGAGCAGAGGTAACTAGCAAGCAAATCATGATATGCAAATGATCTGCTTCCATCCGCTTACTGAAGTGGCAAACTCCTTTTTACATTCTTTCACCGAGAAAATTCTACTTTTTTATAGTCATAATATAGAATATATCACGTAATAACCTTATTATTTAATAAGGAAGGATATTCAAGATAAGTGATGTACATTTTTAGCAATGTAAAAATATATATACTCATTGATCGTATGAAGTGGATTATTTAAAATACAATTAAAATTTTTAAAAAAATTTCTTTAATGATTTGAATTTTTGAAAAGGAAGTAAATTTCTTTTTTTAGAATAAATTCAGTAGTTTTGTTTTTTAAATCTACATAGATGTTTTTAGGATCTGGAAAAAAAGACCATTTACAAAAACGTTAATTTTTGAAAAACATTTATCTTTTGTCACATGTTTAATACCTTGTTGGTAAACCTAGAGCATTAATTGCTGTTTTCGAGTCGACGAAGCACACTCCTTATTTGCATTTGGATATCTTATCTCCTCCGGTTCCTACAAGAGGGCTGAATACTGTTAATCCGGTCTGGAGGAGTATTCCGTCCTCAAATTCTTCTTGAAGTTGATCATAAATGCTCAATGGTGCTTAAGACGGGTGATCAAGTAGGCCAATCCAAGCGTTGAATTTCCCGTTCTTGCAAAAATCCGTTTACGAGTTTCTGTGAGATCCTGGATACCCATTTCCCTATATCTTAGAAAAACAGCCCGTCATCCAACTTCCTACAGGCCCATCAATTCCCAAAATGGCTTTTTTGAACCTCTCGTGAGTTGGGGCATTATCCGAATGCGTTCCTTCATGCTACTACCCAATCCTCAGCAGTTACCACTCGTTAATGGGACGGCGTCTTCCCCAAACTAAGCCAAGGACTAGAATTCTTATCAGTCTTGGTCAATGTGACACCATCTTTCAAGCAGAAACTGTGGCTGTTGAACACGGTGCCAGGGAGTTAAAAGGCTGTGTATTGTCAATAGAAGAATAGCCATCTACAAAGACAGCCAGGTGTCACTGAAGGACTTGCCGCATCGGTTTCGTTTGGGACGGTATTAGAGTCCTGACAGACATTGGAGAAAATAACAAAATCATCCTTGCCTGGGTACCAGAGCCACTGGACAAAGAACGAATAGGCTGATAAACTGGCCAGAGGAAAGTTCCATGAGGTCACTTATTGGCCCTGAACCCTTTTAAGGCTGACCAAACGCGGATCCATTAGACAATGGATTAAAAATTAGTCCTCCGTTCAATGGGAATATATCCCGGGACAGAAGCATACAAAAAAGTTTAGGAAGAAAGGACCATCGAGGTCTGGCAGTCCGAGGTCGAACCTCGGTCTTATCCACTCATTCTTAAATGCATTCTCTCCTATTTACATAACATCCATTCAATTAGGGTGGTGCAGTACTCATTACCACACATATTATACTAACCTAATTGAGGGTCTAACAGAACTCAATGTTCCGACCCTCTCACACTACACATTCACTCTAATAAATACATTCTCTTTACACACACACTAGGTACACAAAAACTATCGGTACTATACACAATAAAACAATTATGCTTCCTCAATCGGAACAGCGGACTCAGATACTCGCTGCCTCATGCACGATTCTCATATCGGATCGTATTCCTACACGCTCTCTATATAGAGCCAAGAATTCAGCCTTCAATTAAATGGGACCCATTGAGCTAACTTCCTCTATATGCCGGACAGATACCAGGGTTTGAACCAAAAAAAAATTACATACCATATACATACAGTACTGTATACAATAAAACAACCTGTTTCCTTCAAAATCGAAACACAGATACACGATGCCGTGCTCAAGCACGATCCTTATTATCGGTGGTATTCCTACACAAGAAGGAATATTGTTTACGATGTCGGTATGAAAGACGGCCAGACGCGTCCAATTTGGTCGGTGAACAGGGTGCACACCCTCCGACAATTCCGGTCTCTACAACGACTAATTAGTGGACGGGAGCCTAACTTGTTTAATAGCCTACAATTAATTGCTTGGCCGGCCTCTCTTCTCATAAATCCCGAACGCTAATTGGAGGCTGACAATTATGTTAATTGGTCCTATCAACCCCCACACTCTTAACTCCACAGCCTTTAATTCAGCCTACTGGACTTAAGCTCTTTTTGTAATGCCATCTTGTAATTACGTTAATATAAACTTGCTTGAGATAACTTAATTTTATGGCCCTACTTCACTTTTAGGATAATTTGACTTTACGGCATAACGCTTCCCGAAGCCTACTCTTAGATTAGAGAAAAAGTTCCGTTTTTCCCAGAAGATAACCAACCCTTATTATCAGGGCTGTTGCCCCGGGTTAACCTACATTAATAATATTTCTGTCAAATCCTACCAAAAGATAGAAAACATTTTCAAAAAATCATTTAGCGTGTCAGCCATATTTGTCTCCTAAATACCACTTTTTTCCTTCCTTTAATTTTTTACACCAGCCCCAATTGTTGCGTATAAGTAAAATAGATAACATCTTAGAGCGTAAAACAAAAAATATAAATAAAACAGAAAAATGAGGATCTACTCATTAGTTCTCACTTCTAGACCAATGATGCTTCACCCGTCGGGGAAAGGTACGGGATGAAAAGTTTCTGACATGAAGGTTTGTATGACTGGATAATTGTTCGCAACTTCAAGGACATATTAGATATTACGTTCATTGTGAATGGTAACATTGGATACATAGAAAGGAGCATTGACGATGGCTCGAAGGATTTTTGATTGTAGGAATAGGATACGATGGAGTTTGGAACGTTTTGTTGAATCCCAAAGTTCGATGCCGTTTATCCAAATGGGTCTCAAAATAGGTGTATAAATTAAACTTTACGTTCAGTCTAAAACATCTGTCTAGCTCTTGTCTTCTGAGTCATGTAAGTGTTCCATATAAGTCGTTTGTCAATGCCCAAGGTGTGGACACATTAGATGACGGAAGAGGGTTACTATTGTAGTAGATGGAAGCAGTGGTTATCCTGCGAAGGATGAAAGTGACATATTCACATTGTTGTATGTTTGTCATATTCCACCGCTTGAACCACTGTTCAAGGTGTGTGACATGCGTTGCAGGTTTCTAGTTGAGATGACTGAGTCTTTACAAGAGCGTGTGAATTTGAATTTGAATGGATTGAATATGAAAAATAGTTTTTTGCATTGTATAAATTTACTTTTTTCCACATACTACATGTATTTGTTAACAATGTGTGAAAATCCCAGGCCCTGATGATGATCGAAGATCGAAACGTTGGCACGATAAAGAAAATGTTTTTCTGAAACCTACGTCACACCAGACCGCATCTCACGATTTCCGAATAATCTTTATAAGAGCGATGGATGGCGGTATGATCCATGTTAAGGATTAGGATTAAGAAAGTCTGCGGTGTATACCGTGTAAAGGATGGGTCCTAAGATAACTCCTTGCTGTACCCCTACATCTGTTTGATAACCGGCTGATAGAGAGTGGCCACTGATGGGTTATAAATATTTGTCGGATAGGTAGGATTTTAGCATCAGGTAGTAGGTAAAAGGAAGAGCTCTCATAACTTTTTCAAACCAGCCCCGGCACTTATACCCGATCGAAGGCGTGCTTCACATCCGGTAATATACAGGAGCAGCACTCCTTTTTCTCAAGAGCGGTAGCGACGATGTCTACAGCCCGATGGCACATCTAAACCAACATTGCAATGAAAATGTTTGAACCCGAACTGGTGGTCAGGGACAAGGTTACAGGAATGAAGGATGGGGAAAATATGTTTAAACAGAAGTTTTTCTAGTATTTTGCCGATTAGGCAACAGACTAATTGAACGATAAGATGATGGAAGGTGGTGAGCTTTGAAACTTTTCTGTTAAATTGTTCTAAGGACATAATTGTAAAGATAGGTAAGGAAAACTACAGCTTTTTTTCATAAATACGTAAAATGTAAAATTATATTTGTTTAATATTAAATATGTGAAAATAAACAACAGAGACTTTTAGTTCTTCTTAGATTTAATAATCCCTCGTGTGACAGACCATGTGTGTGACAATTCTTTACGGTATGGTTGGTAATTTATTTCCATCATCCGCGCTTTGTTTTCGCAACATTTCTCTCTCGAGAAACAAGCAAAGTCGCTCGTTCTTCTGTGCGGCATAAACGTTTTCTCAGTTGCACACTTGTTACAAGAAAGTAGCTGAATATTTTTCCCTTGACGTTCGGCTTACTAGTGGGGGAATTCTTTCTTTCGGATCATTGCTTATGCCCAAGTGCACCGATAAATCAGTAACGCCTCTACCGTACGGAGGAGGGTGAATGCATTTTGTAAATTATTTCTTTTTTCGTTTTATCGCCCGTGGTCCCCTTCATTCCCATGGAGGGTTCGATAGCGGTAATTCTATGGAAGCCACTTGCCCGAATGTGCGCGCTCATGGCTCCTCGGGGATAGACACATGCAATAGAAATGGACCTCTTGGGGATTATGTTGAATTTGGAAAATTTTCAACACGTTCTTTACATTTATTTATTAGACTTACTCATACCTGTCTGAAAGTAGCTTTTCGTTTGTTAATATCATTTTTTAAATAAAATTGTAAATTCACTTCCAGATATCCCTGTAATGACAGAAAAAATATTCACAGCGAAGTTACTTGATAATATACGATACACAAATACAATTATGTATATTTTGTACAAAATTAATGTAAATATAGTAGGAGAGTTAGTAATTTTTATCGACTATACCTATATATTTCATTTATACAAAATATTTTAAAATATACATTTATTTAAATAGTATCCCTTCTAATTAATTTATTTATTCATTATAATTAAATACCAGACAGCTTATCGACCTCAGGGGGTCGTACTGAATGAACGAATGCGGTTTTAAGTAGTGTCGAAAAATTTGGTCAAATGTGACTACTCTTATTTAACCACAATGAGTAAGAGACAGGGACTGACAGCTAGTGGTACAAATTACCAGAAAATAAGAGAAAAAGTGGTGTAAATTGTCAGAAAACAAGAGAAAGAGAGAGTGTGTTTGTGTGTGGAACAAATTGCGAGAAAACAAGAAACCGAGAGAAAGAGAAAGTGAAAGAGAGAGAGAGAGAGAGAGAGAGAGAGAGAGAGTGGTACTAATTGCCTGAAAACAAGAGTCAGTGAATGAGAGATAAAAAAATAGAGAAAGTGAGATAGAGAGAAAGAAAAACAGAAGTAGAGATAGAAACAAAAAGAAAGAGTGCGAGAGAGAGAGAAAGAGAGTGGTACAGATTTCTAGAAAACAAGGGAGAGAGAACGAAATATAAAAATGAGAGAGAAAGAAAAAGACAAAGGCAGACAGAAAAAGACAGAGAGTGGTACACATTTCCACAAAACAAGAAACAGAGAACGAAAGATTAAAAATGAGGAGAGAGAGAGAGAGAGAGTGGGATGGATAGATAGATGGATAGACAGATAGATAGAGAGTGAGAGAAAGGGAGAGAGAGAGGGAAAGAAATGACTGAGAAAGAGTACAAATCGCCAGAAAACAAGAAACCGAGTGAAAGAGAAAGTGAGTGAGAGAGTGGTACAGATTTCCAGAAAACTACAGACAGAGAACAAGAGATAAAATATTAGTAATAATGAGGTAGATAGATAAAGAGAGACAGAAAAAACAAAGAGAGAGAGAGAGACAGACAGACAGAGACATAAGGCATAGAGAAAGAGAGTGGTAAAGATTTCCAGAAAACAAGAGACAAAAAACGAGAGATAAAAAATGAGTGAGAATGAGATAGATAGATAGAGAGAGACAGAAAAAACATAGAGAGAGAGAGAGACAAAGACAAACAGAGACATACGGCATAGAGAACGAGAGTGGTACAGATTTCCAGAAAACTAGAGACAGAGAACGAAAGATAAAAAATGAGAAAGAGAGGACATTGTACATTGCATTGTGCTATTTTACATTTCCCTACTGTAAAATGAAATGTCCTATTTACTTCATTTAGGATGTGTCGGAACTAATCGGACCCATGTTATTTTTACTTGCTTTATTAAGGATTCCCATTTCGATGGCATTCTTCTCCCCTCATCAGTCTTGCTTTTCTAAAATTTACATATTAAAATATCTAAAGTTTACATATTATTTTACAAATCAATACTTTTTTTTACAGATGAATGTCTAAAAAAATATAATTAAATTATGTTAAAAATTACTTGGTCACCCAACTTCCGGAACTGAAACGAGGTGGGTGACTAAGCAATTCTTAACATAATTTAATTTATTTTTTATACGTTTAATTGTAAAAAAAAAAACATTGTATTGTAAACCTATATGTTTTAGAAACTCAAAACTGATGAGGGGAGGCGGATGCCACTGAAATCGATCTCTTGAATAAAGCAAGTAAAATGCGCATTGGTCTGATTAGTTTCAACACATCCTAAATGAAGTAAATGAAGAAAAACCAGCTTGGAAAAAAGAAGAAAAGAAAATTACATAAAATGTCCCAGTTCTTTGTCTGTTTAATCCCATAGATGTTAGTTGTTAGTTTCCCAATAATTTTTTCAACTCGTCGTGCACATGGCCAATTTCTAAGCGGTAATCTTAAACTTCTATAAACAACTACCATCGAATTTATTTTATTTTTAGTATACAGGGTGAATTGCTACTCGTGCTACAAACTTCTCCAGTAGATTCTTCACCCTAAAATGAACAAAAAAGTTCATATTGTCCATGGTCCGATTCTCAACCATTTCAGAGTAATTTCGCTTTTTATCGATTTTGAAAGATATCACGTCCTGGCGTCGGAAAATCGTGATATCTTTTAATCTAAACATTTCTCTTAAAATCTATAAGCACCGTTGAAATCCCCGTTAATTTTTAGAGAGAATCAAAATCATAATTCCATTGAAATTTTTTAATTTAATTTAATGCCCATTT
This sequence comes from Cimex lectularius, assembly GCF_000648675.2. Classification (NCBI taxonomy): domain Eukaryota; kingdom Metazoa; phylum Arthropoda; class Insecta; order Hemiptera; family Cimicidae; genus Cimex; species Cimex lectularius. Next base: position 451,895 of record NW_019392827.1, on the reverse strand, counting down.
AGTATGTAATGCTTAAGAAGTTTACAAACAGCTAGAAGGTCAAGGAAGAAAGACCCAAACGTTTTGCCACCTTCATCTTCTTATTGAAAAATTAACGGGGATTTCAACGGTGCTTATAGATTTTAAGAGAAATGTTTAGATTAAAAGATATCACGATTTTCCGACGCCAGGACGTGATATCTTTCAAAATCGATAAAAAGCGAAATTACTCTGAAATGGTTGAGAATCGGACCATGGTCAATATGAACTTTTTTGTTCATTTTAGGGTCAAGAATCTACTGGTGAAGTTTGTAGCACGAGTAGCAAGTCACTCTCAAACATTAGCAATCCTTGAACCACCATTTTTTCTCTTTTTGTCATCAACATCTTGGTCTCACAACCACTAAATAAGAAAATGACGAGTGCGTTGGAAGCGTTATTAAATCAGGTAGTTTTCCTCAAATTTGCTGCCTTCTGAGACTAAAATTAGAAACTCTGGATTACTTTATACACTTTCCGATTTACACAATTTTCCACTCTTTTTGTAGTTCTGGCTGAAATAAAACACAAAAAATTAGCCCAAACATTTTGCCACCGTCATCTTCTTATTGAAAAATTAACGGGAATTTCAACGGTGCTATTAGATTTTCAGAGAAATGTTTAGATTAAAAGATATCACGATTTTCCGACGCCAGGACGTGATATCTTTCAAAATCGATAAAAAGCGAAATTACTCTGAAATGGTTGAGAATCGGACCATGGACAATATGAACTTTTTTGTTCATTTTAGGGTGAAGAATCTACTGGAGAAGTTTGTAGCACGAGTAGCAATTCACCCTGTATAATGACTATAAAATTGTTTAACTAAGTATTGTTTAATTTAATTTTATTATTTTCTTCCGGCTGTTCCAACAACATACCCATAAGATAGACATTTATTCCAAGTGATTTTTGTTCAGATAAAAACGAAAAGCAAGTAATTTTATGTGACTTTTTGCAGTCTGTACTCTGTTTTTTAGATTTGGCATAAATCAGCTGCAATGCGTCTCTTGGTACATGAGAGAAAGTTTGATGTGCCTGGATGAAACAATACCCGATCGGTACAAGGCCAACTTAGTGGGTCCGTGGGGCAACTTCGGGTGGATATGGCAAACACGTTGGACTCGAGGGTTAGTTCGAAGAGAGGGTGAACGAGCACAACGCTCTAAGCTCTGAGCTGGTCAAAAGTTTTATTGGAAAACTCTCACTCTCCCTTCTCTTGTTTATACACTCATTTTGCAATCACACTCCCCGGCGGACTTAAACGCGCAGGGGTCCCCCTGAGTAAGAGGAAAGGAGGAAGTCTTGTTACGACCCACACAACTTTTCTTTCTTCAAGTTTCAAATCTTGCTTTCCCCACATTCCTCTCGGGATTAATTAAAATTAACAAACATTTAAATTCAACGGACAGTTCAGTCCCGCCGGAACAATCGGTCAGAGATACGGTTTCCGGTTGTTAAATTAATTATACAAAAATTATTCCTAATGAAATATAATGTTTAAAGTTTTTAAAACTGTTTAAAGTTTTTTCGCCGGCAAAAAATTCTGTTACCGTAATCCAAAGTTGATGCTGGGTCTCTGCGAGTCGGTGAACTCATGCTGAACCGGAATTGGGTCAGTCTTCACTCTCGGGTTTGAGTGTTCAACAAACCCACGGGTAAAGACGGACCCAAAAAGTGACCCAATGCCCAGCATGCGTAATTAAAATGTCGAGTTTCTTCAACAAAGCAAATACATTAGGAGTATAAAAAAAATTAAATTAAGACCTGGTCAAAACATTAAGAAAAGTAAACTTTTGAAACAAGATGATTAAGAATACTTGACGGCAGAAGATTTTTTTTTTCTTATATACATTTTTTCCCATCAGTGACGACGAAGTTATCAAAAACGTTTTCATGAACGGTTATGTTCTGTAAGTTACACAAAGTGCCCAGGGCCACGTTAGATAAGGATAAGATAAGGAGACCTGTCACCTCTCTTCCAAGTACTTATCTGAGAAGCAATTACATTCCGAGTTATCTCCTGCTTTGAGTAAAATTCAGCTGAATCATTACTGGTCTTTTTCTGATAGGGTTGATGGAAGGAGGAACATTAGTAAAGTCATGTATCAAGTCGTGTTCAAGATAGTGAACGGCCGTCGGACAGGACAAAGATAGCAGAATTACGTTTTAGCTCTGCTACGAAGGCATGATCATATATATATATATTATATGATATGATATTTCAATTATCATTATATTTGTTTATTACATTGACAAAAACATTTTAGATTTTTTAGTGAACAGGCTTAAGTTACAAAACAATAGTAGTAAGATTTTTGGGAAAGGATTTTACAACAGGCTTTTACTAAAAATTCCCATCGAAAAATCAACGTAATGAATATTTGTCAATTAATTAAGGTTTTTTAGTTGAGATAAAAACGTCAGTGTCACGAGCGGGATTCGAACCCACGACCTTCGGCTTGATACGCCGCTACTCTACCACTTGAGATATCGTGACTTCAATCCACTCAGACACTAACTTCTCATCTCAACCCCACCTTTTTGAATTTTCCCTCTCAATTAAAAACCCTAATTAATTGTAAGATATTAATTGGTCAAGCGGACCACGAAACTAGTAAATTTAATAAGTTTAAAATGAAGTATACTTCACTGAAGCTCTCCGTGGCCATTTCATTTGTCGCCGAGAATCAAATAGATTACACGACATTTGCAAAACGGCAAAAAGGAGGGAAAATTCAAAAGGTGGGTTAAGATGGGAAGTTGGTGTCCGAGTGGATCGAAGTCACAATAGCTCAAGTGGTAGAGCAGCGGCGTATCTAGCCGAAGGTCGTGGGTTCGAATCCCGCTCATGACATTGACTTTTTTATCTCAACTAAAAACCTTAATTAATTGAAAGATATTAATTGGTCAAGCGGACCACGAAAACTAGTGAATTTAATAAGTAATGAATATTACCAAAAATCTTTTGCCATAATATACTATATATTCACTTATACGCGATGGGACATTTACCTGTCCTCGAAATCCGAAGTCCATATCATCATTCACAATTTAAACTAAAATGAAAACCTTGTTTCAACGTTTTTCAGATATTAGTCTTCGTTATACGGATCGATGTTGCTAGATACGACCGCTAATGAAGACGTAAAGCCCCTTGAGACCGACTAAAATCCTCCTGCAAAAAGGACCCAGCTCTTTTTTTCCCTTTATTTTAACTCTCCATCAATTAATCTAATTGAATCATTAACGGCCATTCCAAGTATACATATTTCTTTTATTTAAAAAAAGAATCAAAAAAAGAAAATCTTAAGTTTATGAACTATAGACAAACTCTACTACTCCAATCGGACGAAAAAGTTCGGTTTATTTACGAGATATTTATTTTATGCAAAGACTCCACGAAGAAAAATTGATGTTCAACATAGCTGAAAAAACATATCTAATGTACTCTGCTGAATATTTAAATTCATGGATTGACCCAGCAATTCGTCTCTGTTCAGTGGGCATGTGAAACTCTTATCTTTGAGCTTTCCAAGTTGACGGATAAAAAAGTTGGTAAATATTTCTTCTCAATAAATTTACGATGGTGTACTCTTACGTATACTTATCTCGTAAATAATACATATAAATTTACGGTTATCAATTAATAATTAATATAATAATTAAATTATTACAAAACAAGGTTAGTAAGCATCAAAACCAATAGTTGTCTGCGAGATTGCAAAACGTACAGGCAAAATATATTTATCATAGAAAAATTTATTTTATTAAATAAAAAACTTAATTTAGTAGAAATGATAAATGATGGAGTAAGTGTGGTGTTTAATCTTTTTTAAAAAGATAGTTCCTACTCACAGTAAGTTGTTTTGCAACGATCCCGATTTCGAGCCTTTTTAGCTCATCATCAGGTTGAAGGACTTCTACAACCACGTCTCTCGACATGAATTGCCAAAGTGAACCCGCTGATACCTCCGCTAACGCGACGTTCCAATTAGCAGCTGATTTTTTTAATGGCGCTCAATTTTGAACGTGCGAAACGCGGAAATTATAACACAAATAAATATTATACTAGTAAATACTTAATATTATTAAATTACTATAAAAATAATAACAATTAAAATAATTAGTTTAATTATTTGGATGTTTGATATTATTTATGTACATATTTAAAATGGGAGGTAGATCAAAATCTGTTATATTATTAATGCATTTATCACCATGTTCAATTTTACATTTTCAAATTTCTCAAACCAATCTAATTCTTTCCCTTTGTTGAAACTATGTAACTAAATTTAGTTTCTGAATAAATATGTTTTAGAAGATTCAATTCTACGTTTCTTCCTGGACAGTTTAGGCTTCTAAAATTTTTAAATCTAAACTGATTTTATTCGTATTTTTTTATAAAAAGTATTTCGAAGGAAGGATGCAGAAGAAGAAGTAAGTTTTGTAACTTATGCCAAGCTTTCAACCTTTATTGAGGTCTTCATCAGGGCTCCACAAGTAATTACAACGTTTATAATTAATGAACAATAAGTAACATAAAAATTCTCAGATAACAATGGATAACTTAATCGTCACAAAGTTAAAAGTAAAATATTATAATGATAGAGGTTAAAAACAACTGTATATATACGTAACCCGATGAGAGGTGACCTATTATATAAAACGTATTTATTTTGTGATCTTTTTTTTCTATAAAATCAACTATTTATAAACATCTATACTGTTTCCCCTTTTAAGAGAAAATTCCCACTTTTCATGATAGTTTTGTAAAGTGGAATTCAACTTTGATTTGATGTTATTTAACGGAGTTTGAACTTCGCATCAGAACCAATCGAATTGGAAAAGGATCAAAGACATGTGAAAGGTACGTGCCCGTAAAACGTATAAATTCCGCAAGCTTTTGTCCGTCGATTTGTCCGTTGCATGTTCTACCTATACCCACAAAAATGCCTCGTTTAGAATGTTTTAATTTAATTTTCCCAGGCTTTTCTAGCTTGTTTAAATAGAGATCAATCTTTTAAATTTATAAACGAATTTATGAACACTCTGGTTCACGGTCTTGGAGAAAAAAAGCAAATTTAGTTGCTACTGCCAAACTTTCGACCTATTTTAAAATTCACTAATTTCGTGGTCCGCTTGACCAAATAAATCATTACAATAAATTAAGGTTTTTAGTTGAGATGAAAAAAAGTTAATGGCACGAGAGGGATTCGAACCCACGACCTTCGGCTAGATACGCCGCTGCCTACCACTTGAACTATCGTGACCTCGATCCACTCGGACACTAACTTCCCATCTCAATCCCACCTTTTGAATTTTCCCTCCTTTTTGCCATTTTTCGAGGTCACGATAGCTCAAGTGGTAGAGCAGCGGCGTATGTAGCCGAAGGTCGTGGGTTCGAATCCCTCTCGTGCCATTAACTTTTTTTCATCTCAACTAAAAACCTTAATTTATTGTAACTATTTTAAAATGATCATCAGGGTAAAGCAATCTTAAATATGCTTACAGATTGAAATACTTAAGTTTTACAGGCGATCTCAAATTTCCTTGAAGACGATTCAGCCCCATTATGCCAATATGCCAATAATATTACAATCCTAGGCAATGTTGAGACTGAATCGGTCTTTAAGAAATTCAAGATCTTCTGTAGAAACTTAAATATGTCAATCTGTAGACATATTTAAGGTTGTTTTGCCTTGAAACTAGGTTGCAAATAGGTCGAAAACTTGGCAGTAGCAACTAAATTTGCTTTCTTCTTCAAGATCATACCTTGATCCAGAGAGTTCACAAGTGAAAAAGTGGTCGATACTTCTAACACTGAAAAAAGACTTTATGCCAATTAAGGAGGTTAAATTATTAAAAACAACTTATGAATTTTTTATTTTTTATACATATTTTTAAATGATGATTTTGTACCGATCTCTGATCTACAGATGACCATGACCTGCTTTTTTTAAAGTTCTTCTTTCAATAAACTAATAAAATGTGTATTACATACACATTGTATTTATTTGTCGATTTTTGACAGAAGCACATCATCATCATAAAAATGCATCCTCCGAAATGAAATCATCAAGCCAAAACAGTGACATGGTTAAAATTCAAATTTTGTCTAAAGCACCCCTCCGTTGTAGTTTTGAAGCTGTGGTATGGCATTAGGATTGAGTGCACACAAACTCCGACCTGAAATTTCCGTGCACTGAATGGCAGGAGATAAGCAGCACGCTCCGGAGTTGTTTAAGTCGCACTGAAAAATTCAATTATTATAATTAGTATATTTTATTATTATTGCCAACATATATTATATTTATATTAACATTTTATATTTATATTTCTATATAAACTAATCCGGGTTCTCTATCATCTAGGTTCTTTACGAGAGGAACTCTTCAGTTTAGGTCGAGGAAGTTGCCACTATTTGAATATTTTCAAAGAAGCGAGATTGACACATGGGGATATGCCACCGTAGTTTATGGAGAAAACGATGAACTTATTCATTCTATGAAATTGGCGGATTGATGTTCTAATCACAAGGCCGAAATGCTATCCGTTTTGAAAACATTGGAATGGATTGGACAGCTCAACTTAGAAGAAAGTAAACAATCAGTTGTGATTTGCGCAGATAGCCAAATTTCAACGTTGATACCGCACAGGAAAACTAACTACTTAAGGCAACTTGTACATGAAGAATGGATCGTCTGATAATGCGATGGATAAAATCACTCGTCGGAACAAAGGAAACGACGAAGCGGGTCGGTTGGTAAAAGAAGTTGCCTCAAGCGATCAGATGGCTATATTCAAGTCCCAAAAAGTTATGTAATAAAAGCAGTGAGAAATAAAAGCCGTGCAAGTTTGGCTTGAATGAGAAAATAGAACAACAGGGCAGCAATGAAAGCATTTTTTTCCAAAGATCGAATTTCGCTTAACTATCGATCAAGCAACGATCGAGCAAAGCTACGCTGTCACGGTTTCTGAGCGGGCATGGTAGGATAAAATTCTATCTTTGTGTGTGACTGCCACCTTAACATTTCATCAAATGTTAAAAGGCGCCAGCCATCTTATTTTTGAAATATGCCTTGTTTTGGATTAGTGTAATCTCTAATCCAACTCCCACGCTCCTTACAGACCCAGTCCTGCTCTACTCCTATGATAGAACATTTCCTCGTGCCTCTCTTGTCTCACGTATTTTTTTCACCTTTATTAATTAAAAAAAGATCCAAAATCACGCGAATCTCCGAAAACCCTCGGTGCTTCTACATCGATCTCTTCCACCTGAAATCATCTGATATTCTGCGGCGAGGTCAGGTGAAATCGGGCCCGAGCTCCCTCCGCTTCGTACAGCCGTCATTTGAAGGAAGATGGTAAGTCCGTTATGAATCTCTCCCAATTTTTTTTTTCTTTCCTTCCAAGGCATTGGCCGTAACAGTAAGGTCGAGGAACCAAAAGAAATATTATTAAGTGTAAAATTATATTTGAACGGTTAATATCATGTCATGCTGCTGCCCATTTTTCTGTTCAGAGAGCATGCAAATACTTGTTATGGCATACCCTCATTTGAGTCAATTCCTCCCGGTTCGCGTTTCATTTTCTTTTCCAATAATCCATCACTAACTGAATAGAGTAAATAAATTGATAAATTTCTCGATTCAAGAATGCTAAAAATTTATTATAAAGTATCAATTGTCTTTACAAAAGTTCAAAATTTACATGAAATGCTTGATAGTCTGTTATTTTATATATTAAAACCCCTTTTAGCTTATCCAACTTGACCGGAATAATTTATCAAATGGTATACTGAAAAGTATAATCCGATGAGGTATTAGTTTGGACTGCTACCAAGAAACATTAAGCCGTCGGTGATGATAAAAGCGTATTATTTTAGGGCAAAACGGGATTCCGTAAAATTTAATTGATTAACTTTACCTAATTTTTAAGGGCGGTAAATACGCCATTGCCAAATTTAGTGTAATGACATGTCGGCTTTTGTGAGAACCCATTCGTATATAGCACCGTCAAACTAAAATTAGTTTCATGTATGTATGTGTATAGGGTGTTAAAGGGTTAAATGCCAATTCTGCCATGGTGGATTCACTAAATAAAACGTAGTTCAGTGTCACCAGAACGAGGTTTCTATCATGACTCTTTCCTGAGATATTAAAATTTTTGTGATTTTAGTCTAAAATTAGATTTTTGTACATAAAATCTCATTTCTCAACTTAAGAGTCATTAAAATACAAATCTGACCTTTATTTCGCAAACTACATTAAATTTTCTACAAGATAACATTTTCTTTTAAAAAAATTTGCGCACACGAACACAGTAGCCGGTCGAAGAATAACAAATGGCAAAACCAGTGTTTTTTTGGAAAAACTCAATTGTGGCTCGTGCAATGATTTTTCCATCAAAATTTTCGGGGATTTCACCAAAATTGCCTTACTTCATATATATTCCAAGGACATACGTTTACATTTTTTAGAACTTTTCTTAGTGAAATATTTTTTGCAAGGTTGAAAATGTGATATCGAACTCAAGGAGAGCAGCAACCCAAGAATATCGTACAAGACATATTTTTAATGAAAACGTTTATTAGTTGGTAACAAAAATAGACACATTCTTCTCATGGTATGGCCCACGAGGAGCCCTGATTTGAGCCCATTAGATTTTTACATATGGGAACTCTTAAAGTGCAGTGTACAGAACTCCCATCGAAACGATGGATAGGGATAGGGATAAGATAGGCGGCCACAAGGCCTACAACTCGACCTAAATAGACCTATTGTGCTCCTCTGTTAATTACAACTCACTGGCCAGCTTCAGGCTATTAACCAGCCTCCACAGCTTTGCCAGCGGTTCCATGGTGCAAGATCTTGCTTATGGTTTTTCTTGTCCTACTTGCAAGAACCTGCACCTACATAGACCTTCTCAGAAACATAAAATGTATTCTGCGGTCACCTCCTCTTCCTGGCAGTATCTGCACAGTGTTTCTTCTGTCTGTACTCCTATCCGGTGCATGTGCCTTCTTAAGTGGCAGTGCCCCGTCAGGAGTTCAACCAGAATCTTGGTTCGGTTGCGGTAGCTTTCCAGTAGTTTTTTTGTAAGTTTTGCGGATGGTCCTTCTATGAATCTCTTCCCGTGCCTTACACCTGTGGTATTGTTCCACCAGGTTTTGAACTCATTAAGGATCTATTTTAAGATGTATCCTCTTTTGGGGCAGGCTGTTAGGCTGCAGTAGGGTTCTGGGCCCATAGAGTTCATGTTGGCTCCCTTTTTGGCCAGCATGTCAACCTTTTCGTTACCTCTATGCCCCCAATGTCCAGGGACCCGGGCCAGGGTCAAGTCATTACTGCCGTCATGGCCTCCATGCAATTCCAAACACTCTTCGTCTTCGCCTCTCATGAGACTAAGGCCCTGAGAGCTGCCTGGCTGTCAGAGAAAATCTTCCAGGAATGTATTCCTAGCCTTTTTATTTCTCTGGCACATTGTTCAATCGCTATGATTTCAGACTGGAAAATTGTAACATACTTGCCTAGGTTTACCGTCAGTTCGGTCTTGGGGTTCATCCCAATGACCCAAGCTCCCGTACCCTTGTCGATTTTGGACCCGTCAGTATACCAGTAGGAATTTGCCTTTAGTGGTGTTCCCTTGGCCCATTCTTCCCGTTCTGGTTCGAAACGATGGAACAGTTCATAGAGAAAATTGAAATCACGTGCAATGACAAAGGGTAAAGATGGGAAGAAGTCCTCCATGCAGTCACGTCGGTTGCTCTACATTCCCGCTTGTGTATCCAATAGAACGAAATCATTTCGAACAATACATCAATTAATTTGCGAAAAAATCAATTTAAATTTAATGAAGTTTCATTTTGATTGTAATTGTTCTTTAATTATGAGAAGGATTGATCTGATTTTTGTTACCAACAAATAAATGTTTTCATTAAAAATATGGCATGTACTATGTTCTTGGTTTGCTGCTCTCCTTGGTTTCGATATCACGTTTTTCAACTTTGCAAAGATTTTCACTATGAAAAGTTCTAAAAAATGTAAAAGTGAGTATTCCTTGGACTATTTATAAAATAACGCAACCTTGGTGGAATCCTCGAAAATTTTGATGGGAAAGACATTGCCGGGGCCACAGTTGAAAATTAAAAAAAAATAACCAGGTGGTTTTGCCATTTTTTATTCTTTGAGCCGCCACTGTGTATTCGTAAGCGCGAATTTTTCAACGGCAATGTTTTTCTCTTGTGGAAAATTTAATTTAGTTTGGGAAATAAAGGACAAATTTGTATTTTTATGACGCTTAAGTTGAGAAAATACGATTTTATGTAAACAAAACTGATTTTTTAAAATCACAATTTAAATAAATAATCTCAGGAAAGAGTCAAGATAGAAACCTCGTTCTGGTGGCACTGAACTACGTTTTATTTTTATTGAATCCACCATGGCAGTATTAACATTTAACGATGTAACACCTGTATATGGATGGGTGTATATATTGCGATTATGATTTTTAACATTTTTTAAAGAAATTGACTTTCCACTTTTGGCTCCGGTTGAAAAAATTAATAATAAAAGCAGGAAACCAAAAACGATGTCAATATCTTTAGATCAGTTCCTTTAAGGTATAATACTCTCCACTTGAATTGGTTTATCCCGTTAATGTGATTGCTTTTCATTTGAAACTCTAGTACATTTCGTGCTGCCATCGCTTGTCGTTTGGATTAGCTGAGAGAAACATAAAACGGAGCCTCAATTATCTTCAGATGTAGTTGAAAAATAAAGATAAGCGATAGGGTTACACGAATTTTCGACAGCCTACTTTAATGCTTTAAACAGCGGAGAAATCCGGTTACGCTCAATCCCTCCAAAACGAAGGTAATGTTTTAGTAAACGTTTGAATGAAAACTAATGAATGAATTCCCCTAAAAATTTTAATTTCTGTTACATTTTCATATTCGTGGATATTTATGCTACTTCAAACAGGCCACACATCGTCAATTAAATTCTAGTACCGATATATAAATTTTATTGGGTTTATAAATGTTAATCAAAAATGAGCCATTATGGTACATTTAAATGAGATTTATACCCCCTGGCTCAAAATTGACTGACCTTTGTAGTCGTTCTTTTAATAAAAAGCCTACTAATATCTTTAAATACGATCCAGGTGAATGAATAAATAACAAGAAACCTTTACAATAAAATTCAAATTAAAGGCTGCATACATGTAAATAAAGATCCTGAAAAATAAAAGCCACGTGGGAGTGGACTTGCTGAAAATAACCCCGGATTAAGGTTTGGAAGTTTATGAAGACAAGAGCAGCAAAAAACAAGAAAAATATTGAGAATTGGTATTTCCCGGATGAATATTTATTATTTAAGGCGATATTCTTTATAATATGTGACTTTTAAGTTTCTCACCTTTGAATATAAACCTTGATGAAAGTAAAAGCATCATGTATCATTCATCTTCGAAGCAAACCCTCCCTCATACAATATTACTCAATAATAATCCCATCCCAAATATAAGGTTCAATCTACACTCAAGACTAACCTGGAACCAACAAAACTAAAACGACACGAATTACGTTCCGGACTACTCTACAGACTACTGTCCTGCAAATCTTAGATTTCAACGAAAAACAAACTGACAATCTACAAGGCAATATCAAAACCAACCTAGATGTACGGATTAGATCTGTTGAGCACCACTAAAGCCATCAAACATCCACAGAATACAGTCCTTCCAGTCCAAAGTACTCAGAATCATAGTCAATCCTTCTTACTAAGTCTCCAACAATAACCTTCACAATGACCTCAAAATCCCTTTCGTGCAAAAAATAATACCCAAAAGATATTTCACATTCTGCAATAAACTCTCTTCTCACCTTAATCGAGTTGCCCAATCCGTATCCAATTGAAACCACCCATATAATTCCACCAGACAACTGAAGAGGAGATAGCCTCACGACCTCGCATATACTTGCGGAAAAGCAATGGTTCTCAACCCCCCCCCTACATGATCTACATTTGTAAAATATCTCATTACATAATGTGTGTAAGTTTACAAATTGTAATAAATATATATTTAAAACATTTACGAATAATATCACCATACATCAAGATTTTACCCGCACTGCTATACCTTCTTATGCCTCCAAACTCTAATAAACATCGCAGATATCCCAATCTTACCCTCCATCATCCTTCCTTAAGAGTAAATAATAAAAATAATGTCATAAACTCATTTAAGTCAAGAGATATATCTTAGAGGATGAATTATTAGTTTCATTTGCCAAGGATCGGCCTCTGGGAGCGTGAGTACCTCGGGGCAGCTTACTTGGAGCGATCCTTTACCTCCTCTACATCGCAGATATCCCAACTTTATCCTCCACCATCCTTGCATCTTTTGCTGACGACACAGCTGTTTTATCCTCGGAGGGCTCTACGCACATGTCCTGCAAATAGCAGAATGGTGCAAACATTGGGTATAAAGCGCAATGAAGGGGGCGTCGGTGGCCGCCACGGTTTAGGCGTTGACACGGCGCTCATCATTATAAAGTAAAGGTCCCGGGTTCGAATCCAGCGGCCCTGCATTCAAACCCGACGTACTTACAAATGGGCTTTTATCCATAAACACCGGCACCCTGAGGGTTTATATGACCCCTGCTGTTGCGAACCCTCGTAAAAAAATAAAAAAATAAAGGCGCAATGAAAGCAAAAACACCCATGTTTCATTCACCCTTCGAATCAAAACCCCCGCATACAATTTTCCTTAATAATACTCCCATTCCAAAAGCAGACTGTCCGCTAACTTGGGTCTTATCTAGACTCAAGACTATGCTGAAAACAATACTACTAAAACGACAGATTTCAACGAAAAACAAATTGACAATCTACAAGACAATACTAAAACGAATCAGGACGGACCAATACGGATAGAACAGTGGGGCAGCGCTAAACGTTCCAACATCCGAAGAATACAGTCCTTCCAGCCCAATTCCAATGCTCCTTAGTACGTCTCCAACAACGAACTCAAAATCCCCCTCGTGCAGAAAGTAATACTCAAAACGTATTTCACATTCCGCAATAAACTCTCCTCTCAACACGATCAAGTTGCCCAATCCTTATAATCCCACTAGCCGACTGAAGAGGAGATCATAACCTACGAAACGAGGATTCGCCCTCGCATATAGTTAGGGAAAAAACAATAGTTGTTTACTCCCCCCCCATGATCTGTATTTGTAAAACATCTCATTACACAATGTGTGTAAGGTTACAAATTGTAATAATTATATTTTTAAAACATTTACGGATAACATCAGCATGCATCAAGATTTTAACTGATACCTTCTCGTGCCTCCAAACTCTATTAAACAACGTTCGGATATTTAGCGAAGAACAACTAGCTTAGTCGAGGCCAGATATTTAAAAAAAATTACATCATGTATTTATATCTACAATTGTATTATATTACAAGCAACGAGCAGATTTAATTTAATGTTAACATTTGACAATAATTGGCATTATAGAGAAAGTTACACATTGGTAGCTGCTTTGGATCAATCATCTTATCCATATTCTTTTCATCTGTCAAGGGGGGGGCATGATGTATTTGTGTGTTAGTGTGATCTTGTGATTTACTGTGAAAACTTTTTAATAAGGTTTCGACTGATGAAAAACCAGTTGACGTGTGAAGATTTCTACGCAGAGTCCTATTGGTTAAAAAAGGAGCAGATACAATTTTACACAATACAAATCTTTTACTGAAAATTTTGTAATCTTGAATGTTGGAATATTTAGCCGAACCGTAAACTTGGCACACGTACATATAGGTTTGGGTTAAGAATGTTATGTCGAAAGTTTCGATTTTAAAGGTAATTTTGATCGTCGGTTCAGTAGGTAATCAAGCATTTTAAGTGTATGTTTGTTTAATCGTGTGGGTGTTTGGATTCCAATATAGTCCCCTAATTAGTAAGTCCTAAATAGTTAGCTTTGTCTTATGTTTTGTTAACTTACGAGCTCTCGGAAATCAGCCCGATACAAGCCGGCATCGCACAAGGGTGTATTCTTGGTCCCATCCTTTATATCATCCAAAATGCTGACCTACCTGCAAACCTCAATACCATCATCACAACCTATGAAGACGATACCGCAATTGCGTCCTTTGACGCGAATCCTTCCTAGCTACCGCCAATACCCAAGAACAATTCGAGCCTATCGAAAACTGGTGCAAAAAGTGGAGGATAAGACTGAATGAAGGAAAATGTACTCAGTGTACATTGAAAAATAGTCTCCACTGCACTTCAACAACAATACCGACTTCCACTCAAGTCATATACCTTGGACTATATCTCGACAGCATACTGACGTGGAATCCTCACATAAGACTTAAAAGACAAAAACTTAACCGAAGACTTGGACAACTAGGAAGTCTCCAGGACCAAAATCCATCTTGACCGCCAATAGTCAACTAAGTTACACAAGACTCTATCACATTGGATATATGGAGTGGAACTGTGGCGTACTGCCAAGCCATCCAATATCCAGCGCATTCAGTCATTCTAATCGAAAGTCCTTACGCAAATCGTCAAAGGTCCTAATTACGTCACTAACCTCACTAATCCACAAATACCTCAACATTCCTTTACGAAAATTTTCACACCAACCTCCATACTAACTCTACTTCTCGAGCCCTTTCTACACATTCTCATCCCGAGAACCCACCAGGTCGCCTTAATCGATGACTGCCTCGAGACCTTCTTGCCCCTTAAATCCATCACCCTGAGTGCCAGCGTTGGCTAGTTTCTCATGGCATGTGTTCTCCGGGCGCAGCGCTGGCATTAGTGTTAGTGCTGTCACCTTGTGATAAGAAAAACGTACAGCGATCACATTTGTAATATATAAAAATCTGTATAGGCTCCTAATAAATATATGTATAAAAGTTTTTTTGTTTTTTTTTTGTGAAATATCGATTTTCCGTATATATTCTATGATTGAGTAAAGTACAAAAATATATCATTTGTACTCATTCTACTAAACAATGATTTAATATTGCTGACTAGGGATGAGATGATGACAGGGTGTTTTTAAAATACCGTTTGATGTTTTCAAAAGGAAACATGAGGCCTAAAAATTTAAAATGTCAAGCCCAATTAATTTGTTTTAATAAATAAACGGAATAAAAAAATAATACAATTACAAATGTATATGCATTTTTTGGCAATTCGCGTGGATGGATTTTCAATTTTAGTATGTACATTATTCAATCGCAAATGTTAAATCATCGGTTGTTCATGGCGTATAAAATATGCATTGCATTGAAAAAGACTGTACTAACATCTTGTGATGGTAGAATGCAGTTGGTCGGGAGTTGTGCATTGGATGCGGCCAGCAGTATTAAAAATGCCAGCAGAGCCGATCGGAAATGCATGACTGAAAAGTCCAAACAAAAAAAATTCTTTATAAATGTGCCAGTTTTTGTTATCCGGAATGGAAGGTCGATCCGTTAAAAGATACCGTGTAAAAAGATAACCAAAAAACCCTCGTTGCTCCACAAACCGACTTCGGATTTATGTATGCGAGGTCTTCGCTATATCAAGCCTTCCTTGGGAAACACTTAGTCTAGATAACGGCGCTATATATCTACGAAGGCACAAATCAATTCTGATCAGGAATATCATTTCTTCAAATGTCTCACGTCGGTCATAATTCAAACATGCCACACGTACGAATGGCTATATGTTGATTTTAATCAATACCGCCTTAGAATAATCTAGTATTTCTGAATAATATATAAATATTCATTATGAACAAAAAGAGGATACCGTTAACAAATTTGAATTACAAAAATAAAGATAAATTTTATTTTTTTACGTCAACTAGGTCAAAAATTACTAATAATTCTACGTCAGTTTTATCTATGGGGAAAAAAAATCATCGTGTTTGATGTTTTTACAAATGGAATCATAACGAAAGTACTTCATCCTATTGAAAACTTTACTGAACAAATTATTCCAAACACTGTTACGAGTTCAGAATGAATCGTTATAAAAATAAATAATTAAAAATATCAAAAATTCGTTTCAATTTCATTCATATTCCGTTGACACGTCGTTCATTACTGTAAGGTTAAGGCCCCGGGTTCGAATCCAGCGTCTCGAACCCTACACCGAAATCGGTGATGATTAATGATACAAGTACACAGAAAACAAACAGTTTTAGTACAAATACTACGATTGATTGGTGAAAAAAGTTGAGCACAAGACTGCATGAGAATATTTGTTCAGAGTGTACAATTCCTTTGGGAATAAAAATAAGCTTGTCCTCCACTCAACAAGGACTTCCATTCAAATCTGATACTAACAGGTGACGTCGAATCTCCACATAACTTAACAGAAAACCTGAACAACTACGACTTTTAAACAGAAATCATTTTTTTTCCTTCAAAATCCAACTAACTCTACATTAACACTGACAGGGTTCTCCACTCCAAAATATTGGACACGCATCAGCCTTGTGAACAGGCCCTGATTTTTCAAAACAAAATTAAAGGCTGAAATGAGATTTTTTCATATTTTAATTTCTATAACATATTATATTATATATTTTACATTATGTTATGCTATATTATATTATAGAAATATAATATAATATATATTTTATATGTGTTATATATGTTATATGTGTTACATGTGTTAGATGTGTTACATGTGTTATATGTGTGAGATGTGTTAGATGTGTTACATGTGTTATATGTGTTACATGTGTTATATGTGTTACATGTGTTAGATGTGTTATATGTGTTATATGTCTTACATGTGTTACATGTGTTACATGTGTTGTATGTGTTACATGTGTTATATGTGTGAGATGTGATACATGTGTGATATGTGATACATGTGTTATATGTGTTACATGTGTTATATGTGTTAGATGTGTTATATGTGTTACATGTGGTATATGTGTTATATGTTACATGTGTTATATGTGTTACATGTGTTATATGTGTTACATGTGTTATATGTGTTACATGTGTTATATATATTATATATATATATTATATAATGTTTTTATATCCATTCTTTATTTCTATTCGCCTTGCTCAACTCAACTATGTGCATGTATCATTTTACAGCATTTTTTTAAATGACGATAGCATTAAAAATATAGTAAAAGCTATCAAAGTTTATGCATAACCCAGATAATTCTAAAAACCAAATTTTTTTAAATAAACTAGGCCATGAATGTTTTTGCTTAAAACTAATATAAAATTTGGTTTTAGGGCTTTTAGAGACACTTAAATATAAACTTTTGTTTGAATTTCAATGTATACTATATACTGTAATACTAAGGTCGTCGAAATTATCAAAAAAAAAATTAATTTACTCTGATTTCCGCGAAAGTCGATATCTAAGGGTTTTATAACTCGAGAATCACGACAATGAGATCAAATCCAAGTTTCCACGTGTTTATTTTCTGCGTAAAACACTTTTTGTGAGTAAAAATACTTTGATTGAATATTAAAAATATATTTTTTGCATTTTATAAATTCATTTTTTCACATCCTACATGTATTTGTAAAATTTAAACAATGTTTATAAATCCCGTGCCTGAAGATGATCTCAATAAAGATCGAAACGTTGGCACCATAAAGAAAATGTTTTTATAAAACCTACGTCACACGAGACCGCATCTCACGACCTCCAAATAATCATTAACGGTCACTAAACACCACACATTAATTTCATATACTTAATTGCTTTCACTTTCTTTTCGTTCTTTATTAATAGGTTTTTCAACCTACATCAATTTACGAGGCACCTTTCCTTTTGAAATACGAATGCGTTTACGAAATCTTACCAGTAAACTAGATTACATGACAATTTATGCTTCAGAACTTGATTGCCTGTCTTTTTTTTTTTTTTTTTGACGTTTTACCCGAAGTGAAATCATATTCCAGCTATACTACTTTGCCGAACATGAACGCGGTTCTGGTAGTTTTCATAGCACTATTGTTTCCCTCAGTTCTAAGCCGACCATTAACCCCAGGAGCAGTCATTTGCACATTACACTCCCAATCAGTGAGTTTACATTTTATTAATGATTACTTTATTGAAAATAATATAGTGAAGAAAATTCAATTCATTATTATTTTAAAAATGTTAGATTTTCTTTAAAGTAATTTTATTAACTAAAGAAAAAGTGAATGTTTCTGCTTTTTTTCTAGTGCACCTCGAGTTCTCACTGTTGTGGTAATCCGTTCGTGTCCTGTCTACCCTTGGGCACCACTTCTGTGTGCGCGAACCCACTCAACCCGTTCAACATTCTCGCTCGGCCTTTTGAAGTATTAAGAGCAGTGAAATAAAAACCGGCTCGCACAACACAATAAAAACAATTTTAAAAAATCCCTTTTTCAACTAAATCGTTTTTTATTTGCTTTTCAACACAATCTTCAGTCAGAACGTGTGAAATTTAAGTCATTACGATCCACGTGGGTCACGTAAGAAGATACAGACTGTATCTCTTTCCAGGCTGAGTAGAAACCTAGTGTAAATGTTTTATACATTGCAAGAACCTAGCTCCTAATAACCAAGCTCATCATGTATTTAAAGCATTTATAACCTGGTTTTATAGAATGTTCAGTTCTATTGCAGTACCAAAACACTTTTTATTTAAGTAACATTTCCTCATTTTATTGACATTGTATGAAGGTTTTACATTTATTTGTATTGTCAACTAACATGAATATATTTTATAATTTATGGTACAACAAATACGAAGCGTTACTTCTATATCTAAAATTTGTAATTATATAACAAAAATGTGTAATAAAAAGATTTAAATAAACTATTTCTAACATTGATAATAATTTTAATTAATTATACTTTTAATCTAAAGATTTAGTTGAGATGAAAAAGTAAGTGTGACGAGAGGGATTCGAACCCATGACCTATCCTTATGTTTTCTTACATTAAGGGTGTGAAAAACCGGAAAAGGGTAGTATTGAAAAACGAGAGCCGGAGGGTTTTCGTAGATTGTTTTTAGCAGGAGTCTTATTGGATCGCATCCACTTTTGGTCGTGTGTCATCGGTTTGTGATCAACAGTGAAGATTATGGGTTCTTCATTAGGATTTAGCTTGGGTTGGGTAACTGCCAATAAGAATAAATTAAGTCATTGTCTTTGTGTTGTTCGGATGTTATACTATCAAGAATTAGAATATCTTTTTTCTTCTTGTTTATTTCCGTAAAAAAAAGTTCGAGTTTTTACGATATTTTTAAGTCTTATATTTAAGTAATACTTTTTTAATGTAAATCATTTGCTTTATTACATATTTAATTTATATATCAATAAATGTAATTCCTTACTTCTGTTCTGCGAATTCCAGGTGCACCTCCATCTATTTCGTTATTTTATTTTTGACAAAATTGCAAGTTTTCACCCTCTTTAATTATTTTTACCTAATCAATTTGGTCCTGCCACTGCATGCACACTGTGCAACAGTTTCCAATAATTCTACACATTCTAATAAATCTATTATTATTTTTTATTATGGAATGTGTGTTTTTCCTTATTGTTTATAGAGCTCTATTAAAAAATGAATAAAAGGCTTTATATTTTTCATTAGTCTAGTTAAAATTGGGTAGAGTTAATATAAAAAAATGAAGATAAGTGCAGAGTGGACCTAGAGATCCATCTACCACTCTCTCTCTCTCTCTCACTCTCTCTCTCTCTCTCTCACTCTCTCTCTCACTCTCTCTCTCACACTCGCCCTCTCTCACTCACTCCCCCTCTCTCACTCTCTCCCTCTCTCACTCTCTCTCTCCCTCCCTCTCTCTCACTTTCTCACTCTCTCACTCTTTCTCACTCTCTTACTCTCTCCCTCCCTCACCCTCTCTTTCTCTCCTTCTCTCTGTTTTTATTTTTTTCCGACCTGTTTTGTTCAGCCAACTGTCCGACTTTCTATAAATATTTCTGGGAATTCAAGTGTATTTCAGTGCAGTTTGGCCGTTAACAGGTACAAAACGTCATGCTTGCTCTCATCCGATATGGACGGGAGTCATCATTGAATGGATTGATGAAAGGCCGGCTCTGCAAAGGGAATGTAAAAGGAAAACGTAAAAAAGCGTATATAAATTATTCAGCACAGAAGCGGTGAAAGAGGTTTAATCACGGAAGAGGGCAGTTGAAAAATGGTTTCGAAACGTCGGAAGACCTCGGACAATCCCGGGAACCGTACGCTTTTAAAATGGAGCTAACATCCATTCATCTCTTCTGCAGGGAGCTGTTAATCTTATTTCCACGTTTTCCATTGTTTGACTCCTAGCAGTGATCCAAATCCTGTGTTAACGCTACATTAACTCACCCTTTTCCCATCACCGCATTATTGCAAAGCACTGAGCACTTACATGGGCTTTTTTTTACCCATTGGCAACTCTCTATTTTGCAAACCCACGGTCTGTAGTATATTTATTCGTTGTTTAATCCGTCAATAAGGCCAGATGACGAGTAGGAGAATTTCTCGTTTCAATTTGAAACGTCAGTAACGGACATTATTTGAATGTCGCATGACCGTGGTCACGAAATGAAATATGTCTCAAGAGACTGAAAGTGTCCGTACGTGAGCAACGGCCCGAGCGTTAATTTACAAATTACTTTAACATTCGTCCACAAATTTTTCCTTCCGGTCTCGTCTGTTTGACTTTCGGCAATGTTTTTAGACGTTAGCACGGTTGTTGGCAATGGCCCTCCGACGAATAAAAAAGCACAGACAACGTGACTCCCAACTTTACGATGGTGAAAACCGTACCGTCATTCCTTGAATTAAGGAAATCTCATTGCGAATTTTTTACGTGACTTGAAACGCAATTAAACATTCAAATGTGAAGGTGGTCCTATTTTGTTTAAATAAGACCAAAACTTTTATTTAAAAATTTCAAAATAATAGTATCGTGTTCTGGAGCTTCTTAACATTATTAAAACTGAATTAGTGCTCAAGAGTTTTTTAAATACATTGACAGGCCAAAAAATTTCACTCAATTGATTTTTTCCTTTTCCCGATGAAAGAAAATTCTGCCCTTAATTTGTCTCCTGGTTTTTATCAATAAATATTTGCTTATGCTATGTTTTAAATTGAAATATCAATTAGAGGCAATTCCCAAACAGGATGAAGGATTTTTCAATGTTTATTTTCTACGGAATTTAAAATGTTCATTCAGCCTCATTTGAATCCTGAAGCTATTAACTGTTTAGTTTCATCTTTGTTTTATTAATTTAAATTTTTAAACTTAACTGCTTAACTGGAACTTATTGATGTTGGACGTTCCATCAGGTCTGCGGCTATTACAATCGGAGTTCCATACGAAACTCTGCGAGACGCTGTTAGGCATTTTCGAGAAACTGGGTACCATAGAAGGCCCGATTCTGGACGCCCTAGGGTAACAGAACCACAGGATGACTGTTTTTTGACTTGGAGAATTTGGCGAAACCGGCACCGTCCAAGCGATTCATCAGCTCCAGGAATTTCGAGGTGTCCAAATTTCTTAACGGACTGCTCTAAGAAGATTAAATCAGTATGGACTGATTGCTTTTCGCCCAGTAAGAGGACCAGAATTGACCAGGACAGAGTCGCAGGCTCGCATTTGCTCGAGACACACAGCCATTGGTCTTTGTAAGACTGGTCTGCTATACGTTTTACAAATGGGTGTAGATTTGCTCTAAGAGCTCCAGATAGACGTGAAAGCGTTTGGAGAAGGCGATATTAAAGGTACGAAGTCTGTAATTTTTCTCAGAGCCGACCTTGTCAACATAGTTCAGTGATGATGTGGGCGGGAATTTCAATGGAGAGTCGCACAGAGTTGGTTGTTGTTAGTGGAGGGTCTTTGACGGCTACTCGTTATGGTGATGAAATTTTGAAACATCATGCGTTGCCTATCCTCAATGAAATCAGCAATCCTATTCTAATGCACGATAATGCCCGTCCAGTATTCGCTCGCATAGTACTAACCTTCAACAGCATAGCATCAGCTTGGCCAGCCCGTTCTGCAGAATTGAACCCCATCTAACATTTCTGGGATAACCTCAAAAGACGAATAACAGCACGTCCATCACTTCCTGATACACTTCACGATCTTAAAAGGACGCTTCGTGAAGAATGGGCTAACCTCCAGCAAAGAGACATTTCCAGTCTCGTAGAAAGTATGCCGAGGCGTCTTCGAGATAAAATTAAAGCAAGAGGAGGAAATACGCGATATTGAAATATTAATTGCAAATCTAAAACAGAATTAAAACAAATTTTATCTGTCCGTCTTTTTTTTCCATTTTTCATTTTCCTTAGCAATTTACTTTTTTTTACCCAAAAACTCAATTATTAAACGTTAAAAAAGGCGAAACTTTGATTAATATAAAAATATATACAAATCGTTATATTACAAGTGGGTGGAATTTTTGCCTTCAGTGTAATTTTTATGAAATTAGAGTCAAATTAGAGAAAACAGGCGAGATGCCTTTAATCAGCGGTGAGTAACCGAAGGCTGTTCGTTGTCTTTACCAATATTTCTCACTGAAAATTAGATTTATTAACGCCCATCAATTATTCCGACTTATTATTACAATAATAAAATAAGAAAGCTCAGACATCCCCAGAATAAATCTTTTTTTTTTTCTATTTGACCCATTTGTTTTAACTAAGGCGGCATGAATATTCTAAATTTATACGTGATAACCGCCATTTCGATAACTCCCGTATGTTGTATAAAAAGTCCTTAAACCTCTCGAAAATTCACATTTCAAAAATGCAATGGTTTAGCTTATTTTTTGTGTTTGGGCTGTGTTGCCTTCAATTCGCAAGCTCGGTATTCACCCCGCCAAATGGAAACTGCGTCCAGTACGCTTCAATGGTAACTTTTTATTTTAAAATTATTTTGTTTATAATTTTGTGTTTCAAATGTCCGCCGAATTTTTCGAGAGAAACGCAAATCTCTTTTACCGAAAATTTAAATTGAAAAGATTAAAACAATGAAAATAAATAGAAGCAATCGAGATCATTTATAATCATTTAATTTGATACACTCAAAGACAAAATAAACCGGACACTTGTATTAATTTGTTTATGTTCCATTATAACTAGGTAAAAGATTAATAGTTGACTTAAAACACAAACATAATATTAATAATTTTTTGTTTACCATTATAGAGTGTAAGTAATCCTTTTACACTCTTTTCATTAAAAGTAAAGAAAATTAGTTCAATTTCACTTCTACTGCAAGTTGAGAAGATCTCGATGACGTAGATACATACCCTGCCTGTGCCGCACTCTACCATCCACATTGGTCTACAGCGGTGCGTCACAGCCTTTTCAAAGAATGAACGTCCATGCACGTACCGAACTAATGCAGAATGGATCTTTAACTGCACTAAGGTATATTGAGTAAGTTGTTCTGGAAGCTGTGGTCCCAATCACTGTGGAGGTTTTGGTAACTTCGACAAACAAGATACGATTGCTATGTATTATTTTATTCAACACAGAATTACAGTACACAGTCACGAACTATATCTCATACAAAGTGCAACCTAACTCGGTGACGCTGCCACCGCCAACTCGAATTTTCGATGCTAACAATCCAATCGATACTGCAATGCGCTGTCAGAGAAAATCTACGGTGAGGGGCGCTGTTATTGGAGTATTAACATGATTCTCAACAACACCGTTTATTGAGGAAAATTTCATGTTAATGCATGATAATGCTCGACCGCATGTAGTTCGAGTTGTGAATCGTTACTTAAAGGATGTAAAGACAACTGCAATCAATTGGCCAGCACGTTCTCTTGACATGAATCCTACAACCCTTATGGGACATGAAGACGTGTTAGACATATTTTGCCGTCTTCAACAATGAACAGCTTCAAGCCGCGCTTGTTTAAGAATGGAATTCTGTTTCTTCTTCTGTTCTAATTCTATTCTGGTCGCTTATTTACTCGATACCTAGGAGATTTAAGGCCCAGAGCGGAGGTAAAAAATTGTAGTAAATCATATAATAAATTGTTCTTACATTTTAATCAGTAAAAGATTTTCCGGTTTTTTGATGAATTTTCTTTCAAACACTGATTATTCGGAGATCGTGAGATGACGTAAAGTTTTAGGAAAACATTTTCTTTATTGTGCCAACGTTTCGATCTTTATTGAGATCATCTTCAGGGCTCGAAGTGTCTGTTTTCCTTGTAGATGAGTCATTCTTGTCTGTCCTGTTAAGAGTGACTCAATGACTAATTAATTTTATATATGAGAAAGACTTTTATTGTATTTAGAGACTTTTTGGGGTTTTTTTATAGTTGTTTTTTTCCAGTGCAAAGTCAATCAAACATCTAGAGAGTCTCTCTCAACACGACAGACAAGAATGACGTCTACACGAAAAACACACTTTGAGCCCTGAAGATGATCTTAATAAAGATCGAAACGTTGTCACGATAAAGGAAATGTTTTTCTAAAACCTTACGTCACACCAGACCGCATCTCACGATCTCCGAATAATGATTGACTAACGGTCACTAAACACCACATATTTTTTTCAAACCATAATAATTAAATAAATGTTATAAAAATTCATTAATTTCTAATCGAAAACACATATTTTTTCTTTGCATGTACACGTACATGTATACGTATATACATTCGTTGTATATGAGAAAGACCTTTAATATATTTAGAGACGTTTCGGTTTTTTTTTATAGTTTTTGTTTTTTTCCAGTGCAAAGTCAATCAAACATCTAGCTGTTGCTTCTCGCCGATGGTGATGTGCCTGATGAACACTATGAATCAAACGGCATGTCTGAGTCCTTTTGACCTCACCAATCTCTCTCCGTCGATAACAGGGAGCAGTCTTTTTACACCCCTCGCCCAAAACTTGCTCAACGCAACTAAAATGATGTTCAGCATGATGCCTGGCTTTCCGGGAGAGTTACCGGGTTTTCCACCCATGGGATGATGAAATACCGACATTTGTGTTTTTGTACATGATATAGATCTATCATGATTAAAAATCTTCAAATTATATAATTATATAAATACAATATACGGGTTGATCCAGCACTATATTGATTTATTCATAACCTTAGTACACTTTAAAGCTGAATCAGTCTTATAATTTTTAAAGACACTAAATTTAAGGTACGTGTAAAACACAGCACATCAGCAGAAGAAAAGAAACTTCACTGCCACACCACAAGGATCTGTTCTAACTCCCACCCTATTCAAAATCTTCCTCTATGACTTCCCAAATTCTGGAAACGTAAGCGTGGCTGATGATACTGTGTATATACTTTTATAAATGACATCAACGAAAATCTGCGTTAAAGCTGCCTTGGAGGATATCAGCTCATATTGTTCGAATTGAAGACTCCACATTATCCCCAATAAATGTGAAATAAGATTTTTACTACGAAGAACCCCAAACTCTCCTGAAGTAAATATTAAAGGAATAAACATCTCTTCAGACAGCCCATGTAAGTACCTAGGAGTTTATTGGACCAAAAGCTCGCCTGAAATACACATATAAACAAAAGAGTAAATGAAGGATGTGTGCGACTGCTTTACTCCCTGATCAATCGGAAATCTAAACTGAATCTGCAGTGACTCTTCTAATCTAAGTATGAGGTCTGCCTATACTTCCAAAATAAGGCGTCACCAGGTGCCGCAAAATAAGCTGTCTACAGTGGTATGTGGTAACTATCAGTTACATCGGTACCTGAATATACTACCTACCATTAGGGAAATCATTGACCAAAGATTCCTCAAGTTCTACTCCAAAATTCCTTAGTGAAAGGAGATAGTACAACTCAGAAACCGAATCAGGCCTTTTTTCATAACAGATCTTTCTTCTAAACTACCTCTCCACATGAAACGTCGTAATACTTGTCGATAATAAGACCACCATTATGGCTGTGAGATGTGGCATCAGCGAGCAATTCTCAAGTGAAACCGGTTCAGAGAGTTCAAAATCGGGTCCTGAGGTTAATAACAGGTGCCCCATGGTATGTGACGATCCCACAATACATACTGACCCAAACCGATGACAGTTGACGCCGCCACCAACCTACACAAGACTGTAAAGAAGTATGAGCACACACCCAAACCCTTCGCTACGAGAAATTGTTGGTCATCCACCACCAGCCCGAAACAACCGACGTCTGAAACGGAAAAGGCTTGGTGACTATTACATAAAATTTAAAAACTGTAAATAATGTAATTGCACTCCTTTTGCTTTATTCCCAACTATCTGTTAAATTGTAAATATTCGTTTCTCCATTTACTTATTATTTGTCAAATAATCTGTACATGCTCCTGTAATTATGCTTATTATGTAAATAAAGTGGGCCTGGCACCGGACATAATCCCCCAAATCATGTCCCACGTGAATTAGGGCCTTGGGATAAGCACCCTACTTATTGTAATTACAGCAAAACTAAAATGTAGTTTTATTGCAATATAATAATAAAACATATAATAATAAAACATATAATAATAAAAAGGGACATGTTGGATATTAAGGTCATGGTAATATTAGATACATAAAAATTGATGATGGTTCGAAGGATTTTTGATTGTAGGAATTGGATGCGTTGGAGGTTAGAACGTTTTGATGAACCATACCATCAACCCAAAGATCGATGCAGTATGTCAAGTCCCAAAATAGGTATATATATGAGTCTTTATTTTCAGTCAGCTTTAATAAGGATTCCATATAAGCCGTTTGTCAATGTACAGCCCAAGGCGAGGACTAAATTAGCTGATGGAAGAGAGATAATATTGTAGTAGATGGGAGAAGTGGCTATTCTCCGAAGGGGGAAAGTGACATGTTCACATTTTCTACGTTTGTCATATTCCACCGCTTGAACCACTGCTCAAGGGATGTGACATGCATTGCAGGTTTCTTGTTGAGATGACTGAACCTTTATAAGAGCGAAGGATGGTGGTAAGATCCGCATAGGTGTTAAGGATCGTTTCAAGAAAATTAAGAAAGTCTGCGGTATAAACCGTGTAGAGTATGCGCCCTAAGATAATTCCTTGTTGTACCCCTGCTTCTGTTTGATAACCGGCAGATAGAGAGACTTGTTTCAAGAAAGTAGTTGAATATTTTTCCCTTGACGTTCGCCTTACTATTGGGGGAATTGTATGTTTGTCATATTACACCGCTTGAACCACTGCTCAAGGGAGATGTGACCTCGTTTTGCAAGTTTCTGGTTGGAATGATGGGATCCTTATGAGAGCAAAGTATAAGTCTATTGACCGTAACAATCGTTTCAGAAAGATTAAGAACGTCTGCGGTATATATCGTGAAGAGGATGGTTCCTAAGATACTACCTTCTCGTACCCCTGCATATGTTCGATAACCGGCAGATAGAGAGACTTGTTTCAAGAAAGTAGTTGAATATTTTTCCCTTGAAGTTCGGCTTACTATTGGGGGAATTGTATGTTTGCCATATTCCACCGTTTGATTCACTGTTCAAGGGATGTGACATGCATTGCAGGTTTCTGGTTGAGATGACTGCACGTTTATAAGAACGAAGGATGGTGGTAAGATCCACATAGGTGTTAAAGATCGTTTCAAGAAGATTAAGGAAGTCTGCGGTATAAACCGCGTAGAGTATGGGCCCTAAGATAATTCCTTGATGTACCCCTACTTCTGTTTGATAACCGGCTGATAAAGAGACTTGTTTCAAGAAAGTAGTTGAATATTGATCCCTTGACGTTCGGCTTACTATTGGGGAATTGTACGTTTGTCATATTCCACCGCTTGAACCACTGCTCAAGGGATGTGACCTCGTTTTGCAAGTTTCTGGTTAAAATGGTAGGATCCTTATGAGAGCAAAGTATAGGTCTATTGACCGCACAGGTAAGAATCGTTTCAGAAAGATTAAGAACATTTGCGGTATATATCGTCAAAATTCTTCCTTCTCGTACCCCTGCATCTGTTCGATAACGGGCTGATAGGGAGAACCGATGACTTGAAAGATCGGATAGGTAGGATTTTTAGTCTCGGGTACTAGGTAAAAGAGTGAACTCTCTTAAGCTTCCAGAGCAGCCCAGACTGCCATACCCCATCGAAGGCTTCCTTCACATTTAGGAATACATCGGACCAGCACAAGTTGAGCAAGGAAAGCTCTACATGCACAAATCTTTATTTTAACCTTAATTTTTTCTTCATAAATCTGTTATAAATTTAAAAAATCAATGTTTACTTCCTTTATATTAAATATCCAGAAATATGATCAGTGTCACTTGAACTGTGTTTAAATTACTTGCAACCCTCTAGTCTTTATGTACCTATGTAGAGTTTTGAATTTAATAATTCTAATATCTCATTTTTCTCGCAGTTGGAATTGCGATTTACTCACAAATTATTCTTTATATATGTTAAATACTCAAATGAATAACACGACTGTTTTTACTGGAAAATTTGACGTAGGTTAACATTTAATTTTGTTTTCACTCACAGCGCGGGACTAGGAAAGAAAAAGGAGGTGTAGGACTTAATTTTGAAAAAAAAGAGATGAGCCCACAAGCCTTCAGGTTTAGATTGAATGTAGTGAACGTCGCATTCGCCAGCAAAGAAAGACGACGGCGATAAATCAGTGATGAAACGCTCTCGGGGAAACGCAGTAAATTGTACCGCTACAGATATTGAAGCGAAAACAGAAATATTGCGAGGGGTTTTCCTCCCTTTGAAAACTGGGATCGGTCTGATTGAAAGGTTATTTTCGTTTAAATTCAGCCCCTCGGTTTTATAACGTTTGTACCGCTTCGAAAAGTACTCCAACCACAAAAGGAAACGTGTCCTGTTAATTTGGTAGCCCCTTCAAACTCGGGCGAAGCCGGGCTAAAACGAGTTACACGCCGAATTGCCCTTTGCCACGGAAACAAAAAAGATTGCCTTCAGAACGTTCGCGATTCAACGATTGAAACCTTGATTTCTTCCTTGATCTTTTGATCTAAAAAGATTTTTCGCGTTTAACAGGTAATACGCTTTCACATCAAAGCAAATTTCATCAGACGCCAAACCCTCGTTTTATTGCTTATTGATGTATACTATGAATAGACCTTGAACGTATTGTTGGATATTGTCGAACAGGATTAAATCTATTCCATTCAAATTTAGATGAATAATTACATAAATATTAAATCTGCTAGTTTAGCTGAGTACACTGAATATTAAATCTAGCAATACCTTTTGTAATATACCATCTTCTTGTATAATCGCCTGAATACCCATTTTCCTCAATAGAAGCACCAGTGTGGCTTTGTAAATCAATAGAACCGTGTGCAATTCAGATTCCCCAGAAACATAAGAGATTTTGCATAATGTTTCCGCTATTAAATCTTTTTTGACGATATTTGAAAAATTTTTGGAAATTTGGAGTTTTCTGGGGACTTTGTAGTAATTCAGGTTATTCGTATCTTGCAAGCTGGTAAAAATATGGCAACGTTCACGGATGTTATGGATTTTTCGATATTTTGAAGAATGCAAAGGGCCTCATAGATTTAGAAGCTCTAACGTACAAAGTAAACATTAATTAACGATCGATACAAGGAAAGTTTAGTTTAAATGAAATTGAGGACGAAAAGTGTCAAAACCGAGGAAAAAGATTTTAACTTAGCTTAGCAATTTTTGGCAAAAGTAAAATATATCACAGTCAACCGTATACATACTCATTATAGCCACATTCTATACCTGTCTTTAGAATTTTAGTTTTTTAATTTTATGTAGGTGGTTCTGCCAAAGGGTCTGTTTTACACAATTACTGTGATTTTATTGAAAGAAAGATGGATAAGGTTGCTGTATTCCATCTATCATCCGTGCTTGTATATAAATAAAACAGCTAAATAATTTAATGTTGGAACACCACATATACACACAATCTTAAGGAGTCATGATTCATGAAAACTTGTTTTATTTTAAAAACTATATAAAAAAATCAATTTTTATTCTATTTGTGTAGTATTTAGAAGACAGATTAATGATTATTTGGAGATTGTGAGGTGCGGTCTTTTGTAGGTTTAGAAAAACATTTTCTTTACTGTGCCAACGTTTCTTCGTTATTTTTCGACCGCACAAAACCCATCTCACAATTTCCAAATAATCATTTATTATATTTCTAAATATATATATATTTTTTTAAAATTGATAATATCTCCAAAAAACAGATTTTATTGACTTTACCGTCACCGTTAACACGCACGGTTAATTACGTTAAGACGAATAAGGTAAAACGATATTTCAGATAGCGTTCCATTAAACCTGCGCATGCGCACTTCAATCGATTTAGCGTACCGTTCACGCTAACGTTATGTACAACCTCCCTAATATATATTTATTTAGAAATCGTGAGATGCGGTCTGGTGTGACGTAGGTTTCAGAAAAACATTTTCTTTACCGTGCCAACGTTTCGATCTTTGTTGAGATCATCTTCAGGGCCTGGGATTTACAAACATTGTTTACATATTACAATTACATTTTGGATGTGGAAAAGTGAATTTATACAATGCAAAATATATTTTATATATTCAATCAAAGTATTTCTACTCACTCAAAGTGTTTGTCTTCTGTGTAATTGTGTCATTCTTGCGTGTCGTGTCGAGAGTGCCAGTGAGATTTTGCTATTTTGAAGGGGTAGGGAAGGATGTCGGTATAGAAAAGACATTTTTGTATAAGGCGTTTGAGTAAAAATACTTTGATTAAATATATAAAATATATTTTGCATTGTATAAATTCACTTTTCCACATCCAAAATGTAATTGTAATATGTAAACAATGTTTGTAAATCCCAGGTCCTGAAGATGATCTCAATAAAGATCGAAACGTTGGCACGATAAAGAAAATGTTTTTCTGAAACCTACGTCACACCAGACCGCATCTCACGATTTCTAAATAAATATCGATTAACGGTCACTAATCACCACACACCTCCCTAATATATGTTTTCACTCTAACATAGGTGAGTATTGTAGTATAAAAGCCTCATTCATAATCAGCAATCTTTCCGGATTAACTGAAAATCGACAAATCTTCGCGAGATATGTCCTATCTAATTATTTATATAATTACCTCTTTTAACGAAATATTACTTCTTTCAATTAATTAATCTTTTTATGTAAGGTATTGGTTGAAATGAAACAGTTAGTGTCACGAGCGGGATTCGAACTTACGACCTTCAGCTAAATACGCCGCTGCTCTGCCTCTTGAGCTATCGTGACTTCGATCCACTCCGACACTAACTTCCTATCTCAACCTACCTTTCGAATTTTCCCTCCTTTTTTGCCATTTTTCAAATGTCGTTCAATCAGGATTCGATTCTCGGCGCCATATGAAGTGGCCACGGAGAGCTTTAGTGAAGTATACTTCGTTTTACTTATTAAATCCATTATATTTCGTGGTCTGATTGACCAAATTAAGTCGTGGGTTCGAATCCCGCTCGTGATACTAACTTTTTCATTTCAACCAATACCTTACATAAAAAGATTAATTAATTGAAAGAAGTTCTTTGGTCAATCAGACCACGAAATATAATATAATTATGACTTATTAGTTTATCTATTATTACCTATGACCACTTTTTTTCGGCTTTTTAAGTAATAATTCAACAGTCAATTTTGATTTTAATCGAATTATTATTTTTTATGCCAAGTGTGTTTGAGTTGAAAAATTAGTGTCACGGACAAATTAGAAGTCACAAGTCAATTGGTAGAGCGCCGGGGTACTGATCCGGATGTCCTGGGTTCGAGTCCCCCTCGTGACACTAATCTTTCAACTCAACCACCTTGCATCAAAAATAATAAATCGATTAAAATATTAGAACCAAGTAAAAACATGAATCAGTCAATTTTGATATTGAGAAAAGTATTAATCACTGAATATATTTTAGTATTCCTTTTGTACAAGAACTCACCCATTCCGATCTAAAAGTTTCACGGCACGTTTACGGTTCACTCCCAACCCCTTTCGATCTTTTTTCTTATTTCAACCAAGAATCTCCTAAACCTTCCACGAAGGCTGAAACGATATCGGCCAAGTGATCTCTTGAAAATATGATAATATATAGAAAGACGATGAATAGAATATTAAATCTGTAGACCGAACTCCTTTCATAAATATTGACATATTGAAGTCTTAATTATTAAATAATTAAAGACAATTATTTCGGTTCGACAATCATCTAATTTATTTAACTTACTACATACTGTACGTATTTTAAATATTTGAATGAGAGGGATCCGCCCTGGATTTTGTTCTGTGAAAGGGGTCCGATTGCTAAAAAGTTTGGGAAGCGCCTGGTATAATGTAATACAGAAGATTCGTAATCGAGATTTAGATTTCATTTTTACTAAAACGTCCAAGGTTGACAAATTACAGTACTATATTTCAAAGGAATTAATCCGTTGGATTTTTTTGTATATTTGAGAAAGGACCCCTGTAAATCTCCCCCGGCGTTTTAGGACGTTACGGGATCTCATATAAATGCGGCTTGCCGTTCACGTAGGGTTCAAAGCAAAACAGCCTCGGAGGGAATAATCAGCCTCCCTCCGAGGAGGCCGGTCTCGTTTTTGCCTCGTTTCGCCTGTGACACGGGGCCAAACTTAGAAAGATCTGACCGCGAGATAGAACTGTTGTAAAACAGCAATATGTAGCTCGTATAATTGTGGTAGCTTGAACAAGGACGAACTCGGAAATTAATAGTTATACCCTTGTTTGCAGAGCACAACTTGTAATTAAACCGAGCAAAAACAAAACGGTGAAAAAGAAAAATGAACCTAGATTAGCACGTGTCCGCAATATTCGTTGAGATTGTTCTATTAAAGGTTAATCGCTGAAAAACCTTTGTATTTTGAGGATCAAAAATGTTCAAATCGACCAATGTATTTTTTTCCTCAAGGCGTCCCATAACCAATATTTTAAAGAATATATTATTGTCATTATTGTTTTGTATATTTTATTACATGTTTTACTATTATTGCTATTATTATTTTACCGAGCACGGCAGCGAGTATTTGGGTCCCCTGTTCCGATTCTTGGAGGAAACTAGGTTGTACTATTGTATATAGTTATAATAGTTATTCAGATATCGTGAGATGCGGTCGGGTGTGATGTAGGTTTCAGAAAAACATTTTCTTTATCGTGCCAACGTTTCGATCTTTTATTGAGNGAGAGAGAGAGAGAGAAAGAGAGAGAGAGAGAGAGAGAGAGAGAGAGAGATTGTCAAAGCCTGGACCTTTATGTCAAGTAAATTAAGTTCCTTAACAATCAGAATTTTATTCGATTTTCATTTTTATTCTAATTTTATTCCATAAATAAAGATACAAATTGCTTAAGGACCGTCGTGAATGTATATTTGAAAAAAAAATTTGAAAAATTTAACCCAAGTTGATTGAAGTCGGAAAATTTCTTAATAAAATGCCCTTCTTTTTGTCCGGTCATTGTGTCCAAATTAAAGGGTTAGTTTTAAAAAATATTGACGAACCGTTTACGCTAACATGATCGAACGTGATTTATCAAATGGAACAAGTTATACTTGTGATAAGTATCAACACAAAACTGAAACTGAGAAATGTTATGAAAAATATTTATGAGCAGTGCACATATGTTCCACTAGTAATACATCATGTACAATACAAAATAGACATTTTCCTCGCAGAAAACCGAACTCATGCGTTTATCGATAATGTAATGATACGTGTTGTTTGTTCCCCTATCTTGATCTCGGACGGGAGGCACAGCGTTTACTTACTGCTGCAGGCACAAAATGCCGTTTCCTTTACGAATAAAAAGCAATGAAAAATGTGGATATCCTGAGCACGGAAAATCGGATAAGTGGTAAGTTTAAGATACTCGTTTAGGTTAGGCTTAAGTTGGGCGATGCTAATCTATGTTTTAATGCGTTTTTATTTTACATGTTCATACATTTTCAAAATCAATCTTGTGGTGAACTATACATACATATAAATGCTTTTTTTTAGGAAAAGTCATAGTCGATTGGAATCGGCGAGAAATGATCCGGTAAGTAAAAGCGAACGTAGAACGAAATGTGAAAGCTGTATTCCATCTGTGATTCCTTACCGTCTACGGTCCGATTGTGATCGTGGTGGACAGATGACTGATACATCGGTTTCCAGGCGAGGCTGCTCCTCGTCTGTAACATCGTATAGTGAAAATTCGAGTAACTTCTGCTCTTCTTCGACAAACTCCTCTGAGGAAATACTCCATACCGCTGAATACTTACATGGCATACAATGTAGAACGAAGAGAGTCGAACGCATTCCACCTTTTCTCCTTAAACCGCCCATTTCTCCCAAACCCGATTTTCACCTGTATATTTCCTCCCAGAAAAATCGGCCTAAATCGTTATGCAGTAAAACGAGAGCTGCCACGAAGAGTGACGACAGCCTTACCGCATACGAGAAGTCTTCTATTTTGTGTCCGGATATTGAAGTGATCAGGGTGCCGAGCACGTCTCGCCACATCGAAGCCGGAAGACAGAAATTCAGGAGAACCTGCAGTGAAGAACGAGTGTCGTTTCAGGAAGAATGGTTGAGGCCGAAGTTCACCAATACGTTAGCAGATACGGCTTACACCGATCGACAGAACTTCAGTCCATTGGACGAAAGGTCCCGCATTCCGTCTCCTCCGAACCGAAACGAACACCAGTTGACTATTCGTGAAAACAGAACTGTCTGTGATGAACGGTTAAATCAATACAGCCGCATAGAAAACAGAAATGTCGAAGATCGTTCTGAGCCAAAGGCGTGTGGGTTGAGTGAATTCACGCCTCCGCCGGAATTCTGCGACGATCGACTCTTTTTACTTTCGATACTCCCAACGTTAAAAAAGATGGATTACGACAGTAAAATTAACGCCAAGGTCGAAATGATGAACACTCTTCAAAAAGCGGCGGCATCTCCACTTCGGCACCAGGTACAACAGCCCACGTCGGTCTCTCCTTCTTCTCCGTCGAGATCACCAGACAGGAGTCTGTTTTACGGATTGCAAAATCTTAAAGAATCCTACAAAGAACTGTGTTCGCGTCTACAAAGACTTCAATAAATAAATTTGACACGATTGACGATTCACTGATAAACATCGGATTTGTGATTTCTCTTACAAACTATATTAAAATTAAATATAACAAATTTTAATGTTAACGCACTCAAAGAACATAACGGTTAAGAAAACATGTGTTAAAATAATCAAACCGTCGAACTACGTACAGATTATATTGGTAAAATCATGATGACACTTTAATCGCACTAATATGTCTTAAAAAATAAGTCTATAAGTTTTACAGTGTTGTTGATCTTAGTTCTTGTTGTATTATTTATTTTTTGTTTTTAATATTGTTTCTTTGCTTTCATACAAAAAAAAACTTCAAAACCTTTAATACAAAATTGTACATAAAATACTATTTTAAAATCCTACTATGAAAATGATAAATATAGGTGGTTTTATAGTCGGCAATATTTTCCTTATTTTGCCTGAATATTTTATTTTGATAACGGCCAGATGATAATGTTCGGGACAAAAGCATGTAGCAAGCCAAATTGATAGACTTGTCAGAGTTCCTGCGGCAAGATGTCAAGAAAAATCAGCAAGACTAAAAGCCCGGAAAGGTAAACAAACAGTACAAAAATGTCTATTTTGTCCAAAAATAAAAGTTGGCTGAAGGAAAGTTTACGACCGTACGGCTAGGCATTAAGTTGCTCGCGTATACCGGATACAAATGTACGGTTTAAACGTTAACAAGATGCTCGTCAATGTAAGGTAAAGGCCCCGGGTTCGAATCCAGCAGCCCTGCATTCGTACCCGACATATTTACAAATGGGCTTTTTTTCAAAAACACTGACACCCTGAAGGTTCAAATAACTTCGTAGTTGAAACACCCTCGTTAAAAAAAATATATAAAAAAATAAAATAAAATTAGCCAGTTCTTTGTTTCGTTATAGTACTCCGGTCAAAATACAACAGATTATCGTATATTATCATACATTTCTAAAACAATTTAATTTTTTTTTTTTTTTTTGCTTCGCGTTCATAAAAAGTTATTCGCGAATAGTTTGGGATACTGACATTTATTTTCTAAATAATTTGTATTATGGAATGCATTAAGGTAAAATTTCTTGTGCTTACATGCAAAATCGTACGTTTAAAGCGGTTTTTGAACTGTGACAAAAGTGTACCACTTAAAGAAAATTAGATGTCAAAGAATGGAATATTATACATACATATAACTAGTTAAAAATGGGTCACTAGTCACTTTTAGACAACTTTTTTTATCATTAATATTATTGTTTTCTGTACAAAAATTTACACATTTGACAATTTTTTGGTAGCGATCAATAAAAGACCTAGCAAGGATCTGTCAGACCACGGGATGAGGATAAGGGAGAGGAGCCATTGTTTTATTTTTTTATCAAACACCGCGCACTTTACGGCATTACATGAAATTACATATCTCATTTTAAATTTACATCTAAATGAAACACATTAAAACTTCATGAGTTATAGAATCAATCCCTCTACTCTAAAAAAAAATCTTTTACGAGTCTAAAATTTTGATTTATACTCTTTATACAAAAATTCGCTTTTTGCCGGGGCCATCGCAGTCCATGCATCACCATGCGTTGCACCAATGGGACCTGGCATGTTGGACACTGTCGCACTCCAAAGCAAATGGTCCACTCTCTGCGTTAGTGTTTGTCCACATGGGCATTTAGGGATGATGATGATCTGAAGTCGGTGTAGGTATTCCGCTACTATTCCGTGTCCGATCTGTATTTCGTCCCGCGTCCTTCTTTGGTCGATTTTTAGATTCCCGATACGAAGACGTGGTGATGTTTGAGAAAAACTCTTTTTGAATTTTCCTCTTGACCGAGGTCCTCCACGATTCTTCCCATGCCTTCTGGCTGAGTTCTCTTATATTCTCTTTAAATAGCTGTTATTGAATTGGAGCCATTGTTTAGAACTGGTTTAGGGTTGTATTAGAAGGTCACGAGGCCACTGACTTTTTAGGCGGCGTGGAGGATTGTTAGGGGACGTCCTGGATTATGGAAGGAGAGTTTGAAGTGTAAGTTGTGGAATCGTTTTTAGATCAGGTTCTTTACATGATCTAGGTCTTTGTGAATGATTTGTAGAAGGGAGTATTGAGGATGCAACATAGGACTTTTGACTGAAAGTACTTGATTCTTTAGATGTTGGATGGCTTGGCTGAACCCTACAGCTCGACTCCATAAGTTCAAATCCGCCTAATTGATGTCTTGTGTTTTGTTAGTTTGTGTCAGTTTGCTGTGAGTACGCTTTGTGGATTTGGACCAAGTAGGCGTCTGAGTTGCCTGTACCTTCGGTTCAGTTTTGTCTTTTTTGTTTTGTGTTCCATGCAAGTCTGCTGTACAAGTAGAACCTAAGGTGATGGACTTTGTTGGATGGGAGGATTACCTCACTGTGTGTGTACCGGTGGGCAGATTCTTCTAGGTGTGAACATCATCTGCTTTTTTGTTCATTTAGCTCGATGCGCCACCGAGTGTTGCAAGAATAGGGTCAGAATGTGAAGAGAGGTTTGCATCCGTGAAGATCATGATGTGGGTGTTAGGGTAGGTATGTCAGTGGTGTAGACTGTGAAGAGGATTGGTCCTACGACTCTTGGGAATGCCAGCCTTGATGTCTGAAAATTTAAAGCCAATTCTCACCTTGAACCAGCGAGCCAAGTGATTTCAGGATGAAGTAGTAGGTGTGGGAAATAATAATTTTTAATTTGAAAAGGAGACCGGAGTGCTCTCTGCCAAATTGTCTCTGTAACATCTACAAGCAGTAATGCTTATTTTCTAGGGCAGAGGATATTGGGTCTACTATTTGTAACCCATGCTGAAATGATGGATGGGATTTTGTTATGGAGCTGAATATGGCAATTAACCTTTTTAATATGAGGTGTTCAAAAATTGTAGCTAGGATTCTAGGTCTGTATGTAGATGGGTCACTAGGGGATTTGTTTGGCTTGGGAATTGGGGTTATGATAGGAAGTATGCACTGGTTGTGGAAGTGGGTTGTGTGAATTATGGATGTGAAAATGGTTGTTATGTACAATTGCTTTTATTAGGTAGGTTTTTATGAATTTTGGGAGTTTGAGGTTGTGTCGTGGGGATTTCTTAACTTAAAAATTTCCGAAGGATAGATAGGATTGGGTGGTGGTGATAAAGGAAAAGAGGATCGAGGAATTCGACTAATAGATCTGAGGGCTAGTTGAAAACTAAACTTATTTACTAACACTTGAGGGGTTACTTATTTATTAAACTAAAAGATAAAATTCATCGAAATCAAACAATCATGCATTCAGGACTGATTGAAGTGGTTAGAGCATAATTTTCTCAAGATAAGGCAAATATTACATATAAAATAAAATAAACAAACTTCTCTTCTCACTGGCATGTAAAGTTTTTATTTTTAATATTAATGGTAAAAAATTTGCAGTTAATCCTTATATAAATTGTTGGTCGTCCTCAATTTTCCAGATCCCAACAGGACGATGATCTGGATTCTGATTCTAACAGTTTAACAAAAACTGATGAGAGTGGTAAACAGGGTAACTATTCTTATGTACGAGGCACTCAAAGTGATTCACCTAGAAAAAAACATTCATTATTAAATTCGGAAAAAAGTTCATCAAAAACTGAGAAGGATACATACATTACTTCACCGACTAAAAACACAACTCTAAAGACATCGAAAAAAGCCAGTAGTCACAAATATCATGAAAAAGAACCATCGACCAAAAGGGAAGGACATGCAGATTCTGCGACTACGATAGCATTTGATTCTGAATTGGAGCACTCATCAGAAGAATCTCAGGAAGATGAACCGGAATCTTCAGCCAAGAAAAGTCATTCCCACAAAGAAGAGACACTTGATAATCCAAGAAGTAAATTTATTCCCGAACAAAAAAAAACGGGGTACGATAAAAGAAAGAAATCTCCAAAAACTAGACAGGCCCATGAAAAACAGTATGATAACAAAAAGAAACATACCAAGAAAAAATCACTAGAAGATGACAATAGAAAGAAACCATTAGAAAAGCCATACAACGTCAAATGTAAATTCAACACCTGTCAATGCCATGAAGAACTTCAACCCAAAACCGATGCAAAACAAGGGCAAGATAAATTAGTTTTATGTGTACCATGCGAACAAGATCAAAAACATGAAAAATCAAACTTCAAGTTTGTCACTTCTTCAAATGATATGAAGCAACTTCGCCCAATACACTATTGCTGCTATGTCCAAACAGAAGAAAAACAAGAAAATGAAAAAAGAGTTCCGATGAACAATAATCTTCCATTGCATGCTTCAAAGTCAGATGGATTTAGAAGAGGTCCTCAAAATGACGATTTAATGTTTATATTTGATCGAAAAACTCTTCCACACTCAGACCCCTTTCCATTACAGAAAATATGTCAAGAACGGCAGGCAGACATTATTGATGTAAATAAGGTTAGAAAATGCACTACAAGGAGAGTTCCGGCAGGATACAATTCTTTAGAAGAGAGACAATATTCGATGGAACCTATCAGAGAAAGACCAACAATATCTAAAATTAACGTGTGCTCTCGAGAAGAACACTTTGAACCCAAAGGATACAAGAGTGCACAAAGTATCGAGAACGACAGTAAAGA
Source organism: Cimex lectularius (assembly GCF_000648675.2). Classification (NCBI taxonomy): domain Eukaryota; kingdom Metazoa; phylum Arthropoda; class Insecta; order Hemiptera; family Cimicidae; genus Cimex; species Cimex lectularius. The sequence continues at coordinate 412,171 of NW_019392827.1, read as the reverse complement.
AGATGAAGATAAACTCTTTTTACTTTCTATGCTGCCTACACTGAAAAAGCTAAACGATCCTATTAAAATGGATGTAAAAATAGAAATCATGCAAATTATGCAACGATCAGTTTACCCGAATTTACAATATGGTGACTTCTATCCCATAGAAAGATGCATGTAAAACTTTATGACAAAAAAAAAACGCAGAAAACGTATTGCCAAATAGATTAACATAATTTGGCAGTTCTTGGTCAAAGTAGGCTTTCTTTGCAATTTTATCTGTTTTGAAAGTGTTTTATTTCTTCGTGTTATTCTATACTCACCACTCTTATTATAATCAGATGTTAAAGGGAAAATAAGAACTCATAATGAAAATGACATTTTAAAGTATGTTTTAATTTATGAAAATAACAATAAATACTTTTTTTCTCAATTTCTATTAACATTATGACAATAAAAAATCTAAACTTATCACCATTCAAAATTGTAATTCATTTTGTAAAAGCAATGTTTACAGTATAATCTTTTTGGTAAAAAAAGTTTTACAAAACATTTTATTTCAAAACGTTAATTACCTAGAATAGCCAGAAACAAGCCAACTTAATTCAAAATCCATATGGGTATTAAGTAGTCATAATTGATTGTATTAGTTAATTTTTAATTAATTATGCTTTTATATCTAAGGACTTGAATGAGATGAAAAAACTAGTGCTCAAAACGCCGTTTAAGAAGCTATTCAAATCCCACTCGTTAAACTAAATCTTTCATCTCAACCAAGACCTTAGTATAATTAATTAAAAATTAGTAAAAATGTATGCCTTGTAGTAAAGTAATGCTGAGGAATTTAATTCAAACTTTCAAATTTAAATTGTTATAAGAAATATATATATAAAATTTATTATTAAATGTAAGACTCTCAACCATATCACATAATAAAGTTTTTAACCTACAAATGTATGTATTGTGAGCATAAAATAGATAAAGATAAAAGCTTTACCAAAGTTATCAGCAATTATTACATACACACAAAGTATATTCCATATGATTGTACATTAAAAAAATCAGGTTCCTTTGTCAAGTTTTTGAGGAATCACCTTCATCAGGACTTTGAAATCATTTCTAGTGATTTACACGTATCAATATAGAATGGAAGGGTGGTAGATCTTGCCCACTCTGCTAAGCTAAACTAAATGGTTTAATTTTTAATACTGTAAGTGAATGTTTGTATAAATCATTAGAATTAGTTTCAAACTGATGATGAAGGGGATTCCTCAAAAGATTATCGAAGGAACTGAGTGTTTTCTTCCTTGCAAATTCATCTTATCGTTAATTTTTTATTTACAATTATAATATTAAGGCTGATATCAATCATATCAAGGCATATTCCATATACAATATTAAACCAATTGTAATTGTGAAATCTTATATACATTGCAATTGGTTTTTACACTAAAAAAGTTGCAAGATAAACGTTCTTTGTTATTTTTCTGAAAGTACAAAAATTAATCATTATTATCAACGACATATTTATTTTATTTTTTAAATATGGATTAACTCAAAAAAAAGTTTATAAAAGATTACTCGCTAAGGTGCTGCAAGTGCAGGATTATTTTGTACAACTACATTCGATCCGATAATTGGCTCTACTGATAAGCTAAATGATGCAATGAAAACATTTATAATTGTTATAAGAAAAACACCAACAACAACATAATTATTGACAATATTTGCTTGTCTGAGTTTTTCTTCTCCCTTGAGATCATAGCGTCCTTTAAATATAAGAAAAAGTCCAACTATCACCTGTAAAATAAATAAAAATAAGTAGTTTTTATTTATTTATCATATCGAATTAAATCAAAACTTAATTTTCTGAAAATAATTAACTATTTACATATTTATTTAGAGATTTTACAACATTTTTTAGTTGGCAGAATAAAGAAAATATTTTTCTAAACCTACATCATACCAGACCACATCTCACAATCTCTAAATAATCATTAATTAACGGTCATTAAATACTACACATATTTATTTATGTTTTGATTATTGTAAATTGTCTAAACATAATGGAAAAATCTTACATTTTCAGGTCTATGCATGAGTATAGATTTGTTACCATTAATTTGAAACAAACACTGCAATAAGACTAAATTACGTGCAGTTTTAAATTAAATTTGGAATTTTTACAGGGACTTTCGATAAATTAAGCAATTACACAATATAACAACCTAAGTTTTAAGTGAATTAATTAAATACATATTGTAAAACAGAGTTAAAATTACACTGGAGGGGGGCGTCGGTGGCCGCAACGGTTTAGGCGTTGACAGGGCGCTCATCACTGTAAGATAAAGGTCCCGGGTTCGAATCCAGCGGCCCTGTTTTCGAACCTGACATACTTACAAATGAGCTTTTTTTCAAAAACACCGGCACCCTGAGGGTTTAAATGACCTCTGCTGTTGCGAACCCTCGTAAAAAAAAAATAATAATAATAAAATAAAATAAAAAATATATAAAAAATTACACTGGAGGGGGGATGGTGAAATACAGTATCACCATTGCTTCTTCAGCAGTGTTTTTACGATTGATGACAGAATATTAATAAAAGTAACCCTTTGACCCTAATTTAGGTTAGATTATTAATACTGTGTGTAGCAATATCAAGTAATCCACGAACTAATCAGAATGAGTTCAATGCACATAGGTATGAATGTATTTATTTGTGTGACTGACTTATCTAATTTAATTAGTATTAGGCTAGATTATAGTTTGCACGGGTTTGGGGCTGAAATGACCTAGATGTCAAAAGCCCTGTTGAAAGGGAGGCAGCGATCTCCTGGGCATCTGGCTTAAGTGGCTTAGCCAAATAACAGGGTAGGTAAAACTCCCAGATGTAAACACACTAAGGTCAGCACATCAGGGAGTGACTACCCTTTGGGGTGAAAATCCGAATTACACTGTTTTATTTACTACACGTCTTTAGGCAACAAATAATATATTACTATAATCACAAATCAAGTCACAGTGCTGCCAAATATAAAATTGTTAGTTTTATTTTCTTTCAAGAGATGAAGAACTCACTTTTATGAGGAAAAAATCAATTTATTTCAGTTACCTTACAAGTTAAGTTTAGCTGTCTGCTATATATAATTAACCTCTTACAATTTTATCTACAGTTCACCCAAATTTGATTTTGATTTTCAGTGAAGGTTGTGCTATCACTAGGTTGTTGTTCAGACAAGTAGGAAGGACAGACCAGAAATGATCGATTGTAATCAAACAAACAAAAAGAGAAAACATAAAATTTGTTAAATTTTATATTTTCCCTTAGGTTAGAAGTAACAATAAATCAAATAAAAAGTGTTTCCTTGTAACCAAAATAACATAGTTACGGTTAAATTTAAATTAGGTTTGTATTGATGTGAATAAAACATGTCTGTAATCCATAACATAAAACCATCCCAAAAGAAAAATGAATGTTCATAGTTCATGTAGGTAGTGAATTATGATTTTTTTAATCAAATATGGTAGAACTCATTACTCATAAGGAGTGTAATGAAATGGGCTTGTTGTTTGAGTGATAACATGCCAATAACATTGTAAAACATTTCGTTCTTTGGGGAAGACGTTTGAACACGTGAATGACCAATCACAGTGTAATTCAACTACAGGGTGATGTATCGGTCTGGCTGGGAAGAGAGTGAAAACTATTCAGCATAAATGTGTCCAAAAAAAATCTGAACAAATGCTAAATGTTCAGTAAAAAAAACCTGTCTTAGCCTTCCGTGTAAAGCCATGACTGAAGTGACGAAGAACCCTATTGCAGAGTGACTTACACTCAGTCTCCTGGCGACATTGCACTGGCATTGTCATACTCACTCAAATGCCTGACTGGAGCCATTGAAAAAGGTTTAACCATAAGAATAATATCAATGAAATAAACAAAGGAAAAAGATTAACTGAAAGCCATTTTTAAGGGTAGCAGAATGGAAAGGCAAAATGCCACATTTGTGGAAATGGGATTAATCAGCACAAAAGTAAAGAAAGCATTGTTTAATGTTTATTTTGACCATGATAACTTGTAATTACCTGCAACTAATGTAAAAAGATAATGGATTTAATTTTAATCTAAATAAATTGAATAGTGCGTTAAATTTGTCCATCAGTGTATTATTCTTTCTCAAATTGTTAATAAACCTACTCTCTTCAATCTTTATTTTTCTTACAAATTTGGTGGAGGTGCTGGGTATCCCATTTCATTAAATCCAAAGCAAGTTTCTAATCAATACAATCATGCTTATAAAATGTATAAATCAAAAACTATTTTTAGGTTTTATCCATATCAACGTCAAAAGGACATTCTTTGCAATATCACTTCCTGGAATGATAAAATATTCATATTGATAAAAACAACCAGTCTACTTGATTATCCTATTCGGCCACCACATCCACTGGAGAACCCACTGGCGAATTGAATTTTGTTATGTAAACAAAAGTACAATTTTCATTTGGAATGAAGCTAGCATGTTTCATTCCATGTTACGAACTTCAAAGAAGATTAATGTTTCATTTTATACAATATTACAAGAACCTTTAATATTGTAACTTTATATTAAAAATCATAAGGCCAATTTGAAATAAAACACTCAATTCCTTTGTCGATCTTTCAAGCAAAATATCTCCTTCATCAGAAAGTTGATACTATTATTAATTAAATTCACTATTTTTTGTGGTCCGCTTGACCAATTAATAACATTTAATTAATTGAGGTTTTAAGTCGAGATAAAAAAAGTCAGTGTCACGAGCAGGATTCGAACCCACGACCTTCGGCTTGATATGTCGCTACTCTACCACTTGAGCTATCGTGACTTCAATCCCCTCGGGCACTAACTTCCCACTGGCACTGACTTTTTTATCTCAACTAAGGTTTTTACCTTAATTAATTGAAAGATATTAATTGGTCAAGCGGACCACGAAAACTAGTGAATTTAATAAGATAAAATGAAGTATATCTTCACTAAAGCTCTCCGTGGCCATTTCATTTGTCGCCGAGAATCAAATAGATTATACGACATTTGAAAAATGGCGAAAAGGAAAATTCAAAAGGTGGGGTTGAGGTGGGACATTAGTGCCCGAGTGGATCGAAGTCACGATAGCTCAAGTGGTAGAGTAGCGACGTATCAAGCCGAAGGTCGTGGGTTCGAATCCCACTCTTGACACTGACTTTTTATCTCAATTTAAAACCTCAATTAATTAAATAATTATTAATAATTTACATTTACATTTAAATCAAATATTTAGGACTACACCAAGACAGCAAACTGACATGTAATCCCCACATAAAGAAGACGACAATTTAACAGAAGACTTGGACAACTACGAAGACTTCTAGGACCAAAATCTGTCTTGACCATCAGCATTAAGCTAACCTTATATAATACTTTACTGGACCACATTGGATTTGTGGAAATGTGTGTTTCTATCAAGCCATCCAATCCAGCGCCTCAATTCCTTCCAATCAAAAGTCTTCAGACAAATTGTCAAAGCTCCTCCTATGTCAGTAACCTTACCATCCACACCAACCCCAACATTTGTTTTGTTAACTGGTCCAATCCCGATTCCAAAAGTTTCACATCCTAACCCTACTGCTCGAGGCCACTCTACATATTCTCATATCGAAAAGCCGCCATGCCACCTTAATGGCCTCGAGACCTCCTTAATCCCTCACTCAGACTGCCAGCATTGGCTGATTTCTCATATGTGTCTTCCAGGTGCAGCACTGGCCTTTGTGTTAGTGCTGTGACTATGTGAAAAAACTTATTGTGATCATATTTTTAGTGCCAGCATTGGATGATTTCTCATGGGATGTATCCACCAGGTGCAGCACTGGCCTTTGTGTTAGTGCTGTGACCATGTGAAAAAACGTTTTGTGATCACATTTTCAGTGCCAGTATTGGCTGATTTCTTATGGCATATGTCCTTTGGGTGCAGCACTGGCCTTTGTGTTAGTGATGTGACCATGTGAAAAAAACGTTTTGTGATCATGTTTTGTAGTATGTATTAATGTCTATAGATTGCAAATAAAAGGGATTATGATTGCAGACCGTTGTTCACTATACTAGTTCAACATGAATGGCTGTTTCTTCCTTTTTTTCGTTTATGTGATAATTCGAACACACGTGTTTTTTGTGTTTTGTACAGAGTTGCAGAGTGCGTATATTTCACAATGAACAGCCTCTAAAAAATAGTTTCGTGCCTGAAATCTAATTATTCAGTTACACCACCGCATAATCTATAGTTAAATCTCATTTGCATGATCCGATGTAACAGTTAGACAAAAATTTATTTAAAAAGAAAAAGCCAATTTATGCATTGTATGATTTGTAATCTTGGTTCTGTAAGAAAAATGTGGAAATTTAACGTGTCTAAAGGATTAAACTTTAGCTTGGAGCCTTGTTGATCGGCACCGATCTTCCCGGTCCGTCAATTCCCGCTGTATTTTTTGTTTGCCTTACAACACAGACGCGTTGCGCAAGCGGATAAACTTCAGATTATATCAAGGAAATGACAAAAAAATATCAGAAATCAAACGCTGACGAAGAAACCACTTTTAAGGCTTAACAACTAATGACAAATACCTGCAAAACTATACTGAGAACGATGAGCGTAAGGGTAACGTAATACGTCGGGGCGTAACTTTGAAATTGGATTAGGTATCTCAGTTGATTGGCATTGGCGGTGATCAGAGCAATGTCCATCATCCCCTGAGCCACTGTTTTTTTAGCAGCGTACGTGCTGTACTGCGGCACCTTCTTACCCACCATTCCGATCTCGCCTTCCTCTTTCAAATCTTCCATCTTAATTCTGAAAATTAAAAAAAGTACATAAAATATGTATTCATACATTTTAATGAGAATATTTAAGATTAGTTAATGTAAGCAGAGGTTGTTGATTAACTTAATCAAGACGTTCAACAGAAAGCGAACGCATAATATGAAGCAAATGTCCGCTCATGGTCATAACTGTTTTTATTCCATTCTCAACAAAATATATACGTTTTAGTTAGTCCTATTAACCAAAGTAATTATTTTAATTAATTAATTATTTTTTATGCAGTTGAGTTGAAAAATTAGTGTCATGAGCGGGTCTCGAACCTGAATCAGTATCCCGGAGCTTCTGACATTTGTGCTTTCGTAACTTCTGTCCCAGAAACATCAACTAATATATATTGAATATTAATAATACAGAATATTGGAAAAAAAAGAGGGAAATGCAAAAAAATTGTAGGTTGAGATAATTGGTTGGTGTCTCTGCGACAGAAGTCACAATAGTTCAAGTGGCATGTAAATAGATAGACGATAATTATATAGTAATGTGTGTTATTTAGCGACCGGTTGTTCAATAATTTATTGAAGTAGTGAGAAGCAGTCAGGTATGAGGCATTTTAGATGAACACCTTTTCCCAATTTTTGGTGGCGTTTCGGCCTTTATTCGGGTCATCTTCAGGGGCTGGATGAATTACAAACATTTTTTGATTGGTAAAAATAATTATACGGTATGTACATATTTTACATTCACATAAGCTGTGGTGCTATTCTTGTGGTGGCATGTTTGTTTCGTTTTTCACTCGAAACAAACATGACACCACAAAAATAGCACTACACTTTATGCAGTATAAAATAACTTGTTAAAAATTTATATAATTTACTTATGTATGGTATAATTATTTTTTCAATCAACATATTTTTTGTAATTCGCTCAGGCTCTGAAGATGATCCGAATAGAGGTCGAAACGACAATTGCTGGATAGAATTGTTACTTGTGATGAAAAGTACATTCTCTACGTTAAGAGCATACATTCTGGACACTGGCTCGACAAAAAATTTTCCAAAGTCCCCTACTTATCGGAAAGGTGATTTGGTGCAAACTTTGTGACTCGTTGGTGGGCTTCATTTGGCTGATTTACTATAGCTTCTTGAATCCTGGCAAAACAATCAATGTCGAAATGTATTGCTCTCAAAACAATGCTCCTGAAATTGGCATTATTCAAGCCATCTTTGGTCAATCGGAAAAGTCTGATTTTGTTACACGACATCATGTCTAAAACGTGACAACATGAAAACTGCTGGATCGTCGTTTGAGGTTCTGTCTCACCCTCCCTATTCTTCAGACCTCTCGCCTACCGACAACCATTTTTTCCGACACCTGGACAACGTTTTACAACATAAAAAATGTATTGATCAAAAGTCGTTAAAAAATGCATTTACATAATTTGTATTCATCAGTGGGAGAAGGTATTGAGAGTCGTGGAGTGTATTTTAATTAATAAAAAATTGTTTAAAATCGTTTATTTAATTGTTTTTATTTTATAACCATAAACCTGCTTTATTTATGCCCATGTAGATATTTTCTCAAATGCCAGTGACCGGTTAATAGTTCTATGACTCCTCTGAGTCTGGCCCTCTCCAACTGCAGCAGTGAGTTTGCCAGTCTTTTGGTGAGGATAGCATAACTTTAATGTGTCAAGCGCCGTTAGAGTTTGTTCTATTTCTTTCTCCTTTTGTTTTATTTGGATCCTTCTGTCATGGAGGATTCTGTATTTGTTTTTGTTATTCCAAGTATAGGTTCGGGGCCTATGTATGGTCTTGCAGATCCTCCACTAGTCAGTGCGCCTGCTTTTTCGTTACCCAAAACCGCTTTGTGCCCTGGTACCCAAGATATCAAGTCGACGTGTTCCCCAGGTTTTGAACATTTTGGATTAACTGATTAATTTTGGTGTGATTTTTTGCATGCTAATGCTTTAATAGCTGCTTTTCTATCAGATCTTAGGAGGACCTTTTTGCCAGTGTAACCTCTTTTAAGATTTCCCTTGGCCAATCGTTGATGGCATGTATTTCTGCTTGAAAGACCGAAGTGTACTTCCCTAATGAGTTTGATTGCTCATATCTTGGGCTTGTACAGAAAACGCCTGATCCGGTTCGTTTGTTTTTGAATCATCTGGTACCATATAATTTACTTGATGCTCCGGAGTTCTTCCTCTCCTTTATAGTCCGTTGAGACATAGGATGTTGTAAAGAATGTTTCCGGGATCATATAGTCAGTCCCCATTTTTAATAATGAGTGTCTGATTTTATTAATTATGGTTGTGTACCCGAATTGTTTCGTTCCCATCCAATTTGATTGTTTTTGGAGTCTAAATGAGCTTTTTCTAGCCTCTCCTTGTATAAATGTTTCCAGAGGAGGTAGGTTTGCAGAGTTTCTAGTGCACTCGTAGGGGTTGTTCTCATTGCCCTTGTGATACATAGGTTTTCTAATATTTGTATACTACCTAGCGATTGAGTAGCTACTTTTTGTTGAACTTTGGTCCACCAGATTAATGATCCATAGGTTATTTTCGGTTTTAATCTCCATGATTACTACTGGGAGTAAGTGGTAAAATAATTAGAATTTTGTCCATCAAAAAATACCCGATGCGGTTCTCTCGTTTGTTTTGGAGGTTTAAACTATAATTAGCATACAATTGTATATTTAAGGCTAATATATCATTAATTATATGGGGAATAATGTTAAAATTGTCTTGTTTGAAATTCCTGCGATTCATTTTCACCATCCATAAATTGCACTTCCTTCTTGATGCTTTTAGAAACATAAGAGCCTTCCTCGAAATAAAAATAAATTTATCTTCTGAACTTTCTGAAATTTAAACGAGTTTACTTGGATTCTAAAGGCAAATTAGATCTACAAACTACTCGGGGTGTCGTGGTGTAAACCGAACGCACTTTTTGTAATTAAAAATTTTTAATTACAAAATTTAAAAAAAAATTTCAATGCATTTGTAACATTGCCGAATTCAGATTTTCCCGCGTACGTCTGAGCTGCAAGAAAAGAGTATTTATTGATATTTCTTCCCCAAAAGTTTAATCGATTCAAAAATTCCTATCCTTGACTGAAACGCCCGACGGTAAGGGCCTAATTTGAAAGCATGGTTAAAAATAAGCTACGTTCACGGTAGGAAGCAAGAGGGTCAGCTCATTCGTCACGGAACCAACATTGTTCGATGGCTTTTACAAAACACGCCATGTCCTACTCATTTCGTTTCTATGAAATTGCCCATTTTCTCCGTGTATTTGTCAGCAACAGTACTTTCCCATGACACATGTAAAACGGGACGATACGATGCGAGATAAATCGTCAAGGTTTTCCCCACCATGAGCTTACAGTCGTATTTTACGGAAATAGTTGTAATTAAGACGAAGTGGTACAATTGATAGTTTGCTCTTATTGCAAAAAAACTGCCCGAGAATAAACGTTTCCCTTAAAAGTAGACCCACAAGGCCTTGGAACGTTGATGATTTCCAGATGCCGACTGTGGTCATACATATTAAATAGGATGTAAGGATTTAACAAGACTATTATTAAACAATCGCCTTTATTTTCTTATTTACAAGTGCTTTGATCCATGACTGAACTTGAACTAATAATACAGACTCTCCAAAAAACCTCCACACTTGTAAACTATCGCCTAAAAAAGTGAATCTACATTCTCACCCATCTTCATCATTTCTATTAACTATTTCATTACCTATTCCTGATGAGTAGAAAAAAATTGGCAGCTGTGGTTAATTTGAAAAGTTTTCAAATTTCCTATAGTTCATCCGATCAATAGGCATTAATATTTTAAATATCCTACCATTAGAATTCAAGATCCTAGTATCTAAATATTAATGCTTTTTTACCTGATATCAACAGAATGTTTTTATTGTAATAAACAAAGAAATTAGATAAAAGCATAAAGCATCGAAGTGTTATATATAATGTGTCGATTATTTGATCCATAGTCATTGGTGATCAAAATGAAAAAGACCGCAGAAAATCATGTCCTTTAGGAAAAAAATACATGTGAGATGAAACTACATAAATAAAAAGCTTTTTTCTGAAACCGTTTTCAGTATGCTTCATGGCACCATGAGATGTTTGAGGTCATCGATCGTAGTTCAAGGCCTTGACAGTCTTGTTCTTAGAATGTGAATGTGAACGTTCAAATCCATTTGACAGCAATGGAATACTCTCGAGGGAGCCGTTTGACGTTAAAACGACAAAAACGTATGAGCTTTGAAACAACTTCGTTTCCTATGATTCAGTGACATACACAAGTCTATTTATATAACATGACATAAATGATTCTATGATCGTCTATGTAGTCAGTGTTCTTCTTTTAAAACTTTTTTTATTTATTTTGGACTCACGAGAATTCTAGTGACAACAGGAAAATATGAATGCAATGGTAAATTTGGATCAAGCCTCATCGAAGGAAATTCGCGCTGTAAAACTTATTCATACATGACAGCACAAACCGAAAATTACAAATGTTAATATTGAAGATTAACAACAGAAATTTAATTTTTCATCGATATTATTTGAATCAGCCAGAAACTTGTCATTTCAATTTTTTTCTCGCGATTTTCAATTTATTTTAAGTAGGCCTACAGAATGCAAGTAGCCGTTCTGTCAGGACCTTAAAGCTACTTTAAATACGGGTTAAAGTTGAAGGAACAAACAGAAACCCATCATGTCCATGACAAGAAACCAAACGTGTTCAACTGTTCTGCAGGAAAATCTTCAACTTGCCCACAACAGAAAAGTAGAAACCTATAGTCGAAGAAGTTTAATGTTGTTGGAATTCCAAAATACATAAAGTTCTTTTCTTTTTTAAAAAAAAGTAATATTGTACACCATTTTGGGCATTCAAGCACAGTTGAAGAATGTGTTACTGTATTACGATTTTCATTGCATTTTATTTCGAATTTTAAAAAAATTCAGTAAATTTCTGGTGTCTGTTTCAGCAGAATGTTCCAATGTCATGTTCAATGTCAACAAGTCATGTTCAAATTGAATATTTAGGATAATTCTGATCAGTTTAAGAAAACAAATCCAAAAGTATAACTAATTCAAAGACTTCATAAACCAGAATTTTGTTTTTCATTCCTCTTCTTTTATCGTACAACCCTCGGTTTTCTTCGTGGTATTTCCTTCCTCGCAATTTTTGCTATTCAAAATAATTCAGCGATGTTTTTGTAATTTGTTCAATCGAGAATAAAAGCTCGAAAAAAAGCAACATTTGCTGTTTATGTACGGTCTGCTCTGTATGCAAATGAATGAATCTGTCGTTTCAGAAACTAGTCCAAGAAATCAAACTTTCGGAAAAACAAAAAAGTTTCATTTCCAGGCTATACATTTTTTGTTGTTTGGTATTTTCCTTTTTTAGCGCTTTTTATAAGAGGATTTTTTCAGAAAAAATGCATTTCTCCTTTTTATTATTACACATGAAAATGGCGAGTTAAGGCCGAAACGCTGTGAAAAAATCCCTTTTTTCTCAAAAAAAACTTATAAAAAGCGCGACAAAAGGAAAAACCAAAACAAAAATCTACAGTCTGAAACTGAAACTTTTTTTTGTTTTCCGAAAGTTTGATTTCTTGGACAATTTCTGAAACGACTGATTCATTTGCATACAGATCAGATCATACATAAACAGCAAATGTTGCTTTTTTCGAGCTTTTATTCTCGTTTATACAAAAAAAACGCTGAATTATTTTCAATAGCAAGCATGTGAAGAAGGCTAGTGAATGGACTGTCAGCTCAACTATAAGTATAATTTTTTTTAAATAAAGTTAATAAACAAAATATATTCAAAAAGTGTGTGGTATTTAGTGACCGTTAATTAATGATTATTTAGAGATCGTGTGAGATGCGGTATGGTGTTATGTAGGTTTAGGAAAAACATTTTCTTTATCGTGCCAACGTATCGATCTTTATTGAGATCATCTTACAATGATGTACACAATAAAGAAGTTTTAGGTTTAATCAAAGTATTTGTACTTACTCAAAATGTGTTTTCAGTGTAGATATGTCATTGTTGTGTGACGTGTTGAGATGGTTAGTGTTTGTCACACTTTGAGTGAGTACAAACACTTTGACTAAGCCAAAAAATTGTATGCCCTGAAGATGATACCAATAAAAATCGAATTGCTGGCACGATAAAGAAAATATTTGCTAAACCTGCATAACCAGACAGCATCTCTAAATAATTATACAAAACGTTAACAAACTGCAGACTCTTGTTTATAACTTTCTATGTACCCAACATCCGCTATTCTAATATATGTTCAAGGCCCCAATAACAAACAACTGTAAAAAATACTTTCTTGGCAAATATTTTAAACAGAATGTCACTAGCACACAAACACTTTCAAGAAATGCATTTTGTATAGGTTGCTTCATATTTTAATCGGATTGTCAATATATATCTAAGCATCTCGCCCTTCACTATCTAAAGGTATAATTTTTTATTAAACATCACGAATCCGATTTATAAATCCCTCTAAAATCCTCTTCCATCCGTTCTTTATGCATAAATACATTGACTAGGTGGCAATCCCTTGCAGGTTTATAAAGAAAAATCATGGATTTTAGTCAGATTTTTGAGTATGGATTGTTGGTGTTGGAAGGATTGGTAGTTACTAATAGGTTTGTCCTTATGTAACTGTTAAAATAAAATATTTACGAATATCCGAAGCAACTCGCAAGCTCAGAAGGATGTCAATAAAAGATGATCAATATAGAATGAACGATGGTCAATGTACCTGGAAGTAATATCCGTACGTTTGGCTTGTGTGAGAGACGAGTTCAGCTCGTGCCGAAGACGTGACGAGTACTGGCCGGAGTAGGCGCTGAATGGGGCTTCCCGAGGCCAGACAAAAAGAACATGAAAAGGCCGTCGGGCGTGATTTCCAGGGTGCGCTCGACTTTAATAACGCCTCAATCAAATAGTTTCCATAAAGAAACACGAATACTTATTAAGTTGCTCATTGCATATGCACCACAAATGGGAAAGTTTCAACATAATTGGCTCTTCACCATTCTGAGCCTACACTGATTTTTTTTTTTTTTTAAGTTTTAGTTTTAGTGCTGGCAAACGCTCCTGCTCAAAAATGAATAGGGGTGTTTGTAATTTATTCTATAAAAATTCTATAAATTTTAATAAAATTAACCGATACATTCTTAGTTTGATAAAACAAAATAGAAATTATAAACCAAAAATAAGCAAATGTTAATCCTCACCAGAAGCTCACAATATTATTGTGAGAATGAGTCATCGAAGTCACCGGCAAGTGGATATCGAAGAAGCAAATAGTAGGCCTGGTAGTGGAATCTAAGCGCTAAGGGAGAACAGAAATACTGTCATTGCTGCAAGACGGAACCATTTCCATAGTTCCTAAATGAAGTACAAGATTTTTGGCAAGGCCTTTATCAACATAAACGATTCGTAATCGTTTGTGGGAACTTGGCTTCACATGGTACGCCCCTTTCAGACGTCCTGCAGCAACAGCCCACCACCAGCAACACAGGAGAATATGGCGCAGCGAGTGCCTAGAAGAGAACTACTCATTGGAATGCGGTAGTTTACTGATGAGTCGTTTTTCTGTCTTTACATGCGCCGAAGAGTCTACCGAACGGGGATGCGTACCATGCCCCAGTTTGTGCGCCTTCTGTGCAGTTTGGAGGAGGCGGTGTAATGGTCTCAGCTGGGATTTACACTGGAGGACGGACGAACTGGACTCCATATTGTTGAAGGCCGGCATATCCAAGAAATTGTCGAGGAATTCCTTCAAACCAGGGATTTCATTGGCAGGGATTTTCAATTTCTGGATGACAATGCCAGACCTAATAGAGGCACAGTTGTTCATCAATGTTTAAAACCTGGGAATTTCCTATCTGCCCCTTCCACCATTGTCTCCAGACCTCAATTCCATTGAACAAATGCGGTATGCATTGCAGAGAAGGATTTTCGATCACCATTGCAACCAGTTGACCTGCAACAACTGAGTGCACCGTTGCAACATCTATGGAGTGAAATGCCTTATGAAATTAGTGCCAACCTTATTAATAGTTCACTAGTTTTCGTGGTTCGCTTGACCAATTAATATCTTTCAATTAATTAAGGTTTTTAGTTGAGATAAAAACAAATGATCCCGTGGCACTGACATTTTTATCTCAACTAAAAACCTTAATTAATTGAAAGATATTAATTGGTCAAGCGAACCACGAAAACTAGTGAATTTAATAAGATAAAATGAAGTATATCTTCTCTAAAGCTCTCCGTGTCCATTTCATTTGTCGCCGAGAATCAAATAGATTATACGACATTTGAAAAATGACAAAAAGGAAAATTCAAAAGGTGGGGTTGAGATGGGACGTTAGTGCCCGAGTGGATCAAAGTCAGCTCAAGAGGTAGAGTAGCGGCATATCAAGCCGATCATCGTGGTTCGAATCCCGCTCGTGACAGTGACTTTTTTATCACTAAAAACCTTAATTAATTGAAACTTATTAATAGTATGCCTAACAAAGGTGCACAGAGGTTTTCGCTAACAGAGGACATTGTACACGATAGTAATTGTTTAAATCAATTATTGGGCCCAATAAACAAAATATAGTAATTCAAAATCCCTTAATTTTTTTTTTACGAGGGTTCGCAACAGCAGAGGTTATATCAACCCTCAAAAAACCCATTTGTAAGTATGTCGAGTTCGAATGCAGAGCCGCTGGATTCGAACCCGGGACCTTTACCTTACAGTGATGAGCGCCGTGTCAACGCCTAAACCGGTGCGGCCACCGACTCTCCTAATATCCCTATTCATTTTTGAGCAGTTTACATTGGTCATCGCTGCCATACCTTTACACTTCTTTTCTCATCTTTCTAGTGTTTTAACCCTACTAATTTATTTTTATTTTTCTCCAGCTAAGTTACGATAATTTTGGTACAACGGTAACCAACTCTTTTCTTTGTCCTATTGCTAGCCTCTCTGTACCTCAGGGCCTCGGCAATTTTGGATACAATAACACAAATACACAGAAACAAAATAAAAATATGATAGTCTGGATAGGATTCAACTACCCAAGATTACTCGATATTACTCGGGGTAATGGGGATAAACCTCTCCATTCACGCTAATAAACTACATTCACATGTCAGACTTTGTTCACTCTACTCCTCAGTACACGATATTCCTCGGGGTAATTCTACACTAATAATTATCAAGCTGTGCAATTTAATTTATTGGAAAAATTGACTAATAAAGTACTTGCTATCTTTTTCTCCACATTTTTTTCGACTAATAGGTTTTCCAAACCAAATTTTAGAAAATGTTAGTCACGAGATGAAACTATTTATTTTTTTTAAATCTTAGAATATAATTGTACAAGCACCGAAAAAATAATAGAGTCCTAGCTCCTTTAATTTGTCTACAGATTCGATTGAAAAATATATTTGGTACGTTTCTTGGCAGTATGTTGATGAGTTGACAGGGAGGAAAAGTAATTTAGTATATTTTTTTTCAAATTACTGCACGTACTCAGTAGTGGTTAATTATAATTAATTCAAAAGAGTACGGACATAAGTTTAAAGTTTCTTTTCTTAAAGATATCCGCCCCAAGGAATATGGAAAAATCTGAGGTGTTAGATGGATATATATTTTGCAAGAATAAGTTACATTTGACAACTGAAAAAAAAAAAAAAACCAGAATAATTTTAACAGGGAAATCGCTATAGATCGCCATAACATCCTTCATTCAAAGAAAATATTTAAAAAGCACCTGGGATTGGATGCTGCACCGGGGACGATACACGGGTTTTAGTACCGGGGGATGTGGACTGTTCCATAAGGTGTTCCATTTGTTTTAGTCTCAATTCTCCCTTCACCGTTGCAGGAAAATGTTGATGCTTTTGGTTAATTTCTTGGCAGAATCGCATCAATGAGTTGAGAGTCTCACTCATTATATGATCAAAATGGATTAATATAACCACAGTCTTCAGTTTACTTCGTAATTTGGTTATGATTAGTGTTTAGTCTTGATCCGTCGATTTCTAAATATGATTCATTCTCAATATGCATTATAATGATACACGAAATGTATGGCATTAAATCGAACCATGATCGAAAACAAGCACCATCTGTACCACTATAATTCATATTATAAAATAAATCATGATAGGGACCGACTTTTCGGCTTACTTCTAGTCTAGAAAACGATCAATTTTTCGATTTCTTGTTGAAGTCTACAGGATGTTGAACTCGTACCAGAAGATCTTATGATGTCAGGCCAAAACGGCGTGAAAAGCGAACCAGGATGATCGGAAACGACAAAACTCTTTTCAAATATGCAGTTGGATTAATTGATTTTTAAACGAAATTTAAAGAAATAAAACAATCAAATAATAAACGACCGTTTCATAACTTGAGAGCGTCATCCCACAATGAGACCTTAGATTGCTTTCTGTTGTAAATTAATTGAACCAATTTTCTTTGATCCGTTTCTTGTTTTTTTGATAAAGCGATTTTTGATCAATGTTTCTATTATTAAAGTAACTTCTTACCATTAGATATGGCTAATTTATCGTTCGTTTCTCAACGCGAATTCACCCAGCTTACAACGTTATTAATAGACTGTCTCTCGAATAAATATTAGAATAGTTATTTATATAGTCTAGTAAACATAGATTTATACAAAACTTAGTTATTTCTTAAAAATTTTAAAAAATATATATTACATGGTAAAAATATTCTTGATATTCTAAATTTAAGAAGCCTTTGAAAATATAAACACGAAACGGTAAAAAAAAGACGAAAAAAGTGATTTAGTATGCATTTTAAAATAAATACAACCAGTAGTAATCAGAATTAATTCAAAATAGTGCACACCATTTATACAAATGTTCCTTTTATTATACGTGTCAGACAACACAGCACATTCTCTCTTTTTGTTATTTACTCATTTATTTTATAATAATTTTCGCGACATCTCTGGATCAAGGTATGAAGGTTCTAGGTCTTGAAGAAGAAAGCTTATTACTGTCAAGCTTTCGACCTGTATTAAGGTCATCATCAGGAAACTTTTTCACTCATGAACACTCTGGATCAAGGTATGGTCTTCAAACAAAAGAAGCAAATTCAGTTGTTACTGCCAATCTTTCGACCTATTGTAAGGTCATCATCAGGGCAAAACTATGTTATAAGAAATATCTCCTTGCCAATGTTAGGACTGAGTCTGCATCAGAGATCGCCTATGATTATATGACAAGAGATGCATATGTTCATCATTCGTATACTAATAGCCTTCTTATAATCATTAACAAAACTCCAAAATACTTTAAAATTATTTTGAATTGATTTTTCAACTTTATACATACGAAAGCATCTTTGACATATTGTAGATGGTATTGAATATCGATGAAATTTGGATACATTTATCATGTTTTTTCAAGCGATAAAAACTGGAAGTGTTCGTAAATTGCAATTGTATATAATATAACAAAATTAAATTTATGATGATATTGTTTGATGGGGTCATCGATGGTTGGGGCAGAAACATCGATGATAGAATCATGTTTTCATAAACATCGAGAGATACCCATCCCTAGTGTAAACTGAAAACCTTTACAGACGTTACCTCCCATTCCACACACTTCACAAATGTTCAAAAATGTGTGGAATGTTTTTCTGCCTTATCTCGTCTGACAGTAATCATTGTATTGTAAGTTGAAGCATTTGCTTTTTGATTTAAATTCTTAACTTGGTTTAGACCTTTTTAAACATAAACTGATTGGTGAAATTTAACAATCAACATGTTAGTACATTTACCTTTGTCAAATCCTCTTGGGTCAGTTTTACTGATGTTATTGTTATTGTTGTTATTTTATTTAATCATTTAAAGCGTTTTTGTCTCTGCAAAATGTGACATGAATCAACGTACAATTGTAGTGTGTTTGTATCCAAGCATCTTGGTCTGCCTATCTCGTTGTTTTGGTCTGTCAAGTGGTGGGTTTTTATATCAAAATGCCAACACGGACTGACCAAGCCAGCAAGGTAATCAGAAATGACCAAACTACAGATTATTCATCCCAAAAACCTTCAGAAATCCCATAACTACTTATAATCTTTAACCCTCAACTGATACAGTGGTTTGAGACAAAATACACAGTACAGTCGGGTCAACCCTACCTCTTTTGGATGAGGTTTTTAGTAGAGATAAGTTTACAATACTCTTCAATAATCATGTTTTTTGTATAATATTTACTGACAATATCTTACAAAAATAAATCCTTTTTATTCTTTTTAGACAATTTTGTTTTCTTGATGAACTTTACAGTTCCATCTGGGGCTGCCAACGAGTCGGTAATGAGTAGAGCAGTTCACTCTAAGGTGCAGAGACACTAAGCAAATCAGAGCCAACGAAAGAACCACTTTGATGGTCGCGATTTGCTTAGCGTGTACAGGAGACAAATCATAGCCAAAGAATTGGCCTTGGTCGATGTTCCGACTTCTGGTGGTAACATCAAAAGGGTTGACATTGTTGACTGTGATTCCACATGGCGCCAACCCCTTGGTTTGTTGAGGATGAGCCAAGAATGGTCAATGTCTTGATGACCAACATTCGGCCTGATATATTTGTTGGCCGAGATTTCCTTAGTGTGCACCTGTACTTGAGTTACAGTTCTCTATTTCTTTATTAGTATGATTAACGATGTTTCCTTTCATTTCATTAGTCACAAAAAGTTAAAATGTGTTTTTTTCTGTTACCCTCCATTTTCTTTAGGTCTGAGCAAGTGAGTAATCACATTTAAAGAGGTTCATGAATATAGTGAGGGTAAAGGCTTATCAGTCCAGACTGTTTCCTCGTCCTTCCCTAATTCAAACTATCATCTGTTCCTTCTCTGTAGACTTGGAGCATTCGTCCTCATTACAATCGAAAACGTCTTCAATATCACTGTTCATGAGACTTCCATCTTCCAATTCTGACAGATTCATCCAGTTCAAGGTCCCCTTTTTCCTGATGAAACTGCTAATATTTCCTCAGGCGTGGGAAACAGTTGTTGCCAGGACATTTTTGGATCAAAACTGAAAAAAAAAAATCCTTAGTAATGTTGGAAACATTATTGGTATGACGCAGAATAAAAATGCCTCATGAGAAAACTGGAATTAGGAAGACAAATTCACTTATCCGATAGTAACAGTCCACTACACTAGATGTCGGACGACTAGTAGGGTTCTTGGCTGAGTTGACCACCGACAATAAAATAAAAAAATAAAAGGGGACAGTAGGAAACAGGTAAAATGAACCACTGGTATGTGACCCATTCTGTATAATTTAAGAATTACGAATACTTCCCCATACATTTCATTTTTTCTCTTTATTGCATTTTCTTTATTAATTTATTGTATATTTATTTCCAGGACCAGTATTCCTGTATTGAAACTCTTATAAAAAATAGAGGCCCCGATGCGTACAATAAATGCATTGTGCACCTTACTGAGCGATGGAAGGTCTTAATATTCAGTAGCACTTTATGGACCCAGGGATTAAAACCCACACCACAACCTGTGAAGAGTGAGAACGGAAGTTTATTTCTTTGGAATGGAGATATCTTCTTTGGACCTGTAACTAACAAAAATATGTAAATAATTTCTATGCTTTTAAAGAGTGATCATTTTTTTTTTTTTTTAGGATTACACTGACGGTTTATCCGATACAGAATATCTATTTGGTCAAATTGAAAATAATGGGATTGAATGTCTTCTAAAGATCTGTGGCCCATATTCATTTATTTATTTTGATTCTAAAGAGAAAATAATATGGTTCGGAAGAGATGTAATAGGACGACACAGCCTTCTTTGGAATTTATCACCGCACGACCAATTAATTTTAACATCAGTCTCGGTCAAAAGTTTACAGCTGGCTGAAGTCCCTAGTATAGGACTGTACAAGATCGATCTCCAACAGCCACAGCTGAGTTAGTATTGAGATGATTACAAAGTAGAACATTATTAAATTAGTTGAATTTTGATTAGCGATTCAGCTCCATCCTTGGTCGCATTTTCCTTCCACGCTTTACCCAGACTTACCAAATTCCGTGGAATTATTGAACTGTTTCAGTCATGAGGTTTTGGGTGATTACAAAACATTCAAATGGATTGAAGGACCTTCGACTGACAATTCTTTGGAATATTTTTCAGGTAATTCTTGTTCAAGCACATATTCTGCTTATAAAGGTGCACTTATAGGTTATCACTTTGCCATACAATACTGTGTTGTAGAAAGAGCTGAACAAGTCAGAAACTCTGCTGATCAATTTTAATCACGATCAGTTTCATTTACTTGTGTACATTGTAGTGAGCACAGTCATGTTTTTCATAAAATACAATGTTTTTGTTGTTTTTTAAAGGGGCATCCGACAGCTTGGTCATTTCAGCCCTGAGCGCATGCAAAATATTACACATTCAATATGCTTTCATACAAATAAATACATTCACACCTATATACATTCATTCTATTTGGTAGATGGAGTACTCATTATTATCCCATCGATCTGCATACAATAACAAACTAATTGGGGCTGATGGGGTACTTTTATAAATATTCTGCCATCAACCCAAGTCATGTACTCAGCCGAAGGGGCGATGGGGATGCTATTCCAGCAGCCCCTCCCCATTCACTCTAATAAATACACTCACTCATACAAACACATATTTTGAAGGCTATATACAATAAAAAAAAAACCAGTTCCCCTAAAAAGCAGAACAAATGACCTGAACTCACTACTGTGTCTGAGAACCATTCTTAAATTCGGCAACGCCTATATGCTCTCTGTATGGAGCCATGACATGACACACCTCAATATATTATAATTATACAGTTATATAAAATATAACCCCTAAAGTAACTTAATATATGTATTAATTTATTCTTTAATAGTTTTCAGTGAACAATCACCAGAAGTTATTTACACCACGTTACTCAGAGATATTCAATTGTCTGGAATGGTAAAAAATGTTAAAACATTGTTATTCAAATCGATTGAGAAAAGAATCTTGACACAACCCAAACACTGTTTAGGATGTACTGATTTATCAGAAGAATGCAGTCACAGTCGAACTGCAATTTGTTTTTCTGGCGGTCTCGATTCAACTGTGATAGCATTAATTGCAAGTAAATTTGTCCCACCCAATGAAACAATCGATCTGTTCAATGTCGCATTTGAAAAGCTGTCAAGCGGTAATATTTGTTACGATGTGCCTGACAGAATTACCGGGAGAGAAAGCTTTGCAGAGTTAAAGTTGCTTGAACCTGCAAGAAAATGGAATTTTGTCGAAGTTAGTAAGCAGTAACTAATTAATTATAGAAACTATAAAAGAAATAATCATGATTTTATTTAATCGCTTAGATTAACATAACACTAAAAGAGTTACAAGAACTCAGAGAAAAACACATTCGAGATCTAATACATCCACTTAACAGTATATTGGATGATAGTCTTGGTTGTGCTCTATGGTTTGCCGTAAGAGGAAAAGGGATTGCAAATGGTAAACCGTTTTATTCTAATTCCAGAGTGAGTTGCATTATTTCTATCATTTATAAATCAAAATAAATATCCTGTATAAGTTTCTTTTATAGGTTGTTCTTCTTGGGATGGGAGCAGATGAACTTTTTGGAGGATATTCCAGGCATCGGAAGGAATTTGCAAGAGGTGGCTGGCGTGCATTAGGTGAACAATTACTCATCGAAGTTCGTAATATAGGAAAAAGAAACCTTGGAAGAGATAACAGGGTAGCTGCTGACCATGGAAGACAGCCGAGAACGCCATTTTTAGACGAGCGAGTTTACACTTATGTCGATAATTTACCACCCTGGTTTAGGTTAGTTAAAAATTTAGATTGCTCAATATGTATTTGATTAATATATTTGTTTTGTGGCAGGACTTACCTCGAGCCCAATGTTAAACCTGGTATTGGGGACAAATTTCTTTTACGCCTTGTTGCTTGGGATTTAGGACTGAGGCATTCAGCATTTTTACCCAAGAGAGCTTTTCAGTTTGGATCAAGAATCGCAAACCCAAAGGAAAAGGGTCATTTAATATCTGAAAGACTCAATTGATAATTGTAAATAATGATGCTGCTGTTAATATTTTTAAATAATAAACATAATCAATTTTTTTTATTATTATTATTGCCTGCCTATGGATATACTTGTTTTCTGAAACACTATTGCTTGATTTTTGATTATGGAATTAATATTTTAACATTATCTTTCACATTGGACAGAAGATAGTGTAAAGGCCAAGTGTGCGTCCAAAAGCTATCAACACAAAATAAAAACTGGTGGAAAAGTTCAACACCAAAAAAGAAAAGGAAAAGGGTATTTATCAAACAAAACACCACTATACCTTTACTCAGAACAAATAAATAATTTACTTTTTTAGATGCATAAAATCAAATTAATGAAATTTATAGCACTAAAATTAAAAAAAAAATTCAATTCTACAAACCGCTGCATGGCAATTTTAAAATTTTACATTTTAATAACAACTGTTTGCTTACTGAAAACAAATAAGTCCATTATTGGATGAATTGAAATAAATTCAAAAATGTCTTTAATCCATATCAAAATCTTTACATCGACAAAAGTTTGCTTTTCTTCAAAGGCCGAATATTTTCTAAACAATGCACACCATCTAGTCATTTTGGTATCAAATATTTATATAAGTGACTGTGAAATTGGTTGCATGGTCGATTTTATAATCTACTGGGGCCGCAACAAAAATTCAAGATTTTGAAAACCTTGGGAAGACAAAAAACATCGCTACTCTTCTACCATATCTAAAGAACGGGCACAATTTTTATGGACAATTAGTACGCCGCCCTAGTTTATTTTTTGGTTGCATGATCAGTAAACCCATTGTTCAGTTTGAAAAAATATGTCGAATGGCTGAAAAACTGAAAAAAGATCAAATCACTTTCCAAATATGTGGGTCATTACTGGCGTGAATTCTGGATGTTATCGACAAAATATACCAATAATACAGTAAGAACAGATAAAATGGATCTGGAAACTGGAAAACATAAAATTAAGCTAGAATGCGTTATGGACATCAAGACACGTGGGCTCAGTTGATGAAACTGACATGCTATTAAGCTCCATAGAATCCACCATAAAATCATTAAAAGAAATGACAAATGGGGGAGTGAGTGTGTTGTTCAATCTTTCAACAAGTATCATACTGTAAAATATACTACACAACCAAACTTTTTAAAACAATAACTATAATACGATTTTTGTATAATAATATCACTTTATCCATTATTAATTTTAAATAAAAATTAGTTTTTATTCATAAAATAAACTTTTTTTGTTAAATAAGTAATTGCAGTGTTTATTTATTAATCATGGTAATAAACTACAAAATCAATAATTTATGACTATTCAATTCATTGATTTTTTTATTTAATAATAGATTGTCATATTGTAATTAATTAAGTACATTGATAGCAAAATAAAATTTACTCGTTAAAGAATTAGTGTACCATTTCGAAAATTAAAAACACCCACCTGATGAAAATCTTTCAGTGCGGGGGTATAAGAAACCTGAAAATTGCTCAGAACTTATTTATCAATTGATTTTTATTTTTTGTTTTTTAATCAAAAAAAGGCTGCTACGTGCAATTAAGAAGCAAAGATTTGTGAGAATTACTTATGAAAAAGAATGTATCTGAAAAGAAGGTGCTTTTTACAAGCATACCCCCCATGTGATAGAAATTTAATGCATAATGAAATACATATTTACATTAATATCACTGAATTTCTATTTCCTTTGATCTCATTGATATGTTTTACATAGGAAACGAGTTTTTGTGTCATAAAACAAGTGGAAAATTACGTAAGTGGCACATGCATTAATTTTATCTAGTAATAAAAGCACTTTTTATTATGATGTAGTAAAATTTTGGAAATATGGTTTTTTTTTACTTGCATTTTCTACAAAATGTTTTAAGTTATGTACAATACGTCTATATTTAAACTGATGTTTTTAATATTTCCAGGCCAATTTACGTCAGTTTTATCATGTTTTTCAATAGGAAACATACGTTAATACATGATATAAAAAAGTCAAAAAATTTGGAGGTACAGAATTTTTCTTAGAAGGGCACTATTAGAGAAAAGGTTAAAAGTCCCTGATAAATTTAATTCAATTTTAAAAGTGAGAAAACAAATATATTTACATAAAATAAATCTTTCTTTACACATGACAATAAACATAGTACTAATCCACATTTGGGGAAAACTAGTTTCTTATAATTTTTCAAGATACTGGAGTGCAGCTTCGTAAGTGCCAAAAAACACAAAACCACCTAGAAATATCCAGACTGTCCTAGGAATAAACCCAGCGAAAAATCTAAAGAATAAAAATCTTGTGATTGCCATTGTCATAAAACTGATTTGTATTTAATTAAAATTAAATCTTTACCCTCTGATTCCCCTTTGGTGGTAAATCCCTTGAATAATAAACCAAGTCGTTCCCGCTTTCGGCTCATCACAATTTTGTACCAACATCTTTCGCGTTTTAATAACATCCAATGGAGTAGTTACAGCACCAGCAAATGAGCCTGTGAAAAATAAGTCATATATTAAATGACTTTTTTAAATTATTCGTTTAATTAAAATACCAGCAATCGCTCCGCATAGAGCTCCTCCAGCAGGGGTGTCTTGATTTAGTTGTTTCTTTAAAAGTTCCCACAGGGGATACTGAATTATCGAAAACGGGGCATCCCTCAAAACAGTGACCCAGAAACCTCTGTACAGTCCTGTAACGCCTTCATATTTGAATGTGGAAGAAAATATTTTGAAAGCCGTTTCCTGCATGAAAGCTTGCCTTCTCTGCTTCACCACCTCCGTAGGGACTCTTATAATACAAGACACCTTAAAAATTATAATAAAACGAGAACCGTTCGACGATCTAAAAGGGGGTATCTAACAAATTAAGGATATAATTATAAAATACCATTTCTGCGAAAGCTGCACCAAACATCCTTTCTGCAAATAGTTCTTTATCAGAAAGTTTGTTCCCCTCAAATAATTTCTTAAAGCCATTGTATGATGCAAAAAATAAAGCAGCTATAAATAAAATTGTATAAGGGATTTTTCTATTTTCTTTTCTTTTAATATTATTATTACCTGTGGGAGCTGCACCGATAGCAGTTGGGCCGACACCTCTGTAAACCCCTCTAAACCCACCACATTTCCAAAAGCCAGCGCTGCTTTGCAAACGCGTCTTAAGGGTGTCTAACGGGAATAGAGAAATATCAACAGTAAGACCAGCTAAAGCACCTGCCTGACATAATAACGTGTTAAACAGACATACACAATGTACAAATCGAATGATAAGCAATGGGATTAAGCTTGTAATTAAGCCATTTGACAAAGTGATAGGATCGAATGATTCATCATTACACCAACAATTTTTAAATTATTGCAACTTTTAACAGGAAGCGTTATAACTTTAATGACAACTAATTAAATATATATGTTTTAATTGGTACTATTAACCAAAATAAATATGTGTGGTGATTAGTGACCGTTAATCGATAATTATTCAGAAATCGTGAGATGCGGTCTGGTGTAGGTTTCAGAAAGAAAAGAAAAAAAAGAAAAAAAATGTTTTTCTGAAACCTACATCACACCTGACCGCATCTCAGGATTTCTGCAAAATAATTATATTAACTGATTTATTATTTTTTGTGCAAAGTTTTAGGACTCAAACTCATGACCTTCAGACCAGTACCCCTGCAGTTCTACTACTTGAGCTATTGTGACTTTTGTCCTCAAGACACCAACTAATCATCTCAACTTATACTTAAGGCCAATATTCAAATATGGTGTAATAATACGGATTCTTGGCACATTAGGTAGTAAAAAACAGGTCCTTCAGTAATTATATTAATACATGTACATTTTAGTTGGTACAATTAACCAAAATAATTACTTTAATTATTCATGCAAAGTATGGTTGAGTTGAAAAATTAGTGTGATGTGCGGAAGAACAGTTACTTTAGTAATTACACAGATGGACAAAAGAAATGCACCACCCTCAAATTTAATGTAGTTAGGTTTACTCATATTTTGTGTACCAAAAATATGTTTAGTTGTAAAAATCACTCAAAAGCCTGAAGTCTGAGAAAAAGATTTAAGAATAAGAATAATTAAATTAATCCATATTTACTTTACTCATAATTGACCACTAAATATAACGGATTAAATCAAATAATCTAGTGAAACAGAACAAGACAGATTTACATACCATTAATTAAGTAAAAATTTCTTCTAATAAATCAAAAATTGAACTTTTGTACCCCAGCCGTCAAACCAGGCATGAAATTTTATTAACTGACGGCTTAGCTCATTTAAAAGTTTGACTAGGCTTTCTTCTGAGATCACAGCATTAGCCAAATATGAAGCACGCATCTTGAACAGAATGGTACATTTAGCCAAAAAGTGCACAATGGTGTCCTCTTCCCTTTATTGCACAGAGTGCAGATTTCTGTATCCCTCTGGCAGCTTATTAAGGGGGTAACAGAAATTAAGGAACAGAAGTTCACCTCAGAGTTTGAAGAGCCAGTGGAGATCCCTCAGTTTTAGTGTTCTTCCACGTTTCCCATTCGTTAAGCAGAACACATCGAGATTTCGGTCAAGCCTCTTGTACAAAATCTGTTGTCAGCATTCACTCCAAAAACCTCATGCTATCACTAGACCTTTTGGAAAGAACACACTGGAATTCTACCATCCATTCAGAAATATTGACCAGACAGAATCAGAAAGGATGGTACCTCTCTGACAAGGAACTCCAGTGCTCATACCAGATAATATTTTTATTTATAATCTCCTGAGCCGTAATTTTCGTGTAACCGTGATCAAGGAATTTTAGGGTTTTGTATGCAAATTTAAAATGGAGCTTTAACATGTTCAGAAATAAGGGATCAACACAGGTTTCCATATACAGCCTCAGCTGACTATGGAATTGCAATTCAGACGATTTACTGAAATACTAATAACGGATAAGATATCGCTCTGAGTGACAGCTAAAAATCTTCCATCTTACCACAAAGTATCTACCCCACTTCGCCAAGTCGACAACAGTTGGGCAGTCGCTTTTTCCTGTTACCTGACCAAAGTGTTCACCCCATATGCCAACATCACAGACCATATTTATTCACAACTTATCAAGGAATAGTTACACTCACCGATTCCATTATCCCGCCCTTCTAAAGCTTTTTTCATCTTCTGACATTCATTCTACCATACAACACCTAAATCAAAGAAAGCTCCAGGTTTCGATCTAATTACTCCAAAAATTCTCCAACACCTTCCCAAAAAGGTTATCATATTCATTACATATTTATTTAATTCTGTTCTTCGTACGATCTACTTCCCTGTAGCTAGGAAGCACTCATATATTTGAATTTCCCTAAGCCAAAATGTAGTTTATGTATAGCATGTAATTTGGAGTACAAGAGAGCAAGGCGAACAACTGCTTGATGATGTACCTTAACAATTTTTTCCAACCTGATCAAGGTTGAAAACCTCAAACTTGACATCCGTATGTGAGAATGGAATGGCAAACCGCATTAAACGATTTAAATTTGGAAGATAAAAGGACCAGATCATTCTTCATGAACTCAGACTATAAAGTCACTTGAGCTATCATGTCTTCTGATCTCGAGACACCAGCAAATCATCTCAACCCTGTGTAAGATACAATTTGTTGAAGTGAGGAGTGGTCAAGAATGAGGTAATTTAGAAAAACACCTTTTTTTATTTTTTTTACCGACGTTTCGACCCTTTATTCAGGTCATCATCAGCGACTTGGCGAAAGGAAAAACATGTTGATTGGAAAAAATACAATTTAAGATGTAAATATAAACTTTGAACCAAGTATTTCATACTCACGTAAAGTGTGGTGCTATTCTTGTGGTGTCATATTGGTTTTGTGTGAAATTGTTGTGAAACATGAATTTGTATTCTACGGTTTTTATATGTTTGCGACATTATATGTTTGTGGGTGGGGGACACGGTAAATCTGGGAAATTTTCTTTAATCATAGGCGGTTTTATTTGACTCAAAGGAATCGAGAATAGGGATTTTCTGGATTGGATTTGTGATTCGGCCAATATTGGAAAGGAAGTTAATTATTAAGGACAATAAAAGAAGGAAAGGGAAAATTAAGGTTTAATAGCTTATTTGATTTTCGATGTGCTGAGTTTGGATGTATCTGTTCAGTAATTGATGCTGTGTGTGTTACTGTTAATGTAAACCATTTCTAGAAAGTTGCGTTTGTATTGTACCGGTCACTAAGAAACACACATAAGAAATAATTATTTAATGACAACCCACAAAACATCCTGGAGTAGATCTAGGCTAAAAAGAGCACGATCGCATGTTTATTGTGAGATTTTTCATAAAATGTCAATTTACCCAAAAGCTGATATGAACCGGTGTCGTTACATCGTGTCTCGACTCGTCTGTTGTGTTTTTCCGTTTCGCCATTTATCGAGGGGACGAGGGCGAGAGAAAAATGCCGAATTTCCCCTCGAACCGTAACCGGCAGGAGAACATGTGCGTTCCGACTTCCAAGACGATATTCTTATTATTATCAGTCACGTTGCCGGTCTGGACGGGAGGTTTTCCCCTGCGAATGGAAGTGAAACACGTCCGACTTCTAAAGAGAGGGGATTTCGATCCGAGAAATCAGCTGAAAATGTGACTGGGCACAGCCAAAGGGGAAGATTACTCGAGGAAAAAGTCCTTTCTTATAATTTACGTACGAAAAAACCGGTAAGACAAATAATATGGCTCTTGATTGATTTGTTAAGAGGTGTTTGATGGGAAAAAGAGAAAAAGTCCTCGCCCCTGTGTAAATCTGTAAAAATAACCTTCTGACAAGTTGGCACTTGTGCAGTCGGCTGGCAGGCTGGGAGATAAGCTGACGGTGTATTTTGTAGTGTTTTTACCGATTAGGGATGAAAATCGCTGGGATTTTAGTTCAGTCGGATGTCTCGTAGTTCTTCGACGTGCCTCGCGATCTCGTCTCGTCCTCCGTTTCACGTTTTTCGACTTAACACGCGACAAACCATGAACACGAACTAATCGGAAAAACGAGGTTATTCAGCTTATTCAATTGAAACTTTATTATGGGAAAAAACTTTTTGAAAAGCAGCCTTCAAAATGCTTCTTTTAACATAATTTTCCAGGTATGATAAAACTTACGTCGTCAAATGAACGCACGGATATTTTTCTCGCTTTCGAAAATCAGTTCAACTTTCTATTTTCTTATTTTCTTTTTTTTCTATTGAACTTTCTGACGCTTCTAGGTTGGTTTCCGGGTTGTTACATTCCTCCTAAATGCATTTGTACTACGAAACATATCCCAAGCTGTCATTGGGGTTATGAACGTACGCCTTTTACTATTGGAATCGACTATTTTATTCCTGAGTCGTGAGGCCTTCCGAAGAGCCTGTCTCTCAAAGACAACTGAACATAATTGGCCCCAAGTTATAAATCTTCTCTGGCTTACGTAAGTTTTACCACAAAAAAAAATTACACGAAAAAACCAAAAGATTATGAATTTGAATTGATTTGGCAAAAAAGAGGAAATTGTACTTTCATTAAAACCATTAAATATATTTGTTTAAATTACAGTCAAAAGATTGAAGCTTTTGAAATCAATTAGAGATGGATTTTTCTTCATCCTTAGTTTAATAACTAACAGGCGGGTGTTGTTTCTGTAAGGCGATAATTTGTAGAAGTGAGGAGCAGTCAGGAATGAACTATTTTAGAAAAACACCTTTTTTCAGTTTTTGCCGATGTTTTGACCTTTATTCGGGTCGTCTTCACAGAATTGCAAAACATGTTGATTGGAAAAAAATACAAACCACCAAGGGTTAGCCCGAATTTTTTTAGGAAGATCACACTGCGAAAGTAGGATCGAGGAACAAAAAGGACGCAGTCGAACGAGTGGGGCGGCAGTCGATTTCTGTCTGCCATTTTCCTGACAATTATAAAGGGGTATGACTGCCACCCAAGTCCTGCACACCTGGGGTTTAAAAACAAAACTTATTTCTTGCTTGACCCCTGCCAAATCCGACACACCACCCCTCCCCCAGCATGCCCAGCCACAAGGAGTCCCATATTACTTATAAGTATGTTCTGATTATCCCCCTAGAATTTCAGATAGTGTGTTGGGTAAAACATTCTTATTTCTGATACTATCATGTTATAAATTGTATAATGACAGTTTTGTCGCATAACTGACGAATTGTTAATGGCTGATAAGTAGCCCTTGGTGGTTACACAATGCACCTCGGCCTAGCTAGGATCACTTATTTTCTTTTAGCTCTAAATAAAGAAGGCCGGTCACACTCGAACATAAGATTTCATTTTCCGGAGTTTTTTTGTCTGTGACATCTGACCAACCCTTTTGCCACTGTGACCACTTTAATTTCAAAAGTGGAAGTTAAATTATACTTGTAAACCCCCTGATTTTGATGATATTTACTGCAGCCTCTTTGGCAGCTCTGTCCGCCAGTTAATTGCCCGGAATACTCATGTGCCTACGGTTCCGAACAAAAATTACTCTTTTTCCCTGCTGTAGAAGACACCTCAGTGAATATAGGATACCCATGGACCATGGGATTATGCATACCACCAGTGTATTGTTCAAGCAAACAATATTTATTAATTACTACTGTCATTTTGACTGTATAGTTACTCTCTATTGAATTTAAGGAGAATAAATATTTTCTGTCTCGTACAACACAAGCTGCTCCTATCCCATGGGAGCCTTTAGAGCCAACCGTATATACGTTGCTGAGGATAGCTTAATCTTAATACTTAAATTCTTGCTTATATATAAATCTAGGGGTTTCATTTTCATTATGCATTTTCAATGACAAAATTATTTTTTGTTTGGTAACAATAGTCAGGGAGTTATGACTAAACACGTTTCTTTTTGCAATTGTTGTATCATAAACTATATATCCAGTAACATTAGTAATTTTCTAGCAGAGAAAGGAATTGGCTTGATAGTATGTTGACTATTATGTGGAAAGATACCTTCATAATATAAATTCTGTACCAATTATTTCATATTCACATAAAGTTGGTACTTTTGTGTGGTGATTAGTGACCATTAATTGATAATTATTCAGAAATCGTGAGATGCGGTCTGGTGTGATGTAGGTTTCAGAAAAACATAAAGGCGTTGGCACAATAAAGAAAATGTTTTTCTGAAACCTACATCACACCAGACCGCATCTCACGATTTCTGAATAATTATCGATTAACGGTCACTAATCACCACACATGAATAATTTGGTACTATTCTTGTGGTGACATATTTGTTTCCTGTGTAATTGTTGTGAAACGTGAATTTGTATTCTGCTGTTTTATATGATTGTGACAGGCTGGAGAACACGGTAAATCTGGGAGATTTTCTTTAATCATAGGCAGTTTTATTTGATGCAAAGGAAGTGGAAAATGGAGATTTTTTGGATTGGATTTATGATTCGGCGTTTATTCAATATTGGAAAGGAAGTAAATTATTATGGATGATAACAAAGGAAAGGGAAATATAAAAATAAAATTTAATGGTTTATTTGCTTTATGGCATAGCTATGACTGAGTTTGTATGTATCTGTTCTGTAATTAATGCTGTATGTGTGTCTATTAATGTAAACCATTTCTAGAAAGTTGCTTTTCACAATTTCACATGAATCATATATGACACCAAAAAAATTTCACCATTTTATGTGGATATGAAATACTAGGTTGAAAATTTGTATTTACATTTTTTACAATCAACAAATGTTTTGTAATTCACCCATGCTCTGAAGATGATCCGAATAAAGGTCCAAACGTCACCAAAAAAATGAAAAATGTGCTTTTCTAAAATACTTCATTCCATACCACTCCTCACGACTTAACAAGTTATTGAACAACTGGTCACTAAAAACAAACATTTTTGTAAGGGCTTAGTCAATTTAATTTATTCATGCATATGACATAATTGTCTATGTAAATGTATCTCTCAAATAAGTTATTGATATTTATAAATTTATTAACTATTGTAAATGAAGATAGACTGTTCTTCATTGACCTGTTTTCTCAGAATGAAGATTGTTTTTGTTTTTCATAATATTAGGTAAATGAACATTTCGAATCCAAAGATTCAACTTCGTCTGGACCAAATATGCTTTACAGTCTACGTTTATATATACAAATTCACTGTTGACATAAAAATGAGAAACAACTACAAAATTGTATTTATTTATTTTTACTTTACATTTTAGTATTATTTTAGTTAGGTAAAGGTGTCGTGCTACTTTGTTGAGCAAAAACGTGCAGTCAAGAACTTAGAAAACCCGGGAATGCTTTTTATTAAGAAAAATGATTTTAAATGCAATTATATAACTTGATTTTGCAGTGAAAAATTGGGATTTTATCATTTTCAAGAAGAAAAAGTTGGTATTATTGGTTGTACTGTTCAGTTGAAATTGATACTTTTTGAACCAGATATAATTTTTTTCTTGTCTGTTCCTCTAAATAATTCTTTGCATTAAAACAGAGCAAAATCGTGCCTAAAATTAAGTAATATAATAAGCCGCAAAAGTCAGTGTGGAACATAAATTAAAAAATTGTTGGGTTTAATGTAAGATAATTTTAACTTTTCATTTACTTGTTTTATGAATACCTTTATAGTAGATATAATATATGATGAATAAATTTATCTGTACATTCTGAGATAAAAATTAAATCTTGAAAGCTAATAAAGTGATAAGATTGTACAACCGTTTAAGGTCAAATCTGACATTATTTAAAAAACCAGTAAATTGTTTTAATTGCACAATTTATAATTAGTAATTAATAGATTTCAATGCACAGGTTAAAATAATTTGATCTTTTAGTTAATTCAGGTGGATTTGTTTTACAATATTATGTGATTTTAAATGCTTGGTTAACTGAGATTTAAAACGAAAACTTATTTGAGTTCATAAAGATATTTTAAACCCCAATAAATGAGATTTTGAATGTTTTTTGGGTGAATTTTTTAGATAAAATGCTTTAATAAATATTCGCTTAACAATCTGTCTGCAAAATTGTAATGTTAATCCAACTAAATTTCATTCCACCACATTTTGAGGATAGTGATTTGAAGCATGCATGACTACAGATAACCCATAAATAACTAGGCTTAAAAAATTTATTTATTAAACGAACCTTGTCTACATGTTTTAATGTTAGCTGAGAATGGACCAAGGAGCGTGTCAATCTAGTGTCCCCCTTTTGAATAAGGGCCCAGCGTTACTGAAAATAAAATCACTAATCCTAACTCACATTTGTATTGTTTGTATTATTAATTCATCAATCAGATTTTTAAAATTGGTGGCTGTGTGGCAGGGCAGCTTTTTTTTAAAACAAATCAAGTGAATGAAATAGAAATAACTTAATAATTTCATTCATAACTGTGTAGTATTTGTATTCTCAAGCGTCAAAATGTGTTCTTGATATTGTTTAACAAAATAGTTGTTTATTCAAAAAACAGTTCTATTCGTTAAACTCATCTTAGCTCGTATTAATTTGAATTACATCGTACCTCCTATTATTCAAAATAATTTATTATTGTAAATCACAATCATTTAGTATTTAGGAGTAGGATTATTTTGACAATAAAGTATGTACTTTTGTCTTAATAAATTCTGCTCATAATGTAATGTTGTATTTGAATTATGAAAATGATGATTTCCAGAAGCTGAACAATATAATGAAGAGGAAAGGAGAGTTGGCTTCAAACGGGGAGAGCAACAAGGAGATAAAAGTTGTGTCAAAATCAGTGCTGAGAGAAGAACGAGAAAACCTTGTTCTCTGGAGGAGGCCATTCACAACAACGCTGTATTTCCTCCAAGAGTTTACTATTAACATTTATAACTTTGGTACGAGAACATTACAGTATCGCAAGTGCTTAGTTTTGGGGAGTCTAGTGCTATTGGTTTTGACTGTTTTAATGAACATCCATGGACCGCATCAATCATTTTTACAATTTGCTAAGAAAAAAATATTTTGGAGCGCGTATTGGCTCGGATTGGGGGTACTGTCTTCTATCGGTCTTGGAACGGGTCTACACACATTTCTGCTGTACCTCGGCCCTCATATAGCATCCGTCACTCTAGCCGCCTACGAGTGTGGTGGGCTTAACTTTCCTGAACCGCCTTACCCAGATGATATAATCTGCCCAGACACTATAGACACCAACTGGACTGTTAGCATATGGAATATTATTCGTAAAGTCCACCTCGAAGCGATCATGTGGGGCGCAGGAACAGCGTTAGGCGAATTGCCGCCGTACTTTATGGCACGTGCAGCAAGACTCTCTGGACACGATCCCGAAGACGACGAAGACCTCAAAGAATTTGAAGAGCTTCAAAAAAAGAAAAAAGATAAAAGCAGTATGAGCACACTCGACAAAGTTAAATTATTAGTAGAAGATCTTGTAAATAAAGTAGGTTTTGTAGGCATATTAGTGTGTGCATCAATTCCGAATCCGTTATTTGATCTCGCAGGAATAACATGCGGACATTTCTTGGTTCCTTTTTGGACATTTTTTGGAGCGACCCTTATTGGGAAAGCTGTAATTAAAATGATGATTCAAACTATGTTCGTGATAGTCGCCTTTAGTGATGTTTTGATAAGTGTGCTGATGGACATATTGGGTAAACTCCCGGCTTTTGGTGATAAGCTACAGAATGTTTTGGAAAAAATGTTGCAAATGCAAAGAGCTAAATTGCATCGAGGTTCCCAGACCAATACTGAATCGAGTGGTAATCCGATAGGAATGGTATTTGAAATGTTCGTTTTAGTGATGGTAGGATATTTTGTGATATCTATTATAAATTCATTAGCTCAAAACTATCACAAAAGAATTTCAAAAAACGATGGCTCAGAAAAAAAAAACAAGGAATATTGACAAAAATTCAATGCTCTTAACCTAAGTAAACGGAAAAAGGGTATTAAAAAAAGACGTTTTAAACAGTAGGTTAAAGAGCTTATTTTAAACATTCCTGTTGTTACCATTCTGAAATATATTATGATGTATAGCAAACAGTACAAGAAAGAAGGTATCTGCATATGTTTTAAGTACTTTCTTCTGAAGATGAAAAACAAATTCAAGAATGTATGATAAATACTGTTAATATACAATCTGAAAGTATTTTTGTACACCATGACTTCTTTTGTTTGTTAACTAGGAAAGACATTTATGTACAACACAATTTATCTCTGAATTTGATTTTAAGTAATTACACTATCTTAAAAAGAAATATGTTTATACAATAATCTATGTAAGTACAATTTCCTTTTCTTTGTTTCATAAATTTAATTTTTTTAATACTTTAAGAAAGTTGTTGTTTTATTTTTGTTTAATTTTTATTTTTATTAAATTGTTATAAGAAAATGGATTTTGTTATAAATAAGTAGGTTAAAAATTAAGTAAAACTGTTCTGCAAAATCCATTTGAAGCAAGGTTTTTGTTGTTTTTATAGTCAATGCAAAGTGTGTTTTTTTATTGGACACATTAGGATTTTTGCAATTCTTTTTCTAGTTCTCATAAATATGTTTAAAGAGAGGGTGAGTGCTTTATATCATGAGAAGGGTATGTTTGGAAGAATAGTGCTGTGCCAAACCTGCCATGATATGTAATTACATATTATAACCAAAAATAATTGTTTTCCATTCAACATTTGTATGTTGGCTTTTAAATAAAACAGTTATTACTTAAATGGCATTATTTACCATGTTTTCTTGTCACATAAGTTTTTATTTATTTTATTTTTTACTGCTTAGCAAAATAAAAATTTATAGCATCTTTTGGTGCATTAAATAACAAAAAAATAACACAAATAGTCATTTGACTAACTTACTTCATTGTGAAATTTCTTGTTGAGGTCTGTGGGGTGTGATCATGTTTGGTACTTTCCATTTATCCTTTGACTGATCCTTGCTTTGGTCTGTCGGATGAATTTGGCATTTCTGTTTCATTAATGATTTAGTGTTACTTTTAAAAGGGACCTGAGTAAGTAAAAAAAAATCAAACTTCACTAAAGAAGGCAAAATGCTGGAATACGCCTTACAATCCAAACCAATTATTAAAGGAAACTACCAAACAAGAAACTTATTTCAACCCCAATAA
Organism: Cimex lectularius; assembly: GCF_000648675.2. NCBI lineage: Eukaryota > Metazoa > Arthropoda > Insecta > Hemiptera > Cimicidae > Cimex > Cimex lectularius. The sequence goes on along the minus strand of NW_019392827.1, from coordinate 375,072 downwards.
CTAATTAACATGCAAAGCTTTAACAATGTATATGCAATGATAATTTTTGTGTTATTATTGAATAACAAATTTAACTAATATGTAATTTAACAAGGGTAATGCCAGTATTCAATTTTTATCTTCATTTTTCCTCCTTTTCGGCTTTTATTTTGATTGAACTCTAAGATCAAAAGTCTAATACAATTACTCTTTTGGATATCACTAACAGACTGATGAACTGGTTTGTATTCCATTGTGGATGGTAGATCTTTTGTACGAGTTTTATTGAAATTATAAATAAATTTATAAAAATAGTGCTTCAGAAAGAATTAAATAAAATTAACATTTGATCTGAAGCAATTTTAATAGAAACCATCATAACATTATAAGACATTTTATGTCAAAATTCTTGACATTTATAAAAATTAAGATCTTATTCTCAGAATTGATAATTAAAATTATGTTATAATTTAAGGTGACTTAAGAAATAATCATTGGTAATAGGGTTTGTTGAAGAAAAATGAGATTTTGAATGTTTAGGGTGCCACTGTGTGCAGTACAATGCATATTATTTGGGTGGATATGGCTATATGTTCTATCGGCCCCAGGGCCAGAAATAACGACTCATTACGCCCTCGGTGTTTGGTCGATTTGCATCAGTTGTATTCTCGCAATGTGCGTTGAGCCGTTATGTTTGGTATCCCAGGCATTTTTGTTCGTAAAGCTGAGGGTGAGTTAAAATTTTCAGAAATGTTTCACTTATCTAATTGCATCTACATTTTAAAATGACTTCATACAACAGGTGTTAATTGAAACATTCAGTGTTTCAATACGAACAATTACGTTTACGTGTCTGGTTCTTTGGAAGCCTTCAGCAGCTGTTGTTGCATTTTCAATAGCGCAGATCATTGCTCAGATTTGTTACGCCTTGGCATATTGTTTTTATTTTCACAATTATTTACAACAAAGAAAAGACATGCCGTCATCTCCTGATGATTTCCCTTTTAAAAGTCTGAAGGATTTTCTTCCAAAAAAGTTGCCTGGACAGGTAAATAGATTTTTTATCATTCTGTTTTGACAATTATTATTTTATTATAATTTTTAAGGCTCCTGTCGATTGGAAATTATGCATACTCACTTGGAGCTTTCTCAAACAAGGGATTTTAAAACAAATATTAACAGAAGGAGAACGTTACGTTATGACCCTTTTTGCTGTATTGACCTTTTACGAACAAGGTATTTACGATGTGGTTAACAATTTAGGGTCTTTAGCTGCAAGATTTCTATTCCGGCCAATAGAAGAAAGTGCCTATTTTTACTTCTCACAACTGGTTTACAGGGATAAACAGATAAACGAACAGAATAGTGTAAGTCCCATATCTAGAAAATTTTTACTGTTAAAAGAATTTTTTTTTTTTAAATAGATTCAAATGGCTGAGGCTGCATTTGTACTTAAGGGATTATTGAAGTGTGTCACCAGCCTTGGTATTATTGTTGTGTGTTTTGGACAAGGATATTCGAGACTCTTGCTAATGTTTTATGGAGGTTCAGCCCTTTCAGACAGCTTGGCAACACTTCTTCTCCGAACTCATTGCTTTGCTGTTTTACTACTCGCTCTTAATGGTACGACTGAATGTTATGCTCTCGCCACCATGAATGCAAATCAGATTGATAGGTGAGTACCAATACAAAAATTAATTTGATTTAAAATTAAAGAAAATAGAATTTTATTAGAGATAGGTCCAGGATGAAATATGCATTTTTTTTTCAGGTATAACCACATAATGGCTTATCTAAGTGCTAGCTTTTTGTTAATATCTTGGCTGCTTACAACTCTTTTTGGCAGTGTTGGTTTCATAATTGCAAATTGTTGTAACATGGCTGCTAGAATAATTCACAGGTATGTTTTAATTAACGGCTGAAAATTAAGTTAAACGAGACAAGAGAAATTTTAATAAGTATTATTTCAGTGTGAGATTTATACATAAAAGATACGAAGGGACAGAATTCAAACCACTTAAAGGTATCATACCCAGCCCTTTATTCCTGATTATGGTGCTAATTTCTGGATTGGTGACATTATTGTCGGAAGTATGTATTTTACATTATGCTCAGTATAATTGTTAAAAACAAACATTTTTGTTTTAGTATATGTACTACGAAAGTTCAAAGGTTATACATTTGGGAATTGGAGTTGTGTTATTTAGCATGACACTTTCAGTATGGTATTATGAAGAATCGGATCTTGTCACGATCGGTTACCGCAAATACAGAAGGAGGTCTATTAAAATGGAATAGTTCTTTTAACTTGTACAATGTAAATAAATAAAATATTTATTAAACCAGGTTTATATATAATTTCAAGATAACTGTAGTCAACTTTTTCCTTCACGTTTATAATATTATTTTGCATTGCTGAGATGGTTGCCATGGTAAGTTAATCCGGCTTATCATGGCAAGAAGTTAGTTTTAATATAAGAATTTCCACTGCAGTCAATATTTATTATTATTATATAAATAATAATATTTATTATTGTATCCTAGTCTACCTACGGTTGAGAATAAATGGGCTGGCAATTACCAATTTTCAGTAAACTAAAATTTCTAAATATACTGCAGCACAAAAGCATTTTTTTTTTTTTTTTTTTTTGCCGACGTTTGACCTTTATTCAGGACATCTTCAGGGCCTGGGTGAATTACAAAACATACTGATTGGAAAAAAAATCAATCAACATGATGTATGAAATACTCGGTTCAAAATTAATTGAAAAGGAAAAAAAATATGACCGACATAAATTTTCAGAAAATATGACCAGTTCAATAATTTGTTGATGTGAGGAGAAGTGAAGAATAAAGTATTTAACGAAAAAAGAAGAAAAAAACTTTTTCATTTTTTTTCCTGTTTCAATTAATTTTGAACCGAGTATTTCATACATTATGTTGATTGATTTTTTTGCCAATCGGTATGTTTTGTAATTCAACCAGCCTCTGAAGATGTCCTGAATAAAGGTCAAACGTCGGCAAAAAAAAATGAAAAAAGGTGTTTTTCTAAATGTTTCATTCTTGACCTCTCCTCACGACTTCAGAAAATATTAAGAAAAAATAGTAATTAAATTGATTTCTTGTTTTAACCAAAGGTGGTTAATAATTCCTGATATAGGAAGAGAACATAATAAAAATCAAACATCTTGGCCTTTTTCATCAATGGAATGTTTTTTGATTAATACATACAATGTTAATATGATTTGGTGATTAGTGACTGTTGATCGATAATTATTGAGAAATCGTGAGATGCGGTCTGGTGTACACCAGACCACATCTCACAATTTCTGAATAGTTAATTTGATTAATTGATTTCAGTCTTACATCGATATGTTTTTATAAGTCTGACAAAGGAATAAAAACCACTGAAATTAATCTATGCAAGGGACAAAAATTGATTTATTACAGGAACGCATACACAAACCTTATTCTAGTAATGTTAAAAATACATATTAATTTACATACATATTTACCAATTTAATAGTAAGAGACATTTAGGAAAAATTCAAAACTGATGCGATGTTTTCTTAAAAATTGTCGTTGTATATCCTCCTTCAGTAAGAATCAGGCACATTCTGAAAATTAGATTGGTTTTAAATTTCAAAAATAAATTATACTCTTAATCTAAAGCCTCAGTAGAGATGAAAAAGCAAATGTGTCATGAGCGGGATTCGAACCCGTGACCTTCGGCTCAATATGCCACTGCTATAACCACTTGAACTATCATGTACTCTATCCACTCATACACTCTCCTTATCTCAACCAACAACTTTTCTAATTTTACCTCTTTGCCATATTTTCAAATATTTGAAATCAGGATTCCATTCTCGTTTTTTCATCTCAACCAAAAGACCTTAGATTAAAAGTATAATTAATTTAAATAAATAATACAGTCAAATGTGTAGAGATTAGTGAACGTTAATCAATAGTTATTCAGATATCGTATCTCACGATATCTGAATAAATACAGTCAATTATGACTACTAAATACATACATGCATTAATTTAAAAATTAAATACATAATTTCATAATCTATTATTACTATTTTATGCTTGTGATTGTTGTGATATTTTAAAGTATATTTTTTTTAAATTCACTTTACTTATAACAAACTATAAATATGAATGGAGGGCAGTTAAGAGCCACATTTCTCCTAACCAAAATCTTTACTTTCAATATCATCGATTTTATGAATACTAGAATTTTATTATATATAGCAAACAATTCCAAACAATTGATTTTTTTGTGGTAATAGTGTGTAAAATAGTGTGTAATAATTAAGTGTGATGTGACATAATGTGTCTGGCGTGTAAAATATGATTTCTTGATGTCTTATGTAATGAACATTGCGTTTTTCAATAATTTTATTGTATCCATCTTTTGTTTTAAATCAACTTTTATTATATCTCTGAAAAGGGATTAGTTGAGGTGTTTTTATTTGTCAATCTTGATCGAAATCATGTGTTTTTATAAAAGTTTTATTAATTAAAACACAAAAAATAGTATGTTTTTGACATTTAATCGGTTGTTTTATTATAACAAAGGAAAAACAGTGACAGACTGCTAGGAAAATTGTAGGAAAAGCTTTTATCACAGATAATCCATATTCAATGACATGAACTAAAACAGGGACACTTAATACATATCATACAAGTGTTTCAGTGCATCCAAGGGCAGCTGGATATGTATTTTATGACTCGATGAAAGATTTCCAATTTTTATGCAAAGACATTTGAGAAGAAAAATTAGCGTCACGATAGTTCAAGTGGTTAGAGCACCGGCGTATTGAGTCAAAGGTCATGGCTTCAAGTCCCGCTCGTGACAGTAATTTTTCTTCTCAACCATCATTGCATAAAATTAGAAATAATAATTAGCATAACTAATGAAATAATTATAATCAAATTGTGTTATCCTTACATCAAAAATGCCACGTTGCTAATCATACATTGTAATGCAACTAAACGAGGCTCTGAGGTTAGAAAATTGGCAATAAAGGGGAAATTTAAATGATAGCCGGTTGAAAAGAGAAGTTGGTGTCTTGGGGGATCGAGGTCATGATAGCTCAAGTGGTCATGGCTGCAAGTCCCGCTTGTGACACATTTTTCTTCCCAACCGTCTGCATAAAAATTGGAAATAATAATTAACAGTCAATTAATTAAATAACCGATAAAAGATTATCATGTATTGACTCCTACAGTGATAAAGTAGGAATGTAACATGTTTTCAGAGCCGTGCTTGAAAATAGGTGCGAGTTAGCACATATTTTTTAAATGTTTCACACGATCAAAAGTAAAAACTAGCATAAAAGTAGTGTGAAGGGTTTTTTTATAGAGTACCATCAACTTTCCCTTATTTAAGTTCATTTTGTGTGTAGGGTGATGTTTAAATGACCAGTACACCATAGATAAGGAGTGAATGGTATGTGCAAAGAAAAAAAAAAGTACATATTTAAAAATGTGATTGTGTTTAATCTAGAACTTTTACATTTTGTGGGCTGAAATGGTCTAACTGAATGGGTGGGACCAAATAATACAAAGTCCAACCTCAGATTGCTGTAAAACCAGGGTACTTGATCTCTAGGCAAGTCATGAGAAGTCCAATTTAAAAAATTGAAAATTAATTGTTACAAACTTAATACTTTATTGTATGCAGTAATAATAGTTAGAAACAGATCAGCTAGAATAGTAATTGTTGTATGATAATTTTATAAAACCTGTTGTCTCCTTCAAGAGTAATAATGGGCGGTCCATCACTATCCTCCAATTTTGCAGCATGCTGAGAAATTGCAGACACCAGCCCACTAACTTCAGGCTTCAAATTTGGGCTAGCTAATTGGAAAATTGATTACCAAATTATAATCGACCGCATGAATTCTATATTTTTTATATTTATTTCCCTTTACTTACATAACATACAAAGCCCCTGAGGATTAGTTAAAACGCATCCAGTGACGTTTTCGTTGTTGATTCTAAAACAATTTAATGACTGATATAAAACAAATGTCATGTTTTTGTAATGTCAATATTACAAGTAGAAATATTATTACATCTCATTAAAAGCTGTTACCAAACCAGCTTCCATTTTAAGCAATTTTTAGATATTAAATTTTTAAAATTAAAATTGAACTATAAACATTTTCCTTCGACGGTAAACAAAACTGAAATTTCTTAGTCCGACGTTTTAGAATGACTGTTCACCACCAGAAGTCCAGAATGACAAGTAACTGGTAACAGAGGATGTCGCTCTTTTCCCTTAAAAATTTCCCTCCGTCAAAATCGAACTCTGGTGAGAAATTTACTTCTAAAAATAAATCTTTACACGCAATTTCTCTGTTCACAACCGAAATCTATATAATTTATTTTCGTAATATGAAGTTAATTTATAGAGGAAAAAATGTTTGCGCATCAACAGGGTTTAATCAAACTCTACATAGAATTAATTAAATTTTAATTAATCACATTTTTCATAGCTTGAAATCATTTTTAATAAGCACTTGTATAATATTTATATTATTTACATTTTACTAATTTAACTGTAGTAAAACCTGTTTTTTTTTTGTTTTGTTTTTTAATACAAATGAAATTTGTATATATGTACATAAATTATTATTCAATATTCATTTATGGTATTCATATTATATTTCAATTCACTGAAAAAATATATACACTCAAGAACAAAAAAACATGCACTCTTACATATTTTGTTGTTTATTTCAAATTATTTATATTTGTTTTTATCGTTATTAATTACAACATACTTATTGTAATGTAAACCAAATTAAACAAAATCAGAAATCCATAAATTTGAATAAAAATTATTTAATTATGATAGTTTGAAAGAAAATTCACCAAAACACTGGGAATCATTTAGTAGATTGTATTGATTAGTACTGGTCCGGATCTGACTGGATTAGTAGATAGTAATCACTAAATGATTTTCTGGTGTTTTTGTGAATTTTCTTTCAAACCATTATAATTAAATAATGTTTATTAAAACCAATGGATTTCATTAATTACATTAAAATAAGTGTGTTGTAATGAATATAACACTAAAAATACATACATAGTTTGAAATAAACCAAAAAATATGTTTGTTTTTTCTACAAGCGTATATGTTTAAAAAAATAATTGGTGCTTCTTATGACAGAAAATTTAAACTCTGCAATAAATTACAAAATTTTCATTCCTGTAAATTAAATTATAAATTAAGATATTGCAGCGATTTCAAACAATAAAATTACTTCAAACTATGCATATATTACATATTTTTTACATATCTTTATGTATATTTTATTTAATTATTCAGTGAGTAAATGTGTATGTTTATGCACTAAGAACATTAATCTCTATTATGCATTTGGTTCAAAATAAATATAAATATACAATTGAATCATTAAAATTGTGAATGCAAAATTGTCCTTGGACTAAGTGATTAAATGCTATGTCAAAATGAAGTTTTTATTTTCTGGAATGTAATAGTCACTAGATTCTCTAAAGAAAAATGGCAGTGTTAATTGTAAAAATATTTTGAATACTTGCTAACATTAATTCTCTATCTGAAAATTTCACTTTTCAAATACAATTTTAATTATAGTACTACTTTATACTAACACTACATATTCAACCAATATAATATTATCTTCCACATAAAAACCCAATGAATGCAACATTTTACAATAGATTTTGTTAGTACCAACAAGTGTCACTAATTTTTGGAATTGCTTGATGCTTTATCACATATGCATAATAATCATATATTTATATTAAACTAGAATGTTATTATGAATATTTTTTATCTTAATTACACTATGTACATAAATTCAAGTAAAAAGCAAATGGTAGAATATACATATATATTTATGACAAACAGTTGTACGACCAATACTCATCACAAAAATCCATTAACACCTGATTTAGACAACCTACACAAAGAAGGCAATTATTACAGAATTCAACTTTAAAAATAAATAACTGGTTGTAATTATTTATACTCTAAGAAATAAACAAATAAATAAAAATTTGATTGTATTGTACAATATTGTATAATAGTTTTATATAGTATAGTAGTATGAGTACATATGTAGTATCAGACGAGTGTGGAAATAAGTTTAACTTCAGGTCTGGATTCTCGAAATGTTTGTACTCCAGTTCTAGTAACACCAGTATGGGATACATCAAGAAACTTTAGGTCCGGCATAGATGTCACTGCATGGTTAAGAGATCGATCCGTTATTCCAGGATAATTTTGAAGTATCAAAGATTCTAGACGACATATAGGGCGAGGGCAAGCACTGACATCGATAATTACGACTTCATCTCTTATATCGATACCAATAGCACCTCTCTCCCGAAACCCGCGATCGCCGTACTCCTGAACTCCACCTCCAAAAGTAGTGATGCTATAATCCGTTACGTGTGAATCTTCATTGGCATCTCCTGGATAAGCACCAAGATAAAGATTCCTTAATGATGTGGTCCGATTAAAACAGGTTACTTCGATATCAGTAACACTTGTATTCCTAAGGTCAAGGGTCTAAAAAAGAAGTAATTTATTTATAGGATAGCAATAAAAAATATAAAACTAATTTTAAAAAAGTATGGATAAACAACTAACACTTAACAATTAATTTAAGAAAATAATATAATATTTTATATATAAATAATATTTGTTTCATTACTATTAACATAATTATTACAATTTTATAATCTCCATTGTTTTTCAATATAGTATTATAAAGTAATAAGTTAGTTTTCTGATTTAATTTTTGGTGCAAAACCAGTTGCATCTAAGAAAAACTATCTTAATATTAACTAATTAGTCATTTTCTTTTAATTTAATTTGTTTTTAAGATGCTTACAAGTTCTTTTAAAAAATGTACTTCTTAGTCTGTAAATCGCTAGCTAAATCAACCTGAATTATTTAATTGAATTATGCACTTAAATAATATTTGACAATTCTCTGGGAAGTGCAATTAATTTTTGTTAATAGTTCAATCTAAAAATATACCTTGAGAACAGAAAAACCAAAATTGGCAGCAAGGCTTGCATAAGGTAAGCATTCTGTTACATTACATCCTTTTAGGATCAGCTGTTCAAGTTTAGGGCTTTTACTAAGGGCAAGAAGGGTGTGTGGCACAAACCAAATACAATCGGTTAAGTCCAAAACCTGATAACCAAAATTGAATTAATTAAATTATCCCACAATATTAATTTAAGGGAAGACGAAAGTGAAAAGTGCCTTAAGGTGTGGAAGAACTTTGTCCAATTTGTAGAAATACGACCTTTCCTGAGGCATTCGGATCATCTGGCATTTGTGCATTCTCAAGACCAAAAGATTCGGTGGAAACTCCTCTAAAGTCACCTGTAGCAATTATAAAATTTGAATTAAAAGAAATCATTATTGCAGTGTGCATTACATACCTTGACACAATCTATAGCATGATTTTCCATAATCAATGTCTCCAGGTTCGGCGCATTTTTAATAATACTTTTTAAAACATCCTTTGAAATGGTCGCCTTACGAGGATCTATTAATGGAGCTTCTTCAAACCCCCTTGTAGCCAAAAATTTAGTGTTCTTTTGCAAGTATCTTGTGTAATTTTCTAGTTCTCCGAGTGTTAACCTTGTTTTACGCAAATCAACCCTTTCCCATAGACTTCTGTCACAGACGACGTTCGCCACTCTTTGACAACATCTGAAAAATCAAAATAAATCGATGAATCAAAGTTATTAAATGTTATTTAGCCCACATAATTTATCAATAAAATTGAAAAAAAGTAGTGAAGTAGTTCCTGTCATACAGAAGGGCAACTAACTGGGTGTTGCAAATGAGAGGTCGAACACTCTCAATACTTTTATTCAGCCGAAGTTCGTGGGTTCAAATCCCACTCGTGGACTAATTTTTCATCTCAACCAAAAACAAAGATAAATTTGTTGTCACTGCCAAATATTTCTACGGATTTTGTCCATATCTTAATAATACCTTTTATTTGAATATAGGAAACAATTTATTTAACCAAACAATACTGGAACAAAACTAGGCTGAAAAAAGTAGTTGAGTACTCAAGGTTGTGGCTCCGACCCCGCTCAGCATCCCACTCTGAGAGGTCGGACTAGCCGCGTGAAAAGTGGAGAGCTGTCCCCTCTAGGCTGGACTTTGCCTATGACATTGTATATGCATAGTATAAACAAATAACTTCGTCCATGCAGGATTCTGTTTTAATGTACCTTTCTAATGTGATGCAGAGTGCTCGTATGGCTTTCTAATGTAATGTCTCGTTTCTCAAATTCTTCTCTTTTTCAGTTCACTCCAGGTCTATACTTGGTAAAAAATTGTCTATATGATCCCCTTGGGGATGGAATTTCATAAAATCCTTTCTTAGCGACTACCCATGCCATTATAGGAATGCACTGTCGATTCGGCCCCTTAGAACCAGCAGTTTGGTCTGTGCTTTGTCAGCTGGGATTCTGTTTTAATGTACGTTTTTAATGCGTTGCAGTGCTCGCATGGTTTTCTAATATAATGCCTCATTTCTCAAATTCTTTTCTTCAGTTCACTTCAGTCTACAAATGGTAAAAAATGGTCTATTTGATCCTCTTGGGGATGGAATTTCATAACGTCCTTTCTTAGCGGCTATCCATGTCATTATATGAATGCACTGTCGAAATTACAGCCCCTTAGAGCCCACAGTTTGGTCTGTGTTTTGTCAGCTGGGACTCTGTTTTAATGTACCTTTCTAATGCAGCGCTTGCATGACTTTCTTATATTATGCCTCATTCTCAAATTCTTTTCTTCAGTTCACTTCAGTCTACAAATGGTAAAAAATTGTCCAAATGATCCCCTTGGGGATGGAATTTCATAAAATCCTTTCTTAGCAGCTATTCATGTCATTATAGGAATTCACTGTCCAAATTTCAGCCCTTTAGTTCCGGCGGTTTGGTCTGTGTGTTGTCTGTCAGTCAGTCCCGGAACTGTTTTATATAAATAGATTAGTAGAATGCAATGATATGAAGAAAAATGAAATCATTTATGAAATAAAAAGGACATATGCTTCTTGAATTTTTTAAAATTGAATTTGCTCTCGTACTCTTTACTATTTTAATGTTTATACTTTTAATTCAGTTTGAGATGATAAATGTAATGATGAAAGTAGCCAGAAGGGCGATTCAATTTTTGTATTTATGGCAATATCAGATAACGACTTTTTAGGTCTTACTATGTACTTTTTTTTAGAAAGGTTTAAATTTTATTTTTTTTATTTTTTTTTTTTTTGAACGGATTCGACTTACTTGCTTAGAGAAAGGAGATCCGCCGGAGGTAGATAAGAGAATATAATAAGGAGGACGTCGTCCGACAAGCTGAGCAAGCTCGTCTTGACGGCAGAGTTCTGGTATCGGTCATCGTCTTCTTCGATTTTCCTTCTTTTCGCCGCCGAACGGGTTACGATTGTACTGTTGTTCCGATCTAACATGTTTAAACTAAAAACAAATAAATTACATAACTCGGGAAATTCTCGTCCTCCCGTTCGTTCAGTTACGTTCCCAAAACAATGTAAAATTAGAGTACCGAACTGTACCAATCATTTCCAACAAAGTTCGATTCTTTACGGCAACTTAACTTCGTCTTCATTCGTTTTATAAGTGTTTTCAACATATTTTATTTTTCCAGGGAACAAAATTCAAAAAAAAAAATCCAGCAAAAAAAAATAAAAATGTTTACATTAACCGAGTTTGGAACACCGCCATTTACAAGACGAGACTGATGACAAGAAACAAGAAGGCGTAGCGACGGTTATACACCCTCGACAGTCCAGCCCGTGTTTATTTTTGTAATTATCCCACATTTACAATTAACTCTCAGGTTTTCTGTCATTTTTTTTGTTAAATTGTTATTTACTTGCACAGGCTTTCGCCGACTTCACAGGTCAATCGGATCGTATTTCTTTTCCCATTATTTCTACTGCTGAATGAAATGGACGACGATTCTAATGAGACAGGTATCGACAATTTCACCAACTGCGTACACCATTTGGTGCAATCGTTTCACTTTTCCTTGTTGACCAGTTTTCTTTATATATTCGCGCCATGTGATCGACGATTCGTCCCTATAAAATGTTAATTATTCAAGGCATTGTTTATGATGTCATGTTAGTCAAACGCGTTCACACATTGTAAATAATAGAAAACGTTCTGATCTAATCACAGGTAATATTAATGTTATGAATTCCTGTTTTATTCGATGTCCGATAAAGAGTAATAAAAAAAGGTTTTCACACCTTAAAACGATATCTGGAATGGATATTACTGGATTTTTCCGCCTTTTGTAACATTAGTATGTACAACAATTCATTGATCTTATCACAAATGTGTCTTACTATCATTTGACCATTATGAACAAGACATTAAGACTTGTCTAATACTGATCATTCATAATTCAATATTTTCTACTTTTATTTGAATATTATTTTCTCTATTAAACCATATATGTTTAGCAGTCATAATTGACCATATTAATTATTTTAATCAATTATTCTTTTTATCTAAGGTCTTGATTGAGATGAAAAGGCCAGTGTCATGAATGGGATTCGAACACACGACCTTCGGCTCAATACTTGAGGCTTTGAGCTATCATGACCAATCCACTCGGACACCAACTCTTCATGTCAACCTACAACCTTTGAAATTTTCCCTCTTTTTGCCATTTCTCAACCAAGACCTTAGATAAAAATACTATAATGAAACTACTTTTTTGAACAAACAAGTGAAAAACCATCAACCAATAATTGTCTTAAGAGTGATGTCAATTTTTATTGAATGCTGAATAATTGAAATAAATGTATGTTTTAGTGACCGGTTGTTTAATAATTCGTTAGATTCGTGAGGAGTGGTCAAGAATCAGACACCAATTGTCACATCAATTTCACACAACACTAATATGACACCACAAGAATAGCACCACACTTTATGCCCTGAAGATGACCTGACTAAAGGTTTAAAAAAATGGAAAGAGGTGTTTTTCTAAACTACCTCATTCTTGACTGCTCCTCACAAATCCAACATAATAATAATTAAAGGAGCAATCACTTCACTAACAGCTCCCCGGCCACTTCATATGTCGCTGAGAATTGAATCCTGATAACACGACATTTGAAAAAAAAAAAAAAAAAAAAAGGCAAAAAGAGGGAAAATTTGAAAGGTTGTAGGTTGAGATGAGGAGTTGGTGCCCGAGTGGATCGAAGTCGTTATAGCTCAAGTGGCAGAGCAGCAGCGTATTGAGCCAAAGGTCGTGGGTTTGAATGCTATTCATGACACTGGCTTTTGCATTTCAATCAAGACCTTAGATAAAAAGAATAATTAATTGAAATTATTTTCCGTATTGCACCATATGGCTGATGTCCAGTTGAAGTGGGATCCTGAAAAAACAAAACAACATTCAAAAAGCCTTCTCTGCAACACTTTTCCGAAAATTGAATTGCCATACTCACCCCACCTCACATCATTTATACTAATAACTAACTCTTATCCAATTATTTTTATTAATTTAATGTGGTGGTAAAAATATTTTATAATGTAGATTGTTGGTTATTTTTGTAAACTAAAACTCCAATTATTTTTTATGCTATATAGTTAAATCGCACTGCACTTCAGACCACGTCCTTCTGTCCCTAGCAAAGCCACTGAAAAATATGGCACAAAAAAAATCACTGCTTTAGGTAACAAAAATAATCAACAACCTAGATTATATAATCTCTGTTCAAATTTTACACTTGCAGCATGTAAACAGGCGTGAAGCTGCTCACTTATGGGATTTTATAAGATATCAATTAATGAACAATCTGGGTGCCATCTTTGGTTAAAAGTCTGGTGAAAATTGTGTGGGTTTACAGTTAAGACTTTCTAGTGTTACTGTTTTCCTGCATTCCATATTTCACTTTGAATATTTAACATTCAAAACTATGTTCAGAAGTTTCTTCAAATTTCTGTAAGATGCCAAAAAATTGAGGATGGTCTTCTTATCTTATTTCCATTGGTCCATTATGAAGGGCTATTAAACCCTCAGGATAATTTAAAATTATCAGTGTAGTTGAAATGGGGTATTGGGGAATAATAAATATGGGTTGAAATGGGGATAATAAATAACTGCTCTCTGTTTATTTACCGTTGGTCATAGTCCATAAAAGAAACAAAACTCACTCATTTTAAACTGAGCATGTTAACATAAATGAAGCTGCACACTTATGAGATTTTGTGAACATCAATGTCTTGGTGCAGTCTTTGGTGGCACCTTCCAAATTTCATTTTTTTTCTTGTAAATTATCTTGTGGATTTATAATCTAATTTTTTTGTGTTACTGTTTTCCTGCATTTCACTTTGAATTCTTAAAACTAGAAAATATGTTAAGAAGTTTCTTCAAATTACAGTATTACACCAAAGAATTGAGAAATTTACTTCTTATCTATTTTTAGCATCTACAGATGAGGAAATGTCTGGTTATGACATTGTGAGATATCCCTTAGAAGGAGTTTTCAGAGCATCAGATTCTCCTCCCAACGCAGCTATGGAAATCACTGATGAAAATGGTGAAGCGACTGAAACATTCGACGAAGATCTCCCTCCTGCTCATTCAGTATAAAACATTTATCAATATTGAAACATCATATATTAATATTTCTCCCTTACTGTTAGTATCTAGGAGATAATTTGGAATCTGTGAGTGGAAGAGTCATTCTCTCTGAAGGATCATTTACATCATTACCATTGCTTCCAAGGTCATATGGGACCCTCTTACCAGGACAAACTTTTCCTTTGGCAGTTCGAGATGTATCAAGAACATCTATGTTGCGGGATTGTGTAGAAGGAAATCACACTTTCGGATGTGTCGCTAACAGGTGAGTGTTAAAAATACAATTAATTAAGGTTTTTAGTTGAGATAAAAAAGTCAATGGCACGAGCGGGATTCGAACCCACGATCTTCGGCTAGATAGGCTCTACCACTTGAGCTATAGTGACCTCGATCCACTCGGACACTAACTTCCCATCTCAACCCCACCTTTTGAATTTTCTCCCCTTTTTTGCCATTTTTACTCCTTTTTTATCTCAACTAAAAACCTTAATTAATTGTAATATATTAATTGGTCAAGCAGACCACGCAATTAGTGAATTTAGTGAGTTTAAAAAAAATGTTGAACAGAATATTCTAGTTTTAATAAATTACCTTAATTGGATCTTATTTATTGAGTAATGTTTCAGATACCACCAATGCCAAGAGGCTGATGTGGAAATTTATGGTACAACTGCAGAAATTTATGAGTTTTGCAGTGATATCGATACTGTCTGTATAAGAGCGAAAGGAAGGCAGAGATTTCGATTAATAAATACAAGAAGAAGTAATGGAGGGTTTGTATAAATTTTAGTTCAAAATACCATTTAGACAATTTTTTCCAAATAATAGTTCTGAATATAATGTTTGTACTTAGTGTTATATACATACTTTTGTATATGTTACATCAAATGTAAGTTGTGAAAATAACTATGACCAGGATTGTAATTATTACTTTTCTTTTTAAGTTAAGAAAAGTCAGACAGGATATCTCAGGCCCAGTTCAACTTCAAAATTTCAAATACGACCCTATACTCCTGACACATCATTGTAAAGGATTTGTTACACTGAAAACAATGGTACAATCGAATTGTAAATTGGTCAAAAATGTTATGCCAATGTTATTAAGATTTAAATGGAGCGTGTAGAATAAAGTTTAATAAAACACACACACCTACCAATTAAAAATAAAAGTTTTGTATTAAAAAACAATTTTTTTATTTATTATTTTATTTATTTATATTTTTTAAGGTATTTAATTGGTGATGTGGAAATTTTACCAGAGATAATTCTTCCAAAACCATTGTCTAATCTTCATTACTCATCTCTCAGTAGAGTTAGAGGCACACATAAAGCCAAGTATATAAATTATAATAACATAATATATAAGATACTATATTCCTTATTTTTATTTCAGATGTGGGCATCGAGAAGCACAATTGACACACTGGCCAAAATGGGTTTATGACCAATATGATGTGGACAAAGTTATGGATAGGGTGGACAAAGAGCTATCTTTTCTCAAACAAGGCCTTAGAAAAGGTTTGCTTATTTTCATAATTCCCATCGTATTCCCATTACTAACTTGCTATGGATTTCAAAATCATGATCAAAACTCTTGGATCTTATAAAAGGATTTTGGAGACTACAAGACATCTTTGCTCAGCATCTATAATTTTAGAATAAGGCTAGGAAGTGTATTATCAAATGGAAAGCAATAGAAAATGGGATACTGTCAGTTTTGTCTTTGCATGTTGAATGGTTGTTATGTAGCCATGGGACTGGCATAGGGGATGTAAGAAGAAACTCCTATTCGCAAGTGTTGGGTTGGGTGCAAGCATGGTGAGGAGCCCACCACCACATAAGATTAAGATAATGTATAAGTCTTTTTTAGATGTAGATTGTGTAAGATTATATACTTGGTATAGTATACAGTGAATATATATGAGTCACTCTGTCAAATAACTAAAATTTCAAATGGAGAGCATAAAGAAACTTCTTTATGCTCTCCATTTGAAATTTTAGTTATTTGACAGAGTTGCATGCATTTGAATAAAATTAAACTTATTTGTATAATTATCAATCAGCATTTTTCTTCTATGTTTGTAAAGAGTGGTAATAGGATGCCAAAGGATATAATAGGATAGCAAAATCAGGTACTTTTCTATATGTTAAAGCAGATGACACTTTGATTTTGATCTTGAGTCCTGACTAGAGCCCAAATTTATATGCAATAAAAATTCTCAAAAATGAAAGTATAATTAATTAAAGTATATATTTTTTGCCTTATCCTATGATATCCGGCCATAGTAATTTTATATGGACAACATACGCCCCTAGACCCCTACAGAGACCGCCCACAGCCGGAGGGGAAGAAGACACCTACAACAATTATTTTAACCTTATTTTTATACTGTGACACCTTTGGTGATAAAAACTATTACATCTAAATTGGCATGGAAAAGTGTAATATGGTCAAGTAGGACGACTAAACATATATGGATTATACAAAATAAATAGCTGATCTGAATTAAAATTGACTAGATACATTTAATTTCTGTAAAATTGCAGTTTATTGCTCACAAAATATTTGTATGTACCTTGAAAGATTTTTCAATGACAACAGAGATAGCATACCACAGGAGCATGTTTGTAGGAACTTAAAATAACAGAATCGTCAATTCTCTGTATACATAACGGCATAATTTTATTAATTTCCTCCCAATTCAGTCAATCTGGTATTTTTATCTAGGTGTTTTTTTAATTTCTTTTGTTATACAATTCCTGCATTGCTAGGGATTTTAACTCAAGAATTCCATTGTGTCCGTTTGTTTAAGTTTAGTTCTTGGAAAGTTAACTTGAATCCAAATCAAATTTTATACTCCTGCCTTCCTCTTTCCCTCTTCTTAGTTGCTTAATTTTTATTTTTCTAAGTAATCAAAAATATTTCAAATTTACAATATTCTTCAAATATGCAGAATAAAATTTGAACCGCCCTAGTACGATAAGGAAAGACAAAGTATGATAAGGAAAATATCTGTCACCATGGTCGTGTTAGCAAAAAGAAAATGCTATTTCATATAAATCAGGCTCTACTCATGAAAGTTGTCTTTTGTCCTTACCTACTGGGTCTGTGAAGAGAGCAAGGTTTTCTGAACTTTGCATTTAATTTTTGTAAGAAAAACGAATGCTTATAAAGTTTCTTTCCTGTTTTACACGTTCTTTTATGCAACTGAACTCAAACCCATTTTTTAAAATATTTTAGGGCCTCTTAATTATTCTTTAAATAAAACTACATGTTCAAATTAATGTAATTTGTAATTTTTTAATTAACTTTCGGTGTAAATCATGATGAATGAAATAGATCATGTATGTTATTATAAACAAAATTCTTTGGAAATAACATTAGCTTTCTTTTGCAGAAAAAGGCAGGCAAGCATGGCCTAAAGATCCTTCAGAATTGTCTTTTTGGCTAGCCACACATCTTGATGCTGAAGATAGACTTTTCATTATTAAGTTAAACAGTCCTATTCAGAGGCTAAGATGGCTTTTAAGCCTTATGGGAAAGGTAAAGAGTTTATAAGTGGTTTTTCATTTTTCACGTCATTGTTTACAATTTACAATGTTACAGTGCCAACAACAATTTAACTGTCAGTCGTGTAAAGTTCAAATTGGACTCCAGCAAGATGTTTTTGCCATGTCTACTGAAGGTACACAGAGTACCTATGTTAATCCAGAAGGCTTCCTTCATGACATCTTGACATTTCTTCATGCGCAAAATGTTGCTCTCACTTCACTACCTTCATCTCAGTTCAGCTGGTTCCCTGGGTATTTCAAAATCTTTAATCTCTGATGTAGGTTAAGATTAAAACAACTTAAGTTCAATGGGCCTTACACACGTAACTATCTTGTGGTCTATTGGTCATACTAAAATATTGTTTTTATAAAGCACTAGCTTTGAAAATGGATGCCACAAATTTCTGAAATCTCCTTTTTGTAAATCCTAATGCCCATTTATACACTCATTCTATATTCTGTAAACCCGCCCAGCACTAAACAAAGTGTGAGTGTTTCATCGAAATGGGTTCAGTAGTTTTTATTTTTATCATTAACACACAAAACAAACATTTACTTTTAATTATCACCACAAGGAAAAAATCACTATATTCAGTTTTCATAATCAGTAACTGCAATGAGAGGCCAAAAAAATGCCATTAAAATTTTTAATTATCCTTAGACAATCCAACATTGATTATCTTAAAACAATATTTGATCCCTTTCTAAAGGATTATAGATAAATAAAACAGATGAAATCTCCCACTTGTGTTTACAATTGGATTTTCTAAATAAATCTTTGAATAGTCAATCTCTTCTTTGTTGGTTTTTCTGAAAAGCTTATTTCTAATGTTCCGGTGGTTTGATTTTTTTTTTAAGTTGTACCATTTTTAAGTTTCAAATTTATTTATGATTTTAAGTGATTCAGATTCGACGAAAATGGAAGAAGTTAAGTCAAGCTTGGGCCAGGGTGTTTAACGTTCTCAGAACAATTTCCCGAAGGGTCTTCTATTGCTACCTGGAAGTTTCTCAAGAAGGCATAGGTTAGGCCATCGTGTCACATCTCAGAAAAATAATCGTTTTAATTTTTCGAATGTCATCTACCTCTGTTGAGATCATGCAACAATTTAACAAGTTAGAAATGTTAGTCATTTTAATCAGTTTATACACTATAAGGTGAAAACTATCTGTAAGCTGGATTACGTGCGAGAAGTCCTGCTACTGGTCCAGAACTTCTGACAAGGCACAGAACAGCTTGGTTAAGTTTCGCAAGAAATCACATTAATTGGTATGAACAAGATAAGTCTAAAATCTTGTTTTCAGATTAGTCAAAATTTTGTTTGAGGTCTCCTACACCAAAGAGAGGGGTTGAAGAAGAAAAGGAGATCATTATGTCCCTGTAACATTTGCACTCTGGAGAAGTTATAAAGGTGGTGGTTTTAGCAGGCACACAAACTTGTTCTTCATCGAGGGTTCCCTCACTGAAGATGTGTTATTAGAATCTATGCCTCTTAATTGGCAAAGGTTTTGTTTTTATGCATGACCATGCATGGCCCCTCACAGCTAGGATCGTTGACTACTTGGAATGGGCGTCAATTCATTGTTTGAAGTGTCCAGCATGTAGTCCTGACTTAAACCCTCTATCGAACACCTTTGGGACGAATTGTCAAATAGGGGTAAAAATCGCCCGGTGATTCTAGAAAATTTGTAGGCATTAAGAATGGCCCTATTGGAGGAGTATGAAAATATTTCACAGCCCTCATTTAAAACCTCACAAAAACGATGCCATGTTGAATGCAAGAGGAGGAAATACTCTGTACTGAATTGAAAATTTTCATCATTGAAGCAACATAACAATAGCAACATTTTGTTAAAATTGTTTTAATCAGTTTAATTTTTTTTTTTTTTTTTTTTTTAAATTTAGCTATACCTTATATTTTTCTTCAAAAATATCCAGTAACTACTACAAATAAAAATTATAATGATTGCATGTATTTACTTTTAAAAAAAGTTCAGTGTTGTAAGTTCTTATTAATGGGCCTAGAATTCACGGTTAAAATGTTTAATCTTCAAGTAAATTTAATGATTAAAAAATAAATATATTTTTGTTAAAGGTATGCATGGAGTATAGCTGTTTGCAGTTCTTGCCATAGACATATTGGCTGGCAGTTCACCTCTCTCAGTCCAAGGCTGAAACCCAAGAAGTTCTGGGGACTCACAAGGCACTCTCTTATAACTGTACCCAAATTGGATAGAGATAAGGATGAAGATAATTTTAAACCTGTTATATAAAAATGTTTTAAATAAAACAGTCTCACAGAATATTAATATAAGTAATATTGACGTAAAGTAGTATTGCGTAATTATGAAAATACTATTTTAATAATATTTAGTTTGTTAATAATATTAAAGGATAAACCACTAAATATGTATATCAAAAAAAAATCACATACGTGTGAGGGTTTAAAATTAATAACTTGGGATGTTAATATTCTATTTTTGATGCTTAAGTAAAAGTTTAAACAAGTTCTATTATTACTTACATTTATTTTCGACAAGATGAGAATAATTTTTTTTAATATATTTTTTATTTTATCACGTTAAAAAGATGTCTCATTTATGTTATCAAATTAATTTAAATATATGCATTTATTTATTTTATATAAATAATGTATCAGTGATCAAATCTAATAGAATCAATTATTATTTGATGGTAGGTAAACATTTGTTTTATTGCCCACCATAGTGATGTCACTATGATATCCCATAAATTTAATATCTATTATGTATTTGACCTATTCAGTTTCTACCGTTCATACTCTGTTAACTGCAGACCAATTTTTTTATACTGTTAAAAAATGTATATTCTGTTGTATTTATGTTTGATTTCATCATGTACATACCTATATATTAAACATTTACCCCTTAAAAAAAGTTTTAGTTTTTTTACATCAGTCCCATAAAAAGAGTACTTTTCTATTCATAAAATGATAATTATAGAAATTATATAATGAGTATATTTAAATTAATACTTGTTGGAATTTTGTTTTTTAATTAGACTATTTGAATTGAAAACAGAGACATTTCAGGCATTAGTCTATAAAGACAAAATTTGCAATTGTATAAATATGTTTTAATTTTGAAGTTTTAAAAATTTTATTTGAGTAAATATTAGTTTTACATAATTTAACACAAAGTACCAGCAGTCCCAAGTTAAACTGTATTCCTAGGCCACATCGGTCCCTGAATCCACCTGAACGTGTTTCGGTTGGAATCGCGTTCTGGCCACAAAACCACTTTTCCCATGATTCAATGCACATTTCAACCTGGAACAAAACATTTTAGCCGATGATATTTCGAGTGCATGTTAGGCTAATTTTTCTCAGTCCACATCCCTTTTTTTGCAATTAATATAAACCTTAAAAATTTGTTTATTAGCACTTCTCTTTTATAGCTTTGCTGATTTTTATATAAATAAATAAAACTATTCTTTTTGCCCAGTGGTCTGCCTTGATGTGCTTGCTGCCAGGGCAAGGAAGATTTAAAAAACTGGTCCCAAATGCAATTTTTTTTTAAACATTGGTACATTTGTAGTTGAGGAAACAAGGTCAATACTTTCAATCATTTGTATCCTCCCTCCTAGGGATGCTAAAAAATAATCTCATTTTGGCCTGAAGGTAATGTTTGCAGGGGGGGTGTCCTATGGCGCTTTAGCATAATGACACATGAAGCTGTTTTGACTAGTGTTTATTGAGAGATAAAAACCGAATCAAGTTGTACTTAGTTGTAGCGTTATGCTGACAAGTAATGCATACTGCCTGTTGGTTTTGAAACTGAGTCTAGACAACCCTGCATAGCAGCAGAAATTGGCTTTGTAGAATTTTTATTTTATATATCAAGTTCTAAAACGCAAAAAAAATTGTGGAAGAATTGATCAGTGAGGTCATCCTACTGTGTGAGACATAAAAACTCCCGAATATATCGATTGTTTGAAAACCACAATGTGTATTCATTTACCTAATAAGAAATTTTGAGGAATACTAAAAATAGAGAACTCATTAGAAAAAGCGTAGTATTAACCATTGTTTGAAAAATAGACAAATTTAATTATTACAGATTGTTTTCTTGTAATTCCTCTTAGGGAATTGTCTGCAGAATTTTCTTGCAATTATTTCAGCCGAAAGGTTTCACTTGTCATAAGCCTGAAAAAAAAAACACTTCGGTCAAAACCACATGTATAGGCTGTAGGTGTTAATAGTGAATGTCATAATTTCAATTAATCTTTTTATCTAAGATCGTGGTTGAGATGAAAACACTAATGCCACGAATGTGATTCAAAACCATGACCTTCGCTCGATTCGCTGCTGCTATAATCACTTTAGCTATCGTGACTTTGATCCACTTAGACACCAACTCCTCATTTCAACCTACAAACCAGTGATCCTGCTCGTGACACTAGCTTTTTCATTTGTACAAGACCTTAGATAGAAGTATATCTAATTAAAAAATAAAATGATTTCTAAGAAATGAAATTTAATTGTTCTATCTGAAAAAATAAAAGGACACAATTATACACAAAAGGGGTGAAAGAATAACACATACCCCAAGGGTAAACATATTTTTAAATTAATTTTATAAATTGTATATTTAAAGTATCAACTTTTTCTAATGCATAACAGTCAATATTCTCTCCCAAATGTCTTATTCTGGCCAAAAATCCAACTTTATTATTATTTTTTCATAAAAACATTAAACTTAAAATTAAAAAAAGGTAGTTCGATAGCAGACATACATATCAACAACCATCTTGGCAATTAAAAATATTTATAACAAAAAAAGATTTTTACTGTCACCGTTTTTAAAGCTCACATGGTATTTTACACAATTTAATTAATTGAGAAATTTTTAAAGTTTATGAGGTTCAAGGTAATAAAGAAAGGGCGGCCAAGATGGTGTATATCGACAAAGATGAATGGAAATTATTTAACAGCTTGCCCTCAAAACTACTTTGTTTTCTTTTTTAAATAATTATACAATCAGAGGGAATAATTAACTTAATCGTGTATTGTTATGCAACAGTATCATATTTAAATGGTTACTGGAAAAAGTAATAAAATTAATTAAAACATCCAACCACTTTATACATTAATTACATCTTACATTTTAAAAAATTCAAAATTTTAAAAGTTTTAATGCCTGCCGTAAGTGTCATTCGAACAGTTGAACCTTTTTCACTTGTACCTATTAACTTTATTCAACTTTCTCTTCTATGGTAATTTAAACAACTTCCATAGGATGGCTGCTGTTATTTTCTGTAAAGCCAACAGATTCGGACTGCTGTTGGGATTGTTCATCGGTTTGTTCTTCTTCACCCGATTGGTCCTGCGTTTCTGAATCATCCCAATTTATTTTAAATCTTGTCACTCTTGGTTCCGTTCCCAGAATATTCCTAACGACCTTGAAAAAGAAAGGATTTTTTTTAATTAAAAAATTTAGGTAAAAAGTAACAAAAACCATACCTTATCAAACTGTGGGACTGCTGGAGGATTCTCCCTAAGCTCAAGATCAGAATATTCATTGTTAATAAAATAACCTACTCGGACAAATTCTTGACCCCTGTAACTACATGTTAAAAGTAAAACGGTAACACCTAGAGCATCCTCGACAGGAATTTTAGTGACATCAGGTGCATCTGCCTAAAAAGTTTATTTTTCATATAAGACACATGAACAATTATCTATTAATGTAAATTATTTTAAAAATATATAAAATAAAATTTAAAAAAGTAATTTTTGTCTTACATTGTTTTTATCTCAACTAAAAACCTTAATTAATTGACAGATTTTGTCTTACAATTTAACTTTGCATGTTAAGTAACGATGAGGGGGTCAGAACCACAATTTATTTTCATATTAATCTCAATTAAAAGTCCAAGGGCTATGCTAGCGTTCAAACACAGAACTCAAGCATGGCAAAAAAAATGCATTCTGCTAATACAAATTTCTCTATGGGGTTTTGTAGAGTAATGAACATATAGTTTGGTCGTTTCCAGTCATTCTTGACTACCTATCGGACACATCAGTGAAAAACACAAAACAGCCAAACTATAAATAAATAAGTAATAAATAAGAGGCAGAAACTCCATTTTTGCCCTGAGTTCAACCTTCAGAGAGTGCGGATCTGGCAAGAAAATGTGACCTTCTGTGGGTTCCAGGTACAAGGGTTGAAAATAATTTGATAGAATATAGATGAGGAATATAACTATATATTCATTAAAAAATCTGATCCAATGTAACAATCAGTACCTTGGTAGTAGGCTATATCTTGGTCTCTGGCCAACAGCTAAAACTGGATTCACTCAAGAGTTGTGAACTGGGCAAGAGTACTTCTTGTTTTACATAAGTGCTACAACATGCTTATTGGAGTCAAGGACCTCATGGCCATCTTCAGTTCACAGAGGAAAATTTGTCATTCTCATTCTCATATGGCACAATATGAAGCAGCAAAGGTTGATTTTTCCTCAATACAGTGGGGGGGAAAAATATTCCAACAGGTTGGCAGCATTATGTCACTTTTGAATTGCAGAAATGTACCGTCACCATTCACAAAAAGTAGCATATATTAGTTCAGTGTCGAGCTTCAAAGCATCGATGTGAGTATTTATAAAGAAAAGTGGTACATTTTAAGTTATATCAATTTTTTTTTAATTCAATTTAGTAAAGGATTTTATCAGTCACATTTTCACACAATGAAAAACTTTTTTTCTTCAAGACCATACCTTGATCTAGAGTGTTCGTGAATAATTTTAATTTCATTTCTTTTATTTTAATAACATTAATTATAATATTGTTGTTTTTCATAATTTTTTTTAACAATGTTGTCTTTTAACTTTTAGATTATTTTATAGTTTCAACTATTTTTGTAATTTTTTAATTAAAACAATTTAATAATCAATAAAACCTTTATTTAAATTTTTTTATATTTTAAGTAACTAATTAGCCCTGACTCCAGGAGGAAAGCACAAATTGGGTCAAAAATAATCTTAGTAAAAGTTAATAAATTGAAATTTGTGCTCGTTTGTTAGGTTTGTAAGTTGTCTGTTACTATCACAAAAAAATAAATACCCTTACTCATTGACTACCATTATCGTTAGAACAAACAAACTAACTTACATTACCGAGAGCCAACATATGCAAGAAAAGTGACTCAAAAAGGGGTAGTACAGCTGGATTCTTAAAGTTTTGTGTTTTTGCTTAAGTCTTGGAGAAACGAAAGACAATATTGATGGATCGAGTCAGATTTTATTGCAAACAACCGTAATGGCGTGTACTTAACACATAAGTAATTCATTTATCTCTCCTGTAATTTTTTTTTATTGTATCTTTTCTTGTGGGTGTGTGATATGTAATTGGAAAACGAGTTGGTGTTAAGAGAGAGGATAGAGGATTTGAACTGAAGTAGCTTGAAAATAAATGATTATTTGGAGCTCGTGAGAGGCAGTCTGGTGAGCATAGGTTTAAAAAAACATTTATCGTGCCAATACTTTGATCTTTACTGAGATCATCTTCACGGCCTGGGATTTATAAACATTGTTTAAATTTTACAAATACATATAAGATATGACTATGAATTTATATAATGATGTATACAATATAGAAATTTTAGGTTTTATCAAAGTATTAGTACTCCCTCAACAGTGTCTTTTCTTTGTAGTTCTGTCACTGTTGTGAGTCATATTGAGAGTGTTAGAGATTTTAATGTTTTTGTGTTTATATTTGTTTAATTTTTGAAGGAGGGAAGGAAGATGTGAAAAAATACAACACACTTGAAAATAAAGTGAGGCCGACGAGAGTTTATGGATCTGAATACAGGTGAGGCGAGGCACTAGACATTTGAGGGGTCCGAAAATAAATCTGAACTGATGGATTAATTTTAACAGGCCTCAGTACGGTCTTTGCCATCACACATTTGCCAAAATTAATAATTGTCTTTTTTTTCTTTTTATTACATGTTGACTGCAAGATTATCCAACCTGTATCAATACCCTGCGCTGAAACGATTTAATGGTTTAAAAGAACAGTTAAGTCGATACACTGTTGCCATCCGGAAAGGACATGTCGATACATAGTCATCAACCACTTATTAAGTGTATGTTTATACATAACAAAAGTAGAATAAACTATTACAGAAGCCATATGATAAAACTGTAAAAGATATGTGAAAATAACAATTTTACTGATTAAAATTGAAACAGACCTGAAAAACGAACATATGTCTCCCCTCAGGTATAGGTCCAACGTATATTGTATCCAAGACTTGGTCATATTCTTCGCTCTCGGCTGAGCCTACGTATATCATTTTCCATTCCAAGTCTAAAAGAAACACAACAGCGTATCTGAATGTGAAACAATTTTTAAAAAATACGACGAATGTAGTAATGTAACTAACCTTCTTTCAGTTCTTCGATACACTCGAAAGTTAATTCAAATTGGAACGGTGTCAAGAATGATGCCGGGTTGTCCAAAACGATAACGTTGCCTATTTGCACTTTGGCCATTTTGAACTGAAATGTTCACAACTGAGAATGAGCGAGAGTCCCTTTTTATCAACCCTAACAAAATCCGATCCCTTGTCCATTCCAGCGGCTTAGACAATATTGAATCGCAATTGTCATTACTTACCAATTTGAGTTTATTTTGTGTGTAACCTGTTTTTTGATGGTTTTTTTACGATTTTCGTTTCAGCTATAGTTTAAATAAAGCACCGACTGAAAAGATCGAAAAGAAACCCGTACATAGAAGAGCCGAGAACGACTTCGAATGAGCACTAAACAAAGTACTCGCTATTTGGCGGCAAAATATTACCACGTTCCGAAAAAGTCGGAGAATCTGATCTAATTTTTAGCATCGTATCGTAAAAATAGAAATGAAAAGTGATTTTACCGCAGTAGAAACGAAATTGATAACGATTATTCGGTACATGGAATGCAATTTACGTTTTCAATATTTCTGATCAAAAAAGCGGTGGTTCGCATAGAAAAGATGAAAACGCTCGTGGCGTCGAATTTCAAATTCTAAAAAATTATCTTCTTAATCATTCTAACAGAACGAAAAATCTATATAAAACCCTAAACCAAATTATTAAAATCGACGGTTTTAATTTTATGCACCATTAAAAGATGTGACGTTTACAAGTTTAAGTAATCCAAATTTAATTAGATTGAACCTTTCAGTGTTCTCATATAAAAATTTTCTACGTCTAATAGAATTCAACATATCATTTAAATAACATAACTCTTAAGAGATCTGATAGTATTCTTGACTTAGGAATCGTAAATTCTTTTTCAGTGAATACATAATAAAAATCACATTCAAAACTTCAAGAATACTGGATGTTATTATTCAGAACATTTTACCAACTTAATTACCTTCAAAATTCTGCATTGTTTTATAGTTTGACCCAGCTTATTATTGTATTCATCTGTATGATCTGCATTCAATAAGTATAAGATGATAAAGGATATACAAAATAATTCCTCTGACTTATCACTTACAAATTCCCATATCCGACAGACTATGATTTTTTGACATTATTTATTATATTAAACCATAGATGTTTAGTATTCATAATTGACTGTATTAATTATTTTAATTATACTTATTACCTAAGGTCTTGGTTAAGATGAAAAAGCTAGCATCACGAATGGGATTCAAACTTGCAACTTTCGGCTCAATAAGCTGCTTGCGATAGATCAACTAGAGTAGCAACGTATTGAACCAATGGTCTTGGGTTCGAATCCCGTCATGACACTAGACTCATCTCATCCAAGACCTTAGATAATAAGTATAATTAATTAGAATATATTATTTATGTTGGGCCACAAGTGAAAATCGCAAAACAATTTATGATGGTTTATTGATCTATGATATTCATTGCTGTGTAGATTGTCCCGAACTGGTTTTCTCCATCTGCTTCAATATTACAACAAACAATGCCAGAAATAATGTTCAGGTTTACAAAAATAATTAGTTTCAATTCTACTGTTTCTTGATGACAAAATAGATATTTTTCATGTTTCCAGAGAACAATAAAAACAGTCAATTATTTCTGATTAATAACTACCTCTCTACCTTTGATATAATTCCTTTGCTTAAAACATATTGTAACTTAAAATATATAATTACTAAACAGGTGTATTGTGGAACCCGTATAGCTTACAACCATACCTTGGAAAAGTGCACTATTCCTATTTTGTGGGCACTTTCCTTCGTGCCTGAGGATTTCTCCTTGGGTATGAGAAATGTCATACTGAAGTGTTGTACTGTAAATGGGCTAATGCTTTACATTCACAAAAGATATGCTGATGACTCTGGTTCCTCTTGATGGAGCTGGCATGTTTCTGTCTCAGTCATGCCCATCTTCTTAAGGTGATAGTTAAGAGGGCCTATAATTCTCTTTGAATCCTGCCTGTTTCTTTCGCCTTAACAATTTGAGATATTTATAAATCTCTTAGCTTGCCTTATACCTCGAGTGTTTGAGTTTTTCTTTCTCAATCTATTTTTCCTGTTCCAACTTAAGCACATAGTACTTAGTTGTGATTCTGGTCACATGGGTGAGAGGGTTGCTTCCTTAAAATGATTCTTAATCAATTACTTATTTAATTTCATGTCAATATTCTTTATATTAAAACATTATTGTGATCCCTTAGATTTAAGTAGCATTTAAGGAACGTTATACACTCAAAAAAGAAAACACCTGAACACCCGTATTGGAACAGGAAAAATAGATTGAGAAAGAAAAACTCAAATCCGATCTTGTTTAATTTGGTATGCCTTAAATTATGTTGTAATTAACATGATAAAAATACGTACAGTTTGAAATAAACAACAAAAACGTGTCTGGGATTTTTTGTCTTTGTGTATACATATGTAAATTTCATGGTTATATTCTTGAATTTTATTTAATTTGAATTATTTTTTAAACAAGGGTGTGTCAACTACGAGGTTATACGAATCCTCAGGGTGCTGGTGTTTTTTTATGTTGTTTGTTGCCATGTTGAGTTTGACCCACGACCTTTAACATACCAGTGATGAATGCCACCTCAATGCCTTAACCATTGCGATCACAGACGACCTTATCACATTATTATAATATACTGTAAAAGGACATTATTCCGAGAATATAACAATAAATAAATACAATCATACATTATTTCTTTTTTATTGTATAGACATATTTTTCCTTTTTTTCAATTGTAATTATTCTGGATGCATGATGTACTAAATATAAAAGTTGAAAGTTATCCCGCATAAACACCCAATGGGTATTTATGACCACAAACGCCACCCTTTTGTTTGGGTATATCAAAAATAAACAAATCTTTATATAACATTATTATTTTCTATATTTATATGCAATTTGTTACTTTTGGACACTCGTCTAAATTTACCAAACAGGTACATTAGACTTAACAAAACCTTTGTTTTAGCTTGCTAATTTAATTAAATTCAACTATGGATAATTTTTTATTTTATTTTGGAAAAAGAACTACATTCTTACTAAGCTGATTTCAATAGTATGAAGCAATCAAGACTATTGTTTTAAAATAAACTATAATCTTGTTTAACTGAAGTGACTGAATTATTTAAAAATTAAGCACTTAGAAAATCAAGTAATAGTGTTTACTTGTAAGGGTTAAAATGCAACAATACAAGCAAAACTGTCCTTGACTTGAATATTAAGAAAAAAAGGGGTAATACCTATCTTCAAACATTTATAAAATAATTTAATACAAGTTATTATTCAATGGAAAATTTAACTTCTTCCTGTCCACTTTGATTAAGTAATAAACATTGCAGGGAAAAGAAAGGCTCAAGTCCTTACATTCGGTTATACGTGACCGGTATAAGCGAATTCCAACAAAAGAGAAGAGAAGAAGAAAAAACAACAGAAAAAGATAAAATTTATATAATATATACCAATATTTACATAATGTAGCATATTACAATTGCTAATAAATGATACGATTACCACATAGTAAAATACATCTATTATTATTTTCGCAAAAATGCACAAAGAAATGTCTTTCAACTTGGTTTCAAAATGTCAAAACTTTCACAAAATAATGGTAATATACTTTGTGAAATGCAACTATAAAATATGCTGATTTATTTTTGTTTTAGTTAAGAATATGTATATCTGTTATCAGTTTCCTCATCCATCTAAATAACTTAACACTTGTCTTTGGGCAAAAACCAATTAGATGCATTTTATAATAATTGTAAACATTGACTATATTATTATGAGACAGTAATGTAAAAGGCCGCCTTAAGAGGCAACAAGGCACAGGGCACAAATGTGATCCAATTTTTAAATTTGTTTTTGAAGAAGTTGGGAATGTCAAACTGGTAACATAGTTTTTTTTGTTTTTTTTTTCTAGTAGGTTGGTTAAACAGATATTTTCTAAAAACAAAATACTCATAACTAAAATAACAGCAATTAATTATGAAATAATTAAAAAAAAGGAAAAAAAGAGAAAAACATATATTCAGCTACACATTATCTATGATTGCAAAATATTAATATAAATCAGATAAAAGTGAAGAATTGGCTGACTAGATACTAATAATAATATAATCTGTTTAGAAACCTTTACCTGCTAATTTGATTAATTTTGTCACACCAATCTTTCTGTACTCCATACAACGCTCAGGAATAACAAGAAAAAATGAACAAAGAACAAATAACATAAATAATTAACAAAAACATGTTAACGCTCTAATTAATTAGCCTATACAGATAAATCGTGTTCAGGCTGTAGGCACTTCAAAAGAGCTTGTCCATGAAAAAAGTGCAATTAACTAGGTATAAAATTAAATATTTCAAGTTCAAAACTCAATACAACACTTCGATCGCACATTTGAATAATAATTCTTAGAAATATATTATTGGTGGTATATCTAAAGTCTCCTGTTAATGAAAAAAATATATATACATCAAAGATAATATTGTGACAAAAAGACTGGTGTGCCCTTCTTCGCAATATAAAACTATTTTGGATGCACATCAACTTAACGTATCTTCAATCATTCAGTCAATGACTACATAAGGCAGTATATGTAATAAGTCACTATTAATAGACGTTCTAGACACAACTTCATGCCACTCACGAAACACTTTTTCGTCCCTGTAACTTTCATCATAGTTGCCGTTAAGACCTGGAATCTGTTGATTAAGTACTCGGTCAACATCTTCACTTGTCACTTCTTGAGTTGTGGGAGAGGGTAACGGAGTTTCATCCCAATTTATCGAGTCTAAATCCAGTGGAGGTAACCTAGCTAAAATTTCTTCGGGAGTTCTTAGAGTCGGCGCTTCTTCTTTCACAGCAGAACTCTGGGCTGTAGCAGCATCATTGGAGCCGACGTTACTCGGTGTTTCATTATCGTTTGTACTTTCTACATCGATAATTTCAGATTCATCACCTTGCGATCGTAAAAACCTTGCGATATGTTCAGTTTTATTTTTTGCTACGTTGTGGTCTACGACCGGTAAAATACTATTTGAAGAGCTGTCACCAGTTCTTGACTGTAAACCGGCTAGTAGCTCCTGAGTCGTTTTCACTTTAGGTATTCTCGCTATAGAAGCGATTTTCTCTTTTACTATGTCGTCCACACTTTCTTTTTGTGTCCTATCTTTTGGAGCCTTCTTCCTAGTTTTCTGTTTTGGCAGTGCAGGCGTGACGGATACAATTTCACAGTCAGAACCGACAGAATCATAATGGTCCCCATTCAAACGTAATGGTCCATCAGTGGTTTCTTGTGAGGCTACTTCTAACTTGACTCGTTTATTTGGAGGAAGCTCAGGAGAAGATTCTAAACTAGATTTTTTCACATCGCTACTAGGCACTGCGTGAGGAGTAATCGGCTCTTTCCGTAATCGTTTGTTAGCTGCATGTGTTTTAGGAACGGCCTCGACTTTAGTAGAAAGCACTGGGCTTACACTACTTTTATCACTGTTGGGAAGGGATATGGCTGGTGAAATCGGATGCGGTCTTAAGACTGTACTGCCACCTCTAGAAGGCTGAGCTGAGTTACGACTCGATCCATTTTGTTGCGTTGCTTCTGTCTGTGCAACATCGTTCTGAGGAAGAATCAAGTCACGCCATCTTCGCACCAAATCCTTCGCTCGTTTTGCAAGAGATTCATTTCTTGTTTTACGTCTAAGTTCATTGATATCACGACCCAATCTTGTGGTCTAAAAAAAATCAATAAATTACCTTTAATAATAAAAAATAGTAAATTTGATTTAATTTATTATTTGTTCTATTTTTTCTAGGCCGATTTTATAAAGTAGGTAACCAATAAATCAAAGATGATATTTTGTGTTACATTTTGGCATCCTGTGCCATAATCAAGCACTTGATTTTTCGAACATACCACATCAATAATATTAAAATATCTTTAATCCATTAAGCTACCTTCCTTCTAAATTTGTCTTGGTAAAAATAAAATAGAATAAAGAAGGACTCCAAATGAAAAGATTTTTATTTTTTAAATTAACACAACTCAACTGGAATAACTTTTTATTTTCTTTATTTATTGAATGGCAGTTAAAAAAGAAGAAAAGAATATTAAAATTAGTATTGATTATTTGAGCTAAATATACTTATAAATAAACAGAACATTCATAAAGTCAATAACATTCATACAGTCAGCTTGTGTTATTAAAATAATTAAGGAGGAAAATTGTATACTGTTAAATTTGAATTAAGTAAACAACAAACAAATACTGTATAAGTAATATTTAATCGTTAAAAAATAAAATAAAAACAAATAGATAATCCAGTTCTTTAGGAACAGATAACAACACATATCAGAGGTAGAATATAGAATAAAAATAATTCTTTGCAAACTCTATTGTTGTTCAGTCTGCATACATAAAATGAATAAAAAGTTTAACATTCGAAATTATCAAGAATTTTTGAAATGACAATTCTAACAGTAAATAACATACTAATATTACATATCGTATTTCTTTTAAGAACTGGCTGTAAATTCAATTTTAGTTCAATCCTATTAATAAGTATCTATTTCTAATTCTACATATTTTTTATAGTTGCTGGATGAGAATACACAATGAATTATGTAGGAAATTGAGATAAATAAAAAACTAGACATATAATTATTCAGAAATCGTGAGATGCCGTCTGGTGTGATGTAGGTTTCAGAAAAACATTTTCTTTACATATAACTACACATGAAAATGACAAATTATTTTTTTTTAATGTAGGTATTTCAACTATGAGTTTACATCAACCCTTGGGGTGCTGGTTTTTTTGCCCATTTGTACATTGCACTCAAATACAGTACCTTTCATACAGGGGCAATACATTCGAACATGGGATCTTTACCATACAGTACAGGCTAAACCATTGTGGCCGTCATCCTTTGTGATTTCTATTTTTTTTCCCCTAGTTAAAACCAACACAAATCAAACAGTCTATTGTCATGCTTTACAAAAGTTGAAAAAGAAAAAGAAAAAAAACCAGGAAACTATTCCTGTGCAAGTGAGCATAATCACAACACATAAAAATTTAAGTTACCATTATTTTCTTGTCTTGTGGTGCAGTTTGCAAGGCGATTTAGGCAATGTCTCCAACCGACCTGACTAGTCTATCCTTGCTGGATTTGTAAGGCACATTTTGGCATTTCACCCTCTTCAGTAGTTGCATTAAGCAGCTCTCGAGTTACTCTCAGGGCCCTTTGCACAGGAAAGTGAAATTTGTCAGAGTTCACTCTCAGAGAGCAACTCTCTCGAGTCCACTTTAGACCATTTGCAGACACACAGTGGACAGTTCGGAGTGATTTTTAGACAAGATGTCTTCAACACAAAAAGGGATTTTCATTTAGGCATGTACCACGCTTTAGCACAGGAGTTGGAACTTGAGACGCACCCAGAAATTTAGGATTATTTTGCAGATTTTCAAGTGCTGAAGTTGAATCGCTGGTATTAGTATGCCCATAATTTTTAAAAGACATTGCAATGAGTGAAGCAATTCTATTAGTGAGCATTTGATGCCTTACAATTAATTTCAGGGGCCCGACAATTTAAGTTTGTAGCTAATTTTTCTATTTTTTTTTTTTTTTTAACTGTTTTTAAAATCTGGTTGTTAAAATCCTTGGGTTCTGGATGTCCCATAAGGATTGGATTCATATGCTTCAATGAGCTTGCAAACATCCTCATGGGTCCATTTTTTTAAATAATTGAGAGTACTCTCCGAGCGTAGGGAAAACGTTAACACTAGCGAGGAAGATGCAACATTGCACTTCTCGGGAGAGCTCTCCCTATACTTTTTGCTAAGAACTCTCAGAGGCCTTAAGGCCGGCGCCACACTAGACAAAATGCGATGTAAGTTTCCACCGAACAAGGTTACATTCATTGTACTGTACATGATCAACTGAATATCCAAACAGTTGTAGTCATTCCGCTGTATATGTGGCTTGTTCTGATTTTTCGTCGCGCAAACTTCTGTTGAATTCCTTCTAGTGTGGCCTTACACTTGTGAGTTTTACTCTCGAGAGTTTATCTGCCTCTCTTGAGCGTAAAAAAATGCACCTTCAGTTGTTGAAATGGTCCAAAAGTGATATGCCAACTGATCTTACAAAACCGCAGAATATAGACAGACTGGGACATTCGGAAGCAGCCATTGTACGAATTCTCTTTTACGTTTCACTTTCAGCCTGCCAGTTATTATTATAGCTATTGAATATAAACGTTACAGTAAAGTGATGAAATATGATATACATGAATGTGCTTAAGTTTCAAGTGTAAATAACGCCTGGACCTCGAGCCTATTCAATCGGATAATACTAATAATTGAAAAATACAATTACCTCAAGGGCTTCTTTTGTAATAGGAGTTCTTTCCAAGATGGTAACAATCTCCAACACCGCTGCCATATCCACAACCTTAAACAGAAGAGAAAATTGTTAAAAGTTTTGTGCAAATTATGGGCTAAGGTCAAAAAATGCATAGGAGAGCCGGTGGTACAGGATATTCGAGTCGAACCGTCTTTCCAGGTCATATATTTATCTATTTCTCCAGGCAGTGATAAATAAAGGGCATGCTACTCACGTTAAAGTAAAAGCGGAGATGGGCATTTTTGCGGCCACCTCGGAATTGACAACCCGGTAGAAATTCGGTACCCGGTAAGAGACTCACTGAAAATACACGCTTAAAAAAAGGAAAGAAATTCTACAATACCAGTACTGGTAGTAAATTTAAAAGTCATTCTAGCCTACAAAACGATAAATATTCATGTTATATACGATCAGACCGTTTAAAAACGTGGGGTGGAATTTTTTTTCACGTGCCTGCAGTTTTGCGGCGTCTCCTCGTGCGTGCGATACGCCGACCACACGACGGCTAAAAATTAATAATTCCGTAAATTAACCGAAGTCTGAAGGAAAACCGGATATTTTGTTAATATCTGCGCTTGCGCAGTGCCGCGTATGAGCCTTGAGGAGGGCAGCGTTAAAGCAACACTTTCTAGGTTCAGTAGCGCTATTTCACAGAGAAAAATCTCGACCGGAGTCAACGTATGGCACAACACGAACGAACGAGGGGGTTTCGAAGGTAAAGGCGAGTTGCAATTTAATAATCCGTCGAGTATATTTGTCGAAATCGGGAACGAGACACGATTCACATAGGCAGACACTGTTGGAAGTCGTGCGACTCGAGTTATTTTCTCCTTTAATAATAGGATTTTCGGCGTAAACCGTTTCTGATATCTTACATTGTATTCCTTGTCGAGTGCCTTGAGTAACCTTTCCTTGATTTCAAAAGGAGAATGCTGCATGAGGCCGTAATTGGTGTGGAAGAGAAGAGCTCCCCAACCAAGGTACAGCCAGCCAGCACCTATGGCGGACATGTACTGTTCTGGAATCCTGGGAGCATAATAACTTCGGCGAAGCGGACCTGTTCGGGGGGGGACGAACCTGACGTCACAAGGCTCACTTCGGCCATTTTCGACAACCAATCCGAAGCGCTCCGCACCACACAGCTGATTCAAATACCAGCGTTTTTTTACATTTAATATTATTATATATCTTTCTTTTATTTTTCTTCATTCACCACTCACCAGAGGATTTCTTTCCAACGCGTTTCGGACCCCCCCCAGCTCAAATCGAATTTTCTAGTTCTAAATTGATAGTTTCCTTCGATCAGTTACGTCGGATTAAGGAGTCTCGCGGATGTCGATCGACGGCCAGATCTGCAAATTTTAACCGATTACGCAACTTCCCCAAAGACGATGGCTTCTGGTGCTGCGAAGGCTGCCGCGGCCGCTTCTGTGAGAGCTGTGCTTGCCAGAAAACCGATACCTACAAGAGCAGCTTTAGTCCTTGTAAGTAATCTGGCAAAACATTCCGATCTATCTTGGGAAAAAAAGCAAATTCAATTGTTACAGCCTAGCTTTCGACTTTTAAACTCATCATCAGGGCAAAATGATTTTAAATTTCTCTCAAATTAAATTTTTCATAGAAGATTTCAGATTTCTTTGAAGAACCACTGTTTCTACATTTCCAAGGACTGTAACAGTGCTCTCCCTCCGACTTTTAATTAACATTCACAGACACATTCGAAAAGGTTTTTTTCCTACGCTCGAATAAGTTTTTCTTTTATCTGGGAATTTCCAGTCCATTTTTATACGAACAACACTAGAAAGGGCGTGTTTTTTTAGCGACCAGTTGTTCAATAATTTTTTGAAGTCGTGAGGTTTTTAATTTTTTTTTTGCTTCATCCGACCCTTTATTCGGGTCTTCTTCAGAGCCTGGGTGAATTACAAAAAAATATTGATTGAAAAAATACAATACAAATGGAAATAATATCAATTTTGAACCAAGTATTTCATACTATTTTTTGGAACACAAGAATAGCACCACATTTTATGCGAGTATTAAATACTTGTTTAAAAATTAATATTATTTTCATATGTATTGTGTTTTTTCCAAGAAACATTGAAATTCACCCAGACCCTGAAGATGACCCGAATAAAGGTGGAACGTCTGCAAAAATTGAAGAAAGGTGTTTTTCTGAAATACTTCATTCATGACCACTCCTCACGACTCCAACAAATAATACAAAAAGAGTGTATTAAGTTTTCAGTAGAAATTTGTCTTTTTGTTGACTGGTTGTTTAATAATATGTTGGATTCAAGATTTGATCCAACTAATTGTTTTCAGTAGATTTAACTGATAAAAGTACTGATGTTTTCAATACTTAAATTGTCTGGGCAAAGATTGTGCACATTTCCTTGCGTTGAACACATTGAACTGTTACAGTAAAAAACGAATATTCTAAAAAAAATTTCCCTAGTAATTGAAAGTCACATTTTTGCTTAAGAGATATTTTTTCTAAAGGTGGTTGGACAATGTTCAAATATACTACATTGGGTTCATTTTTGGAACAAGGCATCCTGTGCTATTTTCAAATACTTCATTTCTGGAAAATATTTTAATCCAATTGCACAGGATACTGAAATGTCATAGATGTGAAAATTTCTTTAACTACCTTCAAAAAGCCCATAAATAAGATTTAAACAATCCATTAAAAAAAAGAAAAAAACATGAACGAAAAATATTTAATTATTGAAATATTGTTATATTAACAATGAGACTGAAAAAATAAAAATAAAGAACTATAACTTGTATTTATGAGACTCAGGATTAAACCTCCTGTGTATTTTTATCCACAAATATTCTTTTTTCAAAAATATTATTTTTATTTAAATTCTACATCCAATATTTAGAATTGGTTAAATTTAAATTAGTAGTTTAAATATGAAAATTACCAGAGAGCAGGCTGTATACCTTGAGTTTTGATATTTACTTATTAAAATTTTGATTTTGAGTGTTAGATGTATCAACCATTTTTTCTACTCATAAATGCTCTGAATCATGGTATGATCTTGATGAAAAAGCAAATTCATTTGTTACTGCCAGGCTTTCGACCTATTTTAAGGTCAACATCGTGGCAAAACAATTTTAAATACGTCTACAATATATAAGTTTTTCACAGACAATTGCAAATTTCTTTACAAACCGACTCAGTTCCACCATGCCAAGGACTGTCCATGAAAAATTTAATTATGTCAGTTAGTAGACAGATTGTTTTGCCTTGATGATGGCCATAAAATAGGTCGAAGGCTTGGCAGTAATAACTAAATTTGTGTTTCCATTTTGAGATATTGATATTACACAAAATGGTTTCAATTTTTTTTTTAAATATATGACAATAGTTTTGAATGCAAAGCTTCAATCGGTGATTATAATTCCTTTAAATATACAATTCTTCCTTGTATATCTACGTATGGAAAATTACATATATTTTAGTTTGTATTTATTAGCAGTTTATATTTTGTCCTCTGTTTTTGTTCTTCATTTCTCTATGTGTAAAATGTAAAACTCTGCATTTCATTAATTTTCTTTTGCACATCTTTGTCACTGACTCTTATTTTTCTCCTCTTTTCTTAATTGTTGACCTCACTTTATTGCCTCAGGTTGTCGAATTTCTGTTAAAAAAAACAATAAGATGACACATAAAGGTTTTCATGCATATATATATATTAAAGTGTGTGGTGATTAGAATGTTAGTCAATGATTTCTGAATAAATAGTAAAATGACGAGTGTTTTCATTTTACCAAACATCTAAAACTTTCCTATTTATAAAAATAATACTGTTATCGTTTATTTTTTATTTATTTATTTTTTGTTTCAGACACCTTCTGCTGTTAAAAGAGTGAAGGAGCTCCTCTCTACAAAGCCAGAAGCTGTACGTTTCCATCTGTAGACATTCAATACTTTATCATGTATAAAATTAAAGTCATCCATATCACCTTATTACATTTACCAAAATTGGATAAAGGTGCAAAGTTTACATTAGATTGAACTCTATTCTTAACATAATTTATTTAAATTTCTTGGAATAGTTTACTTTTTGTTATCACCAATTCTGCCATTTTATGTTCTCCACTTATTCTGTTTTCTTGTCAGTAATTCTTTTTTATGTGACCGCTTAATCTTTTCAACCTCTATTTTGTACCATAGCATTTACAATTTTTGTAGATATTTGTTTACAAAAATTTTTCTTAGGGTAAGGGCAGGGATAAAAACAGTTAACTAAACAATAGAAAGCAATAGGATTTATAAACTAGAAGGGCATGGCCTTTGGGGATTAATTCAGGTATGTTTAAGTGAAGGGATTTTTAGGGTCTTACTGTTCCTTTTTCAATTCACTTTTATCTCTATGCTATTCAATTGCTAATCCATCTATGCTTTTAAATTTATGACCTTACTTGTTTAGAATTTTAAAAAGTAAACTTTTCCCTACATTTTTTTAAATTTAACACGAACATAGTGCTTTATTGTATTGCAATAAACATTTTCTTATAAA
This sequence comes from Cimex lectularius, assembly GCF_000648675.2. NCBI lineage: Eukaryota > Metazoa > Arthropoda > Insecta > Hemiptera > Cimicidae > Cimex > Cimex lectularius. Next base: position 335,446 of record NW_019392827.1, on the reverse strand, counting down.
CTTCTGTTTTTTTTTTTTTTTAACTTTAAATTATAGATTGGCTTGAAAGTGGGAGTTAAACAACGAGGCTGCAATGGCCTCAGTTACACTTTGGAATATTGTGCAGAAAAAGGAAAAATGGATGAAGTTGTACAGCAGGATGGTATGATCGATTATTTTTTTCTTTTCATTTTAAATTTAACATTCTCTGCTTATAGGAGTGTGCGTGATAATTGATAGGAAAGCTCAGCTGACATTACTCGGAACCGAAATGGATTTTGTTGAGGACAAGCTTACATCAGAGTTTGTATTCAACAATCCTAACATAAAAGGAGTTTGTGGCTGTGGAGAAAGCTTCTCTGTGTGATGTTTGAACCCAAATAACAAAGTTCATGAAAGACATCTAGTCAGACAATGGTTTTATTGATTTTTAGTCAGTTATAAATATTGTAAATGTTTTTGTACATAAATGGTTTTAATGTTTAATATAGTTTATGATAAAAATGAACCTGCACGTTATTTATACCCATTTCTGTCAATACATTTCATCCATAAGTGTTAATTAATAACATTCGCTTATTGTCGTAGATAATTAATGCTAAAGTTTCTTTGGGAGTAGTTTTGGCTGTTGTTTGATAGCAGTTATATCTAGAATCTTTCCTGATTTTGCATTATGCAAGTTTTTCACTTTTTTTTTGTCCAATTTATTCTTTTTTGTTTTAGTTTTCTTATTCCCATTGCATTCATCTTTAGGAGTTTCTGCAATAAAAGTCAATTGAATGAATGAAAAATAAAAAATGTTACCATCATTAACTTACTTTCTTGAGGAACCAAATGATATCTTTCTAGATAACGCATTGTAGCGAACGATAAATTTGTATTGGTTTGACCAGTCAAAGCTGCATCTTTTACTCTCTCCAGTTTTCCTGCAAGAAGGTATATGTTACCGACTAATTTCCCACTTAATAAAATATAATTTGCTTCATAAAGTTTATTTTTCAATTTTTAATTTAATTATTCTCTAATTGCAGTATAAATTTTACAGGAGACTTAATCAAAATTTTGTCTTCAAAAGGATTTATAACTTGTCAAATAAAACTATTCAAAAGGCATCAAAAATGCACCCTCAGGGCAAAACTATGTCTCTAAGTCTGACAGTCAATGTATATCTTTAACAGATTAAGTCAAAATCACTTCCGTTTGAACACTGCCTTTTTAGCCACCTCAAGACATTTTAATACTTCTGTTAATAACAAAGGTCTAAACTTTAAAAACGCAATCTTAGTTTTTTTTTCTCCAGTTTTGCCCAGCAGGTGAAGCAAACAAATTGAAATGTGCAAACCTGTTAGATATTTAGTTGCTAATGCATTCATTCTCATGCTTGTATCACAGTCAGCACGCAGTTTATGCTGGAGCAAAGGCTCTTTGAATCCCCCTTGGCCAAAGGTAACCCTAGATAATAAAATAACCAATTTATTGTAATGATAATTTGTTCCAGTTATTGAAATATTAATTACTTTTTTGGATTTGTATTTTCAGATTCGACAAAACTGATCCCAAGTCTCTTTAACTGTTCCATTGTTGTGTTTCTTATTTCATTTTCGCTATCTTCTTCTTCTTCAAGATCATCAGCCTTTTTTAGCATATTATTTACTTTGCCCTAAAGATAAGACATATTTAAGATTGTAAAGGTTGTACTTATTTGGAAAGAAACTTTAACCTTACCACTACATTATCATAAAATGTCCAGCCAACTTGTTGTGTGCCTTTTAGTTCCTCATCGCTTCCACTTTCCTCAGAACTACTGTAATTGGACATATCAGAATAAATATAAGGATAACAGAATTACATACACAATAATATACCTCTCTGCACTATCACTGGTAGAAGTCGATCGATAGTCTTGCATGTCTAAGTGAAAAGACGTCTGGGGAGATGGAACATTGTCAACGACAGTTGGGATCTCAACTCCATTGAGTGTGAATGATTCATCTCTCTTATTTCCTTTCTTATTCTGCTGGCTTCATGTATATCATTTGTATTAAAAAATTAGACAATTATATTCACAACACTAATTAAGTAAAATAAAATTATATTACTACTTGTTATTATTGCCCTAATGGGATAAAGTTAAGCCTTATTTCCACAGTGTGTGGTAAGCCTGGTAAGAATTTTCCATATCTCATATTGTGGAAACGTAAAAACTCATTGCTCAATGTGGCTCGGCTTTTACCGTGCATTGTTGGTAAATACTCCCTATAACAAAGGGTTGAGGCTTGATGTATGACAAGCCTCAGTATGGCTTGAGCACCCGTTCTCACAATCTGTTGTGGTTTCTTGCATCCTACCAGTTTATTCTGAACTGAATTCATTTTTCAAAATCTATTAATCATAACAGAATACAAGATTGATCTTTAAATCAAAACTGATTTCATTAAAAACGGGTGACCAGTGGCCACTCGAGATTAACCAAGCCACAAGCTTTTCTGCAACTTGGGAAAGGCTTGTGGTCATATACGACAAACTATGACATATCACAAGTCTGTGAATATGCCATCAAGCCACACGCCTTGGAAACAAGGCATTAAGTTTTATAGCTTTTAAATTAATAATGACTTTTAAGAAGAAAAGAGTTTTAGTACTGTGAATACTCTTTATTAGAACCTGCGACCAACCTTTTCTCTTTAATAGTCAAAATTAAATTAAAAATTATATTACACTTACATCAATGGTATCTGACCTAAAATATTACACAATAATTTTATTTCACTACCCCAAAAGTATTGAAAAATATTTTAAACAGCATTAAAATTTATTATTGGGGAAAAATTTATATAAAAAATCACCTTTTTATTTTCTTTGGTGGTTTAAGTATAGGAAGAACTTTTTCTTCTTCTGTTTCTTCAGACAGGCTATCACAAGACGATGAAAGCGATGATGACTCAGATTTTGGTGTAATTGTTTTTGACATTTTATTTTTATCATTTTCCATTATTCTTCCTACACCATTCTCTATGAAACTTGTCATGATACCGACAGAAACTTTTTCAGTAATATTTTGATTTTCTTCTATAACAGATAAATTGAAAGTTCTTGTTTCTTTCGTACCTTTTATATACTTTTTATTCATATGTGCTTCTTGTTCTCTTTTCTGCATTAAATTTTGTTCTGTATCAGTTTTGTCATTTTTTACAGCCATTTCTACTAGTTTTCTGACTTGATTTTGCAGCATGGCCAGCTGTTCATTCTGCAGCCATACAATCCGATACAAATCAGATATTTGTTTGTTTTTGAGTTTTTCTGCTTTCCTCATCTCTTTCTGTTTGAGTTTTGAGTGACTTGAATCACAAGGACACGATTTGTTTAAATAACCGGGTGGATTTGAAGAATTAAAATTACCATAAGGTGAATTGTACCTATTCGGAGTATAATCATGTTGGATGAATTGGTGAGTTTGATTGTATTCAGGGCGATTCGGTTTAGAAAAAAAATTGCCATTTTCCCTGAACATGCATTTCGGATTGAATTCTGGATCATACTGCACCTCATTGTTATAATTGTACAGAGGATTATTGTCATAGTTATTGTACGGACTTAAGTGTCTGTTTTTCTGAACTTCTAAACGTGCTTTTCTATAATGACCAATCATTTCAGGATTTTCAGGGCTAGAACTAGGCACCATGTCTTGTTCCATCAATCTCTGATTACGAGGCAAACTCCAGTCATCTAGGTGGTATTTATTTGCACCAGCACACACAGGACTTTCATGCCTTGGCTTTCTTTGCTCTGTGCTGTAATACATTTGAGGACTATGATAATTTTTCGTGATCGGTGGATTGACTTGTTTCTTCTCACGGAAACCTTGTGGAATGTAAGAGTTCATTTGCTGCAGATTCTGTCCTAAACTACTGACCATTGCTCCACCGTCTGATTCATTTGGATTACTTTGAGAGAAAAGATGATGATTTGTACTTTTCCATTCATTATACGGTTTTGGCTGATTTCTGGAATTAGATTGTATTGAGTCACCATCACTCTGGTCTACGGTGATTTTATTAATTTTTGCAGTGGGAAAGTAACCTTGTCCAAGATCTTTTGTGTACATTTCATGAATTCCATTCTCTTCAACCTGAAACAGCAAACAATTAACAGACATTAATATCATTGGCAGATTGAAACAATGTTATGCCTGAAAGATAATAACTTAATAAGGAACAGGAAAATAATTATCATTTATTTTTAAGGCAAATTAGTTATTTTTTTATTAAAGAGAAGTTATGTCCACATATTTAATCCTAATTTTCTTTAATCTACAAATTACCGTTCCCTACCAATATCTATTATTGGAGGAAAAATAAATATGTAAATAAAAGTCAACATATCCTGTGAGGATCGTTTGTTTGATTGATTACACATACATTCACGGCTAATTTTCTCATACCCTTTCACTCTAAATCATTTTTAATTCAAAATGCCTTATCAATGCTTATTTGAAATAAAACAATAAATATGAAATAAATTGTCATTAAAACTCCTGTCTTGAAGAAGAAATAAACTCATTCATTTACCATAAAAGCTATAAGGGGATTCTTTTTAAATTTACTAATCTAGAATTAAATTTTTTAAATTACTAATCTAGAATTACATTTTTAAATTTACTATCTTACCTCCTGACTTTGATTGTTTTGCTTACTTTCTTGATGTTCAGAGAATGGAAGAGGTTGACACTATCTCTGACCATGGTGTCATTTTTAACAGAAAGGGTGATTTCAGTGATCATATCAAGCAAATTTGAGATAAGGCTCTATGCAATCTTGGTTTCATTACTAGGTTTTCCATTGATTTTAAAAATGTTTTGGCAGTAAAAATGCTATTTCAATCCCTGGTGCTTAGCCATCTGGAATATGCGAAGGTCGTGTAGTCCCCTTTCCATGTTGGTGAGATTAGCGACTGAAAAAGTTTAAAGGAAATCAACCAAGATAATGGCCGATAATTTGGTCTTGCCGATCTGTCTAAAGAATTAACTAGCTTGGTCTAGATTTACTTTTCTGCTGATCTCATTTGGGGTTGGAAAATGAAATCCAAAATTTATTATATCTCTGTGCCTCAGCGACCAATAAGAAACCATATATTGTTCTTTGTTTCATGTTGCAGAACAGAATACGGACTAAACTCCCCTCTACCTAGGATAACGAGATTGCTGAACCACTAATCCAATGAAATAGACATATTCCATGATTCCTTGCATTCATTTATGGTCAAAACGAAATGTTTACTCACCAGGAATCCTTAAGCCATGCTTTTGTTATTATTGTTATATACTCAATTATTTTCTTGGAGTTATAAATAAATGAATTATAGAATGTCTTATCCATACAGCTACCGAGTTCTTCCTGTTTCCAAAAACCTATTTTTGAGTTGTAGTTAAATATGTCCCGGTCAGTACCTGAACTATTATGGCAACCTTATCTTATGTCTAAACCCCCTATCTTAAATTCATTAGACTGAGAGTGTGAATAGATTTAAATGGGCATCATAGAATGAGAACACAATGTAAAAATTATTATTAAGTTGAGGAAAATCATGACTTTAAATGAAGTTTAATGGTAATGAAGTAACGTGTGGTGTTTAGTGACCGTTAGTTAATGATGAAATGTAGGTTTAGAAAAACATTTTCTTTATTGTACCAACGTTTATAGAGATGATCTTCAGGGCTCAAAGTGTTTGTTTTCTGTGTAGATGTGTCATTATTGTGTGTCGTGTTGAGAGTGCCCTCAAGTGCTTTGGACACTCAACACGACACAATAATGACACATCTACACAGAAAACAAACACTTTGAACCCTGAAGATCATCTCAATAAAGATCGGAACATTGGCATGATAAAGAAAATGTTTTTCTAAACCTACATCACACCAGACCGCAGCTCACAATCTCTAAATAATCAGTAATTAAGTAGATTTAAATTGAAACTGATAACTAAAAATATCATGGAGAATGGACGACATTTTAATAATGTTATTTTTTTATTTTAGGGGTGGCAAATGGGTTTTATTTTTATGAAACGTTATGATTAAAAGTTAGAGCCGGAAGGCTTATTAGGTTACCTCCCTCGCACATATTGCATTATCTAATTTTTAATCTGATTCATACTGCACAAATAAGAGTTCTAATTTGTCTGGACATTAATAATAAAACCTTTTAACTAAAGTATTTTACTTATATATACTAAACTAGTTTAAAATTAAGCTGTTTTGAATAATAATTTTTTAGAAAGAAAAAATTAATTAAGGCCTTACGCCGTCATCAGCAGTATTTTCACAGTCATTTCCAACTGTAGACATAATATTAAAAACTCAATTTTAACGATTAAACAACTTTTTTAAACAATGATAACAACAAACGTTTGCAAATGTACGTTTATCAGTCGTAACTAATAAGAAAGTCCCTCCAAAACACACCACTGCTTCCTTTTCACTATAACATATTATATTTAACATTTTTTTATTACACAAAATCTAAGGCTTTTTCTCGATGTCTGTTTGCTAAATTTTCTGTATAATTTTATATTTATCTATGTAAACATACAAGCTTTGATTTATATGTTCATATATTTTGTATACATTTGATAACTAGGACTGAAAGTGAACCCTGAAGGCTGAAACCTATTGTTTTGTTTATAATATAAGACAATCAGTTTTGTAAATAATATTGAGGATAAATGATTGAATCATTTAATTTCGAAATTTATCAAATATTGTTTATCTAATAAAAAAACTGTTTTGGATATGAAAGCACTTTAATGACAGGTAGACGTTTAATGTAATGTGTGTTTAACTTCAGACAAATATTTTGTTATTCCAAGTTTTATCCGTTTAACTTGATTTTAATTTAACATTCGTTTCGATGCAAAATCAAATGACTCATATTTTTGTTACAGAAAGAAGATACAGAAGAACTGACATGGCAGAATATTGTTTTGTTTGTGGAAATAAATTGTTAGGTTTCTCAGCTTTGATGACTGCAACTGCCACTTCACACCTGGGTGTCGACATACCTGTGAAGATCGGACAAGTCGTAGGAAATGATTTCTTTATAATTGTTTCCAATGAAGATAAAATATGCAAGCACTGTTTAAATCTAATTAACGAGCTTGACGAATTTGAAAATAATGTGATTATTGCTAGGAAGAAAGTTTTTAATTTGTTAGCAAAAAAATATAGCATTCATGATGTGAGCGATACTCGTTGCAACTACAATCTGAGATACAATCATTTTGAACAGAACCCTTCTATTGATGCACCGAGTCACAAATTTGACATTTCAACTGCTAAAATTCTCAAAGATGACCCCAGATCAAAAGATAACAGACTGAGTAATTATGATGGTTCATTTGACGAGAAAAAATCATTAGAAAACTGCACTCTTGATAGTAGAAATCTCTTTGCCTCAACCCATAATAATATAAAACCTGAACAAAATCAAAACACCTTTCATGAAAGAACTGATGTTTCACTATCGATTGAAATTGTTGAAGCATCCAAAGAAAGTTCACTTGTGTACAAGAATGAAAATACCGTAGATACAAAATCAAAAGTGACTAATAGCATTCATTCTCAAGATTTTCAAAAGAATGAAAGTATTAGTGATTGTTTTTTAGGAAAAGAAGGACAAAAAAATCAAGCTGTAGAGGGTGTTCTCCAAACAAAAATAACTACGAAAAATTCACAATTTGACAGTGTCAATGAATTTTGTTCAGGAATAAAAACAGAGCAAAATGAAAATAACCAATTGGCACAAATTGATAAAAAAATAGTCCCCCCTGATTTATCAGATTCTGTTCAGTGTAATTTAACAAATAAAGAAATTGATTTGAAACATTGTACTAATAATAAAGAATCCCTTAAAGATAAACAGTATAAATGTTTCAGCCGAGAAAATGTTTTTTGCTCCCTGTGTAAAATTCAATTTGAAAATATAAATTCTTTCTTTAAACATAAACAAATAAATATGCAATGTTCACAAAAAAACACATGTACATTGTGTAAAGTTCAATGTATGCATAATCATCATAATTTACAATGTGAAAATCTTACGCTTTCTAAAGCGACCAAAGAATATTACATTTGTAGTATATGTGATATTCGTTTTGACACATCTAAAGCCCTTAGAAGTCATCAAGTTAAATCACATCAGACTAAACAGAATTTTGGTTGTAGGATTTGCAGTAAAATCTTTAAAAAACAGATACAATTAGATAACCATGTAAAGTATTTTCATGGATCTAGGAAATGCAAAATATGTGGAAAATATATTGAAGATGAAGTCAAACTTCGTCAACATGTGCAAAGGCACATTAGGTTAGACTCGAAAAAACTCGACTGTGATGTTTGTGGAAGAAATTTTAAAACTCCAAGTGGTTTGAGAGTACATAAAGTGAGCCATACAGGGAATTACAAATTTTTTTGTGAGTTCTGTGGCAGGGGTTTCATGTCCGCTGTAATAATGGATGAGCACAAAGGCGTTCATACCAAAGAAGAAAAGTACATGTGTGATATGTGCGGTAGAAAGTTTGTACATTATAGCACTTTCCATTTGCACAAACAATGGCACAGAGACCCGTTTCCTTTTCCTTGTAAAATCTGCGATAAAAAGTTCAAGTACAGATCAGAAAGATCGAACCACGTCAGAAGGGATCATACAGGAGATTACCCTTATAAATGTGATTGCTGTCAAGCAAAGTTTTTAAAATTGGTATATTTAAAAAGGCACATGATAAACCACACACATAAGTACCCACACACATGTGAAATGTGCAATAAAGGCTTCGATCAAAAAAGAAGTTTAGCCAGGCATCTTGCATGTATACACAAAGACAATTCTTTATTGAATACTCCAAAACAATGTCAATATAAAATTATTTTAAGGCCAGAGGAATATGATTTTACTCGAAATAAATGAACGATTTATACAGGTTAATTAATTATAAGGTTAAGTGTATATATTTGAATGTAATTTGTTTTTATAGTTGTTTGTGCATAATATTATTTGTAAATTACATGTAATTATGTCATACTTTACTTTTTTCTACCTTACCAACTTCAACATAGCTGATTTTTTCATAATAAAAAATAATTATAACTAATTAAACATTGAATATAATATTTGATGTTAATATATATTTATTTTGTGATACTTGCAAAAAAGATTTTGTGAGTAGAACCATCATTTTCAGCTAATGAATTGATTTTACTTATTCAAATTTATTTCTACGAACTGCCTATTGTTTTCCAGCTAATGAAACATATTTCAAAATAATGTTTTAATTTCTTTACTAGGCATTACTTTAATGAAAATACCATATTATTATTTTTATTGTACTTTCATGGAGAGTTTTCATCGTGTTCAATTTCTTCAAACAGTTTTCATTTTATTTGGCATATCAAATGAGAATATTTCAATCTGCATTGGAACATGGATTTATGCTTTTCCTTCCTGGACTTGCACAGAAACACGTTGGCCATGCCCCTGGTTGCTCTATTTTTCTGAAAGGTGCATGTTGTTTTTGAATATTGTTGTTTTATGTAATTTTATATATAAATTATATAATTTAATGCCTTATGTTTTTTGTATTAGACAGTAGACACTACAGATTGTATAATAATGGGGAGAGTTGATCCATTAAAAAAACAAAAATTGGTGTACACAGTTTTAATTAAATGTCTGTTTATAAAATAAGTTCTCTTGGTGAAGATGAGATTTATTGCTGAGAGTAAAATTTGCTCAATGACAATTTTAAATATACAATTCTATATTAATCCTCTGTTAAAATTTACTTGAAATATGGGACTTCTTAATATAGCCGCTTCCTAGAAACTAGATTGATTTTCTGGTGGGGCATCCAACAATAGATTTCTAACAGATAAATTAAACAACAAAACTTACTTAAGATTCAAAATTAATTAATTAAACTTTAAATTTTGTGGTAAATTAAATCCTATGATGGTTTTCACATATCCAATGAATTATATTAAGTTGGAAATTGTAATTAAGAATTGGCACGATTATATTTGTTTAATTTTAGTTTTGAAAATTCAGTTAATCCCTTGTTTAATTTAATATTTTTTATTTTGAAATATAGTTGGTTCTAAATATTGGTTGTCATTGTGACGGGGAATGAGGGCAAAATCAACGTTGTTGGTATGATTGGATTTGGCAAACACTATCGAGACTTCTAGGTTCTAACCTTAACCCATGTGCTACCCGCAAGGAGACTTTTTGGGGACCGCAAGCATTTATTGTTGTGTTTATTTTTGATTTATAGTTTTTGTTTGTGATGATATCGTTTGAAATTTTACTCGTGTAACGTTTGTTGAAGATTTTATGCGTCTGTCAATTTATTCAGGCGAGTTTTCGTTGTATAATACTTATTTTATTTATGTATTCAAGTGCAAGAATGCATATGTGTAATAAAAGAGTTTGAAAGAGTAAACACCTGGTTAAACGCTTTAGTGTAGGACACTTTCGTTTTGAAGCGTTAATTTCTCTACTGTATACCCAAATTTACAAGTATTACGTCTTTTATGACCAATAAAAGACTTGATTTGAGTTTGATTGTATTTATTTTAATTCTTAACTGTACTGAACCGACAAGTTACTGTTTATTTGTACCTTCTTTGATGTAAACTGTGAAAGAAATTCTATTTGCTTGTTTAGGTTACAATGAGCGAATCCAGTGAACCGTCAGACGTTTACGCCATCCTTAGAAGTTGGGAAGAAGAACACCAAAACCCGCATTATGATCCGATCCCGATGTTGAACAAGTAAGATGCTTTGCATAACTTTGCCGTGATGGAATACAATCGAACGTATTTTCATACAATCTTCAATCTACTTCCAGGTTGTCCGAGTTAATCGAGTCGGAGACTGAAGTTTATATGAAAATGGATCCAGATCCTTTTGATGAGCGTCATCCGTCGAGAGCTTATCCAAATTGTAGTTTAGGGCATACACTTAAAGTTTTATTTAGGAAAGAACAGTTTATGACCAAGGTGAGTACGTTTCTCCGTCCGGTGGTATTGAAAACACGACCTCAATTTTTTCTCCAACACTGAAAGATTATTCTTCAAAATCTATTAATGGAATAACATTGCACATACATGTTACTTTATCAAAAAATAAACTATTTACATAAATCATTACCGATTATAAACATAAGTTTTTCTGTGTGACTTAAATAATAATAAATTTGCTGAGGAATGGACCATATGTTTCTTAATATTTAAAACATATTACAATTGCTGACTAAAGAAAATAAACTTTGCCCACAAAAAAGTTTGAAACTGCAATGTTTATAGTTTACTTCATGGCTAATTGGCCTTGGAAACAAATATTTTCTTTATAAAAAAATAAAAATCCTTTTGTTTGTAAGAAAAATTCTTCAAATACAAAAAAAGAAATGTTATTATTTCTTCAATTAACAAGTGTAATTGTTACATATTAAAAAGTCATTATATTTCTAATAATAATCATTAAAAAAAATATTTTAATACAAATACAGTAGAATCTCGTTATCCGTGCGTTTACTCATCCAATGTTTCCCCTTAGTTGAGCTCTAGAGCAGAGTGGGAATCCTGCATGGAATAAATGTTACTGGCCATTGTATTTTTCTTATTGAAGAAAACTTGAAATATGTACATCATACTTAACTTTGCCAACACAGGTATTACAGAAACTGTCTGATTGACATGCAGATACAGTCGACTCGTATTAATTCGAAACTCGTTAATTCGAATTTCTGGATAAGTTAAACTCCTCAGCATGCAATTTTGGTAACTCCAAAAAAAATAAAAAATTTTGTATTTTAATACTCTCATTAATATTTTTTTATTATAATTATTATTATATTACTTTTAAAATTAAAAAACTAAAAAAAATTAAAAACTTATTTCTTATAATTTTTCTTAACATGTGAAGAGAGAGAGAGCATTCTGTGTTTACTGTCAGTGTTTATATTTGTCAATGTGTCAATAGACTTCCCAGCAGTGGCCAGTGGAAAATCATTTAGGCAAAGGACACAAGCTCAAACAAAAACCACTTCATGATTATTATTATTGTTTTTTTAAATTTTGTATAATGCATAATAATGTTATTACAGTTGTTCTGTTTTCACTTTTTGATTGTTTTACATGTACTGTTTAATTAAAATAATTAATACGGTCAATTTTGACTACCTAATATATATGGATTAAGTAAGAATTTTGGAAAATACATATTAACTCTTAGTAATTTTAGTAATTGGATTTTTTCTTTCTTCTTGATAATTTAAACATATAGGTAATTCAAACTCTTGATGATCCAAATTATTTTTGTGGCCCCTTGAGTTTTGAATTATCGAGAGTCAACTGTAGAAGAAAATGCTTTGAGGCCTGAAATTTGAGGTATTTATGGTTCTCATTATCTGCAGTGATGTTGGTTGGTATGTGGCCCTCATGGATAACAAGAGTCTACTGTACAATTGTTTTAAGGTGTTTAAATAAATATTTATGAGCATTGATTTTATGCATTAATGCATATTTGTTAAATTGAATTTTATTATGCATGTCTCCTTGGTTAGTAATGTTGTGTCATTTTTTGTTTTCCATTATTTTGTACATTCCAGCTAGTGAATGATTACCTTCGAGACACCTACTATACTAGATCAGGAATGCCGAATAGAGATGTAAGGAAACTCAATATAGCTGCTTGCAGGTTAATGCTTGATGTCACACCTGGTCTAGAAACTGCAGCAGTTTTTGAAATGGTAATTCGGAGGGATATAAATATAATAACCACCAAATTTTATACTTTTTCTTTTTCATTGTAGCCTACTAGCGATGTTTTAGTTCAGAGATTGTTTTCTTGGGCAGAAAAATCTGTAGAACCACTTCAAACTTATGCAACTGGTCTTTTAGCTGCTGCAATGGATGTTCAAGACATAGCTGTTGTATTTCGGTACAGTTTGTCTTAAAATACAAGTTACATTGTAATTATAAATTAAATCGAAAATCAATAAAATGTCTACAGAGAACAAAATCTGCACTTGGTCCCATTGATGTTGGAAAGATTGCATGGCCTACAATCGGAATCTCATGATGAAAAAGGACTTAATAACACTAGGCCATTTGCTCACTTAGGTCATTCAGAAAATGAAAGTACACCAAATGGTCGAAGAGGTATGATGATTATAATTTTAATAATTTTATTAAATATTCAAAAGAATTTACTGAAATAGACAGGAACAGAACCAACAAAAATATAAACCATGTTAAATCTCCTAATAAAATGGATGAAGATGTTTACTCTTATGATCATAAATCACCTTCAAAGATAAATGATTGTCTAAAAAAGGATATTGATGGTGAGTGCACATCTCATTATTATATGCAATCGAAGAAAATTAGCATCTAGTCATATTAATCTAAAAGAATGATAGATACTTTTTCAGATTTCCACACCCCCAAAGATGCCCGTCGTTCCAGTACTGATGCGATGATGTCTCCTCCTTTAATAAAACCATCACCTTTTAATATGTCTGATTGTAGCAACTCTTCATGGGCGGAAATGGAAACATTTGTTATAGGCAATATTCAAATGCATCCGCTGACACTTGCTACAAAAAAAATCTTTATTTTAAAGTACCTCACACCTATGGGTGAATACCAAGAAGTAAGTGGATTAGATTATGTCGAATATTGAATATGTTCATATTAAACGCATTAGAAATATAACAAATAACTTACTTTTCTGAGCTTCACTAATGTTAAAAATTATATTTAAGGGAAGCTTACAGTTCAAAGACTTGTTCCAACACAAATTTACTGAAAAACATTGCTCTTTTTTAATCTAGTATATTTTTCTAATTTGTATGAAATTTTACTTTTAAAGGCCAGGCCAGACAGAAAGCAATATGTTGACACGAAAATAATATCTAACAGATGCGGCCTAGCTATCTATTGCTACCAGCCTGATTTTGTCACAATGACCAGCGAGCTGGTTGTGCAAAATCACAAGCAGATTGAGTTGTTCGTGGTTAGAATGAGTGATAAAACAAATATTCAAATAATTAAGCATTATTCCCCTAATTTTTCTTTTTTATTAACTTCATGCACCCACATCATCTTATTTTATTTTGCTTCCGAACTACCAATGGTAGGGAAGCCTTGTGTTCATGCGGGAAGTAAAAAAATAAAAATTTCCACTCGCATTTTGTGGTTCAGGCCATTTTGAATAAATTTGGTTTGTATATCTATCTTTCCGACCAATTTTTATGAAATTTTCAAACGTTGTGGTTTCTAGATGGTCCCCTATGAATTTTATCCCATTCAGATCAACAGTACAACCTGTACCAATGTAAAATCCCATATGCAGATGTATCTCCAAAACCATTTCACACATTTTGATTAAATTTGTAGGGATCATGTAAGTTGCTTCCTAGATGGTCTACTTTGGAGACATTTTTTCCTTAAATTTTGCTAATAGCAAAAGCTTCATCTGAGCTTACTCTCGCTTATTAAAAATAGAGAAGGAAAAAATATTGTTGTGAAATCGATCTTAATACTTTATAGAAGAAAGTGATTAGAAAGAACTGTTCTTTCAATTGTATTTTATGTGATAGACCCATATCGCAGACTGCCACAATGACAGTTGGGTCACTTTCAGCTTTAACAGATCTCTGCTTTCTGTCTGATAGAGCCTTTATCTAATAATAATTTATTGACAGTTTTGTTGTTTCTTCCTATATATGTATCAATTCATTACCATACTCAAGTACACTTACTTTAGTCTTACACAGTTTTATTGTTACTTATTTGTTCATAGTAGTTAGCATGCCAAGTGAAGATCCATTAATCTGTTATGTTTCAGTTTCTAAGTCATGTGTTTGAAAAAAATGCTCCTGAATTGATTATGCAATTAATAAACCTGAGAGAAACTAAAAATTCCCGTCTTTCTTTTGAAGCTCTCAGATATCTAGCTGCTTTATTGTGCCACAAAAAATTTTCTATAGAATTCATTAATATAAATGGACTCCAGGTATATTTTTTATTTTTGATATTTTCTGCCTACAAAATTAAATGTACATTCGATTGTTACAGCGGCTTTTAAAAGTTCCTAGACCGAGCATTGCAGCAACCGGTGTTTCAATTTGTTTGTATTATTTGGCATATTGTGAAGATGCCATGGAAAGAGTTTGCTTGCTTCCAAAGCATGTTCTATCTGACTTAGTAAAGTATGTTATTTTTCAAATATGAATATTTTATGATAATGTATAATATTTATATTGTTTTAAGGTATTCATTGTGGTTGTTGGAATGTTCACATGATTCTGGGCGGTGTCATGCTACTATGTTTTTTGGCCTTTCTTTTCAGTTCCGAGTAATTTTAGAAGAATTTGATGCACAAGATGGATTAAGAAAACTTTACAATGTCGTAAGTAAACACATAGATTCATTGAAACATTGGTTATTGGTTATGAAAATATATTTGTGTATGCACCATGTATATGTAATCTTTTCTGCTTGTAATAAAAAAGTCCCTCTCGAATGAAAATCATTGAAATTATTTAGTATAACAAGTGACAATGATATTGTACGTTATTAGTTTAATAATAGCAGGAATAATTCAATGTCATTAATTTGATTTTTAAGCAGAAAGCACGTATTAATTTTTAATTTTTGCCAACAACCAAAGAGGTTTTAACAAATCAGCTATGGCTTAACAATTAACACCAACTAGCAGTAGGTTTGTGCCTGAACTTCAACTGTTCATGGCTTCTTAACTCTATTTAAATGCTTTTTTTCAATTTCAGACACCTATAGTCAAATGATACCTTCAGTATGGTTTGTAAGGTTGTAAGCAATCGAATTGTAAACAGAAATTGTGAACAAAAATATTCAAAAAATTGTAGCCACAATATTGTTGTTTAAAAATAATATCTTGCATGTGTAATATTTAGTGACAGTGAAGTAATGATTATTTAGAGATTATGCGGTCTCGTGTGATGTAGGCTTAGAAGAACATTTTCTTTATCGTGCCAATGTTTCGATCTTTATTGAGATCATCTTCAGGGCCTGGAAATTACAAATATTGCTTAAATTATACAAATAAATATAATATATGATTAGGAATTTATACAATGATGTACCCAAAATAAAATTTTTAGGTTTAATCAAAGTACGTGTTTTCTGTGTAGAAGTGTCACCTTGTGTGTCGTGTTGAGAGTGTTAGTGAGATATTGTTTTTTTTTTTTTTTTTTTTATATATGGTTTGTTGTTGGTTAGCCTTTCAAGATTATTATAGATGGGAATATTAGGGAAAGGAGAGATAAATAGATGGAGATTTAGACTATGTAGAATTGTTTGATGTGTTGTGTTTTATGTTTTGTATGTTATTGATTTTGAATTTGATTTATATTAGTGTAACTGTGGCTGAGTATGTAATTGATGCTGTGTTTATCTCTGTTGATGTAAACCACTTCTAAAATGTTACGTTTATGTTTGTTTTGTTCTGGGTTTAATATGTTTGGATTGTTGAAATCTAAATTGTGTTGGTGTTCAAAATGGTGGGCAGCCAGTGCTGTAGGATTTTGTTTGGGTTTTTGTTATCCAGATATTGGGATGTAATTCTGATTTTGCCCAAAATTTCACTTTTTTTTTAATAAAGGGTTCGATTTTATCTATTTCCTCAAACATAGCGGTACACAACTGAAAATCAAAAATTGTCAGTCCTTTTACCAATTATATGATTTTTTGGGTGACTTAAAGTTTTCTGTTCTATTTCCTTTCAAAATGAGTATGTATTAAACAAAAAAGTCTATATTAAAAAGAAATTCTTCAATTATTAGTCTGGTGATGTTGCTGACATTCAACTTGCATATTTTAATATTTTTGGAGCAAATTTTATGGCATGTTTGAGGGGTTGTTAGTGCATATAATATGGCATATTTTATGATTTTTATTGCAAAATCTGGGCTCTAGTTATATTAAAAACTTTACCAACTTGAGAAGAGTCAAAGTACATTGACATGTCTATGGTTGCCATCCACAACAAATTCCCCAGATTTTTTGATGGCCAAAACCGGTACAAGTTGGCCTGAAACAATGTTGGGATGGACATCTGATATTTTGAGTTTGTGTTTGTAGCGTGTGGGAATGCCCAAACTCAACTGTGCATGCGCCTGCGAGTTTACTGATGTTTGGATGTGTGCTGGAACAAACCTAAAACTATTGTAAGGATCTAACTTGTTCCTAATCAAAAATTTATATTATTGAACATTCTTTTAAAATCACATTTGTTCAACTGTTCTGCAATTGCAACTGCAAATATGGCTATAATAACATTGTTGTTTATGAATGTTGGTTGGTGAGTCAGTGAACACATGTTGAACTGGCGCTGTCACTTACTAGGTACATGTTCTTTTCATGAGGGTACACTTTTCACTGAAGATGGTACAAAGCTGAATGCATTTGAGTGACATCAAAACCCGCGAGTATATGCGGACCCAGAAAGTGTACAGTGCAAGTTTAAGTGACACTGTGTAAATACTATAATTTAAATATTATTTTATATGATATTATTAAGTTAGCAGTAAGAGATTCGTCGATTTAATTTAACAAATTGTTAAAAATGACCTAGTACCTTGGTTGGCTTAGTAGAAAAAATATAATAGGCAAGATGAAGTTTCTATACACTTTTAACAACAGCAAATGAAGCTATTTAAATCAGTCGAATTTTCCATTTTCTTTTAGATAAGTACTCTTCCCATATTGACTGTTGATTCTGCTCCTGGCACTGAAGATGAAGAATGTTCTGCTCGTCAAGTCGTGAGACATGTTTGTGTGGCCTTAAAGAGATATTTTGAAGCACATCTTTATATAAAGAGTGAACAAGTACGGCGGGCCCATATAAGAGATACAGTCGAAAATTCAAAAGTTTGCAATACCCTTCCTAGCTATAAAGTGAGTAATTTAAGATATTGTATGAATGTTATCCATTTCAAACAAATAAATAATTAATATCTATTAGGCCTTTAAAAGCAGTCCGGAGGAAGTGAGGGAGCAAATCAATACACTTCTCGACTATATGTTTTTCCATGCCTTATGGCCCCCAGTAGATAACTTTTTTAACCTCGGTGGGATCACTCTACTTCTGCAAGCGATTGCATTTACATATGAATGGAATTACTCAGGAAGGTAAGTTATGATGAGGTACATCATTGTTTCAAATCATAATTGTTATCCCGTCTTAATAGGGGAGAAACTGTACGCAGTGCATTAGACGTGTTAAACATTTGTGGAGTTATGCCTCGAGCACAACTGCAGCTCTGTGATAAAGTCGATCTGCCTGATGATACCAACACTGTTGGTATCAATGTTATACTTAGTGCGGCTGAAGGAGAAATTGTGGCTGATCCTGAAGTTCAGAGAGCAGCTCTTCAAGTATTAATCACATGTGTTTGTGCTCCAGTTTTCAGAGTAAGTTTGTAATTTTTAGAAACATATTAAAAAGTATTTCATTTTAACTGGTAATAACTTTTACAGTTTGGTGGAACAGTAGCTCGATTCTCAGCTGGTGGTTCAAACAAGAAGAAAGTTCATAAAAGCAGTGAGGAGGTCATTGAAAAACTTTGGGAATGTTTGAGAACAACTAACGGAATAATGGTAGCCAAAATATTTAAATTAATAAAAAATATATCTAATCTTCAATAATTTAATATAATTATATATGTATAGGTTTTGCTGAGCTTAATACAATTAAAAGTGCCAATTACTGATGCCGATTCAATTAGAGCTTTAGCTTGTCAAGCATTAGCTGGATTAGCACGAAGTGAAACTGTACGGCAGATTATTAGTAAACTCCCTTTGTTTACAACTGGCCAACTTCAAAGTAAGCAAGGAAGATGGAAATAAAAAAACACCTAAGTAATCCTCTTATTTTATTCTTATATCTAAATTGTTATTTAGGCCTGATGAAAAATCCCATCTTGCAAGACAGAAGACAGGAACATGCCATATTTCAAAAATATGCTTTGGAACTTTTAGAAAGGGTTACAGGAAAAAGTAAACCAAAAAATGAATCTGAACCTTCATTAACTAACATACATAAGGTATTAATGATAAATTATAAAATCAATAAAACCATTTTGCTATCATGAATAAACAAAATATAACAAAAAAAATCAATGTATTTAAATGTCTCGTTTACTTCTATAGGCCAATGTTATAGCTCAGACAAGGATCCAATTTAATGACAGAGATTTACTTCAGCTAATTCAGCAACATTTATTTTCTCATGGGCTTAATGAAACAGCAGAAGCACTGCAGAAAGAAGCAGGATTGCCTCCAATCAAAGTGGCGCCTCCTCTTCCACCACCAATTTTTCTTTCCCCTTATCAAAGACCATTGGTCACAACACCAAGTAGGGTACGGCCTTGTATTTATTGTTTCAACGTGTTCTAAGAAAATTAAGTTTAAATGTTACTTGTTATAGGGTAGAACAGGTTTGAAACAGAGTTTAAGCGGGGATAGCATTGTAAGCCTTAAAACACCACCAATACTTCACCATCCTATAAAACTTAACATAAACCCTGGGTAAATATTACATAAAATGATCGGTAACAAAATATTATTATGTTTCTACAAACATTTTTTTGTCCAGTGGCCAGAAAAAAGAAGTGATGTCAAAATCCACACCAACAACCCCATTAGGAAGATCACTTGAAAAAAGGATATCTTATGACAGATCGGATAAAGAACCACCAAAAGAGAGTACCGTGACATTAGATTCTATCATTACAGAATATCTTATGAATCAACATGCTTCTTGTAAAAATCCTATGGCTACCTGTCCCCAATTTACATTATTTGAGTAAGTTATTCATCGATAGTGTTCTTTTTTATGTAATATAATAATAGATTTCAAGTCTTACATTTTATATTACAGACCTCATAAATGCCCTGATCCAAAATCAAGAAATAAGATACCACAAAATTTTGTAATGAGGTATGCAAGAGGGGCACATTCAAGGAGATTGGATCAAAGATTGATCCATTCAAAATTTTGTGGTGTTCGAATATTTAGATATGGTGATGACAATGCCTTTTTCACCTGTTGTGATTTTTTTGTATGTATTTTACTTTTATATTATATGCTGTAATGATGTGTCGATCAAGTATAACTTAAAAAAAATTGAGTTTACAGGGGGATGATAGGTATGTAGTCATTGGTGCTCATCATGGTGAAGTCAAATTATTCAATCTTCACAATGGAGTGGTAAGGAAATTGATCTACAAAGAAAAAACACAATTTTAATGTAAAATACGTGTATACATGTCTTCTTTTTAATCACAGGAAGTCGCCACCCACCATTGTCACGAGTCTTATATTTCACATGTTCAAGCATCAAGGAAAAATTCTTTGCTTTTAACATCATCTACATGGACAACACCACTTTCATCTTGCTGGGAAATAAAAGATAACATTTTTCATCCTGTGTGAGTTAAATTTTGTATTTGTAATATGGGAGTTAATTTTAATAATGGTTGTGGAAAGAGGATTGGTTTTAATATTTTTCCCAAATAATTTCAGATTGTCTATGGTAGATGAGGATTATGTGGAATTCAATAAAATCACAGAGGACAGGATCATAGGAACTAAAGCTGAAACTGCAACGGTATAGATTTTAATTTATATTTAATATAAAAACATTAAAAAATTTGGTTTGTCACTTTGTATCGAATGTCATATTTGTGTTGCAGATATATGATATAGAGACCACAAGGCTAATTCAAATTTTAAAGCCAAGTTTATCGAATCAATATATAAAAAATAGAGCAACATTTTGTCCTACTAATGAATTAGTTTTGTCTGATGGCGTATTATGGGATGTTAATAGTGGAAAAGAAATTCATAAATTTGATAAGCTAAACCAAACGCTAAGTGGTGTTTTTCATCCCAATGGGTTAGAGGTTGTATCAAATACTGAAGTATGGGACTTACGAACATTCCACCTATTAAGGACTGTCCCTACACTTGACCAATGTGATGTCCTATTTTCCCCAACTGGACATGTTATATATTCATTAACAATTGAAAAAGAAACAGAGGATGAAAATCAATATGAACATTCTTTCAGGACATTAGATGCCTACGATTACTCAAGTATAGGTAGGTTCATCAGTGCATTTGTATATATTTATAACTTATGTAACCAGTGATGTTATATTGCAGTTACTGTTGATGTAAAAAAAAATATTTATGACTTATCATGCAATGGAAGAGATACTCAAATAGCACTGGTTGAAAACCAAGGAGTATTTGATAGTGTACAGGAATCTCTTGTTAAGGTTTATGATGTTGGTAGATCGAGAACAGCTGAAGATGAGCCGGTAATGTTACAACTTGTAATTTTCAATTTGTTACAACGTTTATGTAATAATTTATGTGATTAATGTTAATTTTTAACTTTTTGTTTTTATATGTTTCTAGGAAGATGATGAAGAGGAAGAAGATATGGATGCTAGTGAGGGATCTGGCAGTGATGATGACCATAATAACGGTATGGTAATATTAGAAACAATTCAGGATGATGAGGTCGAAGATGAGGATTTAAGCAATGTCACTTTCTCCTTAAATGATCAAATAGATGATGATATTGCTTTTATGCAAATAGATGATGATGATGTTGATGATGATGATAGTGATAATAATATTTCTTTCTTATCTCCCTATTTAGCAGACGAAGATGATCTATAATGGTATTTTTTATTTTAGAATCTAGAAGACAATAAAGCCAAATTTGAATAAAAATTAATATTTAATGAAATATTGTGGTTTTATGTTTATTGCAAACCGCTAGAATAATTAAAAAAGATTTATATACTTTCAAAAATATTCTTTGAATTTTTGAATCGTGTGGTCACAAGAAGTGAGTCCTGTTGGCTTGAGCTATTTAAGATTTTTTTGTTACGCTCTATGTACAATTTCTGATATTCTCTTATTTTGTTGTGGAATATTGAGCAAATAAAATATAATTGATTTTTATTATGTCTACCCTTTTGCAGTGTAATTTTTCATTGACATCTTCAACTCTTGATTTGCTTTTTCTCTACAAATGTCTGTTGTAATTCAGTGTTTAACACCTTTATGCATAGCTAGGTGTTGATACTTTCCTTATGTATCAATCTAATTTGTTTAGATTTTCTCTTTAATAAATATTTGTTGGCTTTCAATTTTAAATTTATTAAAATTTTAGATACTCTTCCAATTGAAATATATGATGATGGGACTGAAAATTCTATGCATTCTGATGATGCTGACCAAGGAGATAATTCAAATGAAGATGCTGGTGATGATGATGATGACGACGACGATGATGATGATGATTCTGAAGATGAATCAAATGCACTTAGGATTAGAAATTTCCTTTTTGATTCATCTGATAGTGATTAATAAGGTCAGGAATAATTTGTAAGACATAATTTCTGTTATTTTTGTTGCATATTTTTAAACTAAATTTAATTGATTTGTTTTAGGCAACTTACCTAATGTGATTTCAACAACAAACTTGTTTTGTTAATATGATTACTTCATGTACATATTTTATACGTAGTTGTTGAAATGAATTTCAAATTTGTGGTTTGAAACGCTTCAGACCAATTGATTATATATTTTCATTATTTGTAGAAATGATATTGTAAATAATGTAAATACGGTCAGTTATTATATAAATATATAAAATACCTCTTATAAAGATTCATGCACATTTCCATCTTATTTTTATTAGTTGTTTTATTATTTAAATTGGGAAGTGCCTTAATATGGAATTATATGAAGTGCCACAGATTAAAATTTGATTTTAAACAATAACTCATTTTTATGTTATGTTTGTATGATTCAATAAACATTTTCTTTGTTGTATCAAGTTGATATTAAATATTGTTTTGTGGAAAAATGTACAAATATATTTTTTTATCCACTTAGCTTTGATTATAGAACAAATCTACATATGTATACTCTAAACACAATAAAGAGGTAATGAATTTTTTTTTCTTTTTTTTAAATACAAAGTTAATAACATAAAATATAGAAAGCAGACTTTTATTAGGCAAACAATTATATAAAAGGGGTCAAGGGTTTTCTAATCCACTGTAAATCGTGTACCGCATAACTTGTGGAAAGTGAATCGCTCATTAAGAGTTGACCATTGAGTAGGCACGATGCCGAGTAGAAATTTGTCGTCTTTTGAAAACCCCAAATGGCCTTCGGTTCATCTAAAGAATAATTACTTGCAATAAAAATTGGGTATATTTAATACCCAAGACCAAGAAAAAATGTCTATGCTGCAATCAGCCTGTTTTACCAGTTATAAACAATGCCAATTCGACAAAACAGACAATGCTTTTGGTATTATGAAGGCATAATTCATTATGAGTTCATTCTAGAAGGTTAAACCATACGTTCAAAACTTTATTGTGAGCATTTACAAAAAATGTACAGTGTTTTGACCCAGTTACCCAGGATTAGTAAAAAGAAATCGGGTTTTATTTCAACAAGATAACGCCCAACCACCCACTTCTCCTTACACAAAACAAAAAATTACAGAATTGGGTGGAATTGAGCTTCTGTCACCCTGCTTACAACACAGACTTGGCAACTTTCGACAACAGATTGTGATCCATGGCTCATTACCTTCAAGGGAAAACTTAATTCTTTGGATGAGGTTCAAAATGAAGTTGCAGAATTTCTATTCAAAAACCAAAGAGTGGTATTGTGAAGGAATCCAACACCTGGCCTCGAGGAGGCAACAAACCCCATAGAATACAACGTTATATACTTTGAATATTAAATTAAAAAATTGTATCAATATAGATTTATTTTTAAATTAGCAAGAAAAATGGTAATTTTTTATGGCTCACCCTTTTATAACAAAATAAATAAGCAGATGATATTCTTATTTTATTGTTGTCATGCCATAAAAACTAAATTTACACTTGTCAATGCAGCAGCATAAAAATATGTATTTTCTTAATGATGGTAAATAAAAACACATCTATTCTTTGTTTTGTTTTTCCACTCTCCAATATATATGCAAATCATAACTGCTCAATAAAAAAATCAATATATTCAAATTTAAAGAAAAAAAAATGTGTAAGTATAAATACAGATTTAGGGTAGAAAAAACGGCTATGAACATTTAAAAACTGAAGCATGCATTTATCTACAGTAGAGTAAATACAATTTTTTTCTTTTATTTATTTTCTGCGTCTTCTACTTGTAATGTTTGAATTTACCGCCTAACAAATTCCTATCCTTAAAGGGAAGTAGATAGTCACGTGGTCTACAGGGTCTGTTGTCAAACGGTAACGCAAATCTGTGGTTATGTCGCTTTGGACAGAAGTTAAGAAAGTTAAGTTTAATGTAGATACTTGACTGGAAACCTACTTTCGGAAGATTTTTCTGTTAACTTTGTTGTGTGTTGTGACTTGTTCTGCCAAGATTACTGAATGAAAACTGAGGAATTAAAGTTGTAAGTTTGCATTTGTGTTTAACTAATATTTATTGTTCAATCGTATAAATTTAATTTTTTTTATTGTCTTTATTGTTGTAACAGTCATATTTGTGAGATTTCTCAATGTGGTCTGCAGGGTGATGGGTAAAACTCCTTTTAAAGGTTTACTTTCGTTTTATATTNTCTTTGAATTAAAATTAGTTTTTGGTTGTAGAATCTACCTTTAACTCCAAAATAATTAAGCTTGGAAAAAAAGTAAATTTGCTAAAGAAACACCTAAAGTTATTATTAAATTGGAAGTTACACAAATGCAATAAATATTTTATTTTGTTTTTAAATAGTGAGAATACATGTTTTAAAGTTGTTTTATAAGAGGACAACATAATAAAAACAATATAACAGAAGAGACAAAACAGTTTTGATTTCAAATTGCCGAGCATTTGTATGATTTTTCTTCTGGGACATTCGCCACGTCTGACATACAAGCAGCCTGAGCCAAAAACTCAATAAGAGTTCTTGTCGGCCTTCCGGACATTCCAGGTGACAGATATTTTTGGGATATTCCGTCTGTTACCAAAACGTTGTATGTATCCAAGTGAATCCAATCGACGTTAGGTATAAATTGGTACAAGAATGCTGCTGTTTGAATTGGTAGTCCACTATCGATGAATCGCGAGGTGGCTAAAAAGTCTTCATCTCTGTCTTTAACATCTGACATGACTGAATTCTGAATTTTGTTTATGTAATGTTTCCAAAGTGGCAATCTCCAAACTCTATCACCTGTGTGCATACTCGCCAGTTTCAATGTATCGTATAAAACATCATTATTACTAAAAACTGGAATTGCACCTTCGCCGAATCCATCTGTTAATTCCTTTGAAAAACTTCCTACACTGTATATAAATTTTGGGTTAAAATTGCCAGCATATGATAATGCATCAGCTAGTGATAGTCGCCCATCATGATCTGTGTCTTGAATCAGGACAGTTTTTCCATTTCTAGATCTTACAATGTCACCGGTTTTTAATGCACACGAACCTGGCATATTTTCATAAAGAGGGACTAATCCACGATAGTTTATAGGAAGCTTTAATGCAGAAACAGCTCTTGCTGTTGCGATGACATTAGCAGCTCCACTCATATCACCTCGCATAAATTTCTGAACTTCACAGCTTTTCAAGCAAAGGCCACCACTGTCAAAAGTGACTCCTTTTCCAACAGCTACTACTGGAGAAACATCAGGGTCACATCCGTAATAATGAATTTCAAGAAAAACGGGAGGCTCGCATGATCCCTTGGCAGCTGACAGGAATGCAGACATATTCATTATATTCGCCCAATCTCTAACTTTCACTTCGACGCTCACGCCTGCTTTGGTCAACAGCTCTACTGAAGCCTGAGCAAAACCGATTGGTGTCATTAAATTAGCAGGTGTTTCAGCTAATTGTCTCGTTAGATTTTGTGCTGCAGCTTTCTGCAGTCCAATTTGCCATCCTGTGTAATCACAGTCACTGTATAACTCTAATTTTGGAATAATTCTCTGTTTAGCTCTAAGTTCCTGATACATCCATACCCCCATTGCTGCTCCTTCAGCTGCAGATTCGGCATGTTCCATGGAATCGACATCAATTGTCCTCATGTGTTGAGCTTGCAATGCTCTTGCACCGACAGCAGTTGCATTTCTAATTGCTTCTTTCCCTTCATCAATATATTCTTGATCATCATAACTTAAACATTCATCTCCTAAGCCTGTTATGGCTATCGCAGTATAGTTATTTTCTAACCTATAAAATACCCTAACTTCACCAAGCCTTGGTACTGGACCAGAATCCAACAAGGCCGTTGAAAGTCTTCCATCGAGTCTCAAGTCCATCTGTTCAGCGGCTTTTGTCCAAACTTTTGTTGTTCCATAAGGATCATCATCTTTACCAAAAACACCAAGTACTAAACCCGATAAATCTTGTGTATCTCCTTGACAATTTAGATTTCTGCAAGGAAATGAGATTGGTGCTTTAGAAAGTAATAACTTACCCATTTGCCACGTTAGTGCCATTGTAAGATTTTGTGTTTATGTGTTTCTGTGTTTAATGAAGATGTAACAATTTGCTTGTGTAAGAAGTTGTGTTGTAACGAGAATTATGAAATTTATAATGTTAAGCACATGTTTTTATGAACAGATGTAGTAGTAGTATTGTAATATACAATCAGTCAATACATTTAAGAATTCAGTAAATTCTATTTTTTAAAAAATATTAAAAACTTTTAAAAGATTAAATTGAAAAAAATAAGAATTAATAAAATAATTATATCGGTTTAATTTGAATCCTAATTCCTTAAAAAGTTAAGATTTCAAATTTTCATTATTACGTTACTTACCAAAAAGAAAGAGAGAGAGAGAGAGGAGAAATATGTTATTTATTCTAATTCCTTAATATTCTGTATTGGAAATTTTTGGAAAAGTATAATATATTAATAGTCACTAATATGAAGTTTATGATGGGTCATTACTGATAAAACAAACAGTAGTTTGTGTAACTTTTTCTGTTTAAAGTGTTAGATGTAGGGTCACTTTTTTTTACTAACAAATAATCTGGATCTTGGTATGGTCAATTGGATGAACATATTATATATGAAAAATTTGTGTTAGAGGTGGGATTTGCTTACAATTGGAAGAAACAGGGAATTGAAATGGGAGGTTTGTGGCATGGGTGATAGAAGTCATGGTAGCTCAAGTGGTAGAGCAGTGGCATATTTAGCCGAAAGTCGTGGGTTCGAATTCCGCCTGTAACACAAATTTTTAATTTTGAAAAAATTGTGTATAATTAATTGAGTAATTACAATTAATTAAGGTTTTTATCTAATCTAAAAAACTTAATTAATTGTAATATATTAATTGGTCAAGTGAAACACGAAATTAGTGAATTTAATAATTGAGTAATGTTTAAGATTGTTTAGACCTAAGATGAAGGTTGAAAGCTTGGCAGATAACAATTGAACGTGTTTTTCATCCAATTGACCATACAAGATCCAGTTAATTCAGTATTAATATTTTCCGCTTTTTATAGATTTAATATTTAGGTGTTTTAATGTGTGGTGATTAGTGACCATTAGTCGATGATTATTCAGAAATTGTGAGATGCGGTCTGATGTGATGTAGGTTTCAGAAAAACTGATGTTTTCTTTATCGTGCCAACGTTTTGATCATTATTGAATCATCTTCAGGGCTCAAAGTGTTTGTTTTCTGCGAAAGTGTGCCATTCTTGCATGTCATGTTGAGAGTGCCTAGTGGGACTCTCGATTTCTGAATAATTTAGGTGTTTTGAGATTGTACTCAAATCACCATTTTTAAATGCAATTAAAATATTTTTGTATCTAACTTAAATCAGTTGGGCACTCTCAACACGACACACAAGAATGGCCCAATTATGCAGAAAACAAACACTTTGGGCCTCGAAGATGATCTCAATAAAGATCGAAACGATTGGCACGATAAAGAAAATGTTTTTGTGAAACCTACGTCACACCAGAACGCATCTCACGATTTCCGAATAATCACCACACACTTAAATCAGTAATAGAATAAATGATGAAATTTTTACTTTCAATAGAATTTTATTACTTGAACAAACAATCAATTGGTTATTATATTTTTAAGTGTTTTTTTTTTAACATATAAGGAATTTAAACTAATCAACAAAAAAGTGTGCATGAAAATAATGGCCAGCTAATCATGAACATTAAAATTAGAATAAATTTTTCTGTCATTATTAAATTTATTAAACTAAAATAAATAATACTGTATGCAAGGAAATTGCAGTGTTTTACTTATTGTATTTTCGTTTTTTAGGATTTGGATATGGCGAAGGAAAATTCTACAAAGCTGTTAGGTATAATTAAACAATTTTTATTAAACACACTCCACCGATATTGCATAATGGAATTAGGACAACCAAAACATTTTTTTAATGTGTTATATTTAGCGACTGTTAATTAATAATTATTTAAAGATTGTGAGATGTGATCCTGTGTAACGTTTCGATCTTTACTGAGATCATCTTCAGGGCCTGTGATTTATAAACTGCTTAAATTATACAAATACATATAAGATATGACTATGAATTTATACAATGATGTACACAATATAGAAATTTTAGGTTTTATCAAAGTATTTGTACTTACTCATCAAAGTATATATTTTCTTTGTAGTCATGTCACTGTTGTGTGTCGTATTGAGAGTGTTAGTGAGATGTTAATGTTTTTTTTATATATGTTTGATTTTGAAGGAGTGAGGAAAGGGTAGGGATAAACGAAAAAAGGAAAAATGAATTTCTATCTCTACCTCCTTCTCCACTCCTTCAAAACCAAACATATATAAACAGAAAACATTGAAATCTTTAACACTCTTAGTACAAATACTTTGATTAAGCCTAAAATTTCTATATTGTGTACATCATTGTATAAATCATATTAATATCTTATACATATTTGTTATAATTTAAACAATGTTTATAAATTTCAGACACTGAAGATAATAAAGATTAAACATAATAAAGATCAAAACGTTGGTACGATAAAGAAAACATTTTTCTAACCTACATCACACCAGACCACATCTCACAATCTTTAAATAATATTTATTTATGATTATACAGTTCAGTTCTGTGATCTTTGCTGATGTGTGTTGTGTTTAATAAGCATAAGCATTTTAAGTAAAATACAAATTTTAAATAATTAAATTGTTTAGTTTTTAGTTCATGCAAGTATTACTACCATTAGTTTTAATTTTTTCCAAAATAAAACTGAAAATTTTTTTCCATTATATGTCTTTTTTTAAATATACCTTGTATTTCGAGGAAATAATTTTATACAAATATAGATATATAATATGTATTTGGTGAATCATATAATCGAAAATGAGTGCAAAAATATTACGCAAAATTTAATAATTTTTCATAATATATAGTTGAAAGAACTAAAAAATAAAACACCATACTTTAGCTAATTGTGCATTCAAAAGCATGTTTTTTATTGTTTAAAATGTCAATGTTATTTGTTGTTTTTTCGTTTCAGATAAAAAGGGAGTAATTAAACATCAACAATTTAAAAAATATTTATTAAAAAAAATGAAAATGAAATGCCTAGATATTAAATCAAGAAAAAAGAAGAATCAATGGACAATCTCTCCATCAAAATTTAATTTGATTAAAACAACTGCAGTGCCTCTTTATGTTTCTTCCAGTGACAGCATGAGTACAACCAGAGATTCACCATCATTTCAAAATTCCATAAAAACAAACTGTAATGTAATGAACATTGGGAAAAAATCTGAAAGTGCTACTATCAAGAAAGAGATTTTCCGAGCCCAAAGTGGTACAAAGTATAATGATGGCGATAATGTAAATATAAAATCAAACCTTTCTCAAAATACGACAACGAAAACTACTAAAACGCATAATAGTCATGTAAAAGCAGATATTTCTTGTGATGTAAAAATGGTAGACGATTTGACTAATTCACATAGTAACCAATTTTCAAATTTTACACAACTGTCTGACACACAATTTTTACAAAAGGATTATGTTGAAAAACAACTAATTCCAATAGATCATAATGTTAAAAGAGATAGACCTGATTCTAGCAAAGAGATTGAAAATTATCATAGTGAACCATTTTGTCACTCAAGCCCACACTTTATTCAAACATCTCAAGATAGTTCTGAACGTAGCATTGACAATTTTAAAAAATTTAAAACCAAAAATTTAAAAAGGAGTCGAACAAATATAACAATTAATATGAGTGATCATTTTAAGAAGATAGACCGGAAATCCTGCATGGCATGCAATAACTATTCACTGGAGAAATCAAAAACCTCTTTTCACCATACATGTTCAAAGGAGTGTGATGAATCTCAGACCCCAAGGTCCCAATCTGAAAAGTCGATATATCCAAACAGTCCTACATGTACGCCTAAGAAAAAATGCCTAGAACAAATTAATGTAATGGATTCAGAACATATCAAAGAGCAAGATAAAAATATTTTGATAAATGAAGCACCTCTAAAAAACTCAAAATGTTTTCAAAGTCCTATGGCTATAAAGAAAGCAGTAGAAAAGAATTTATCCAAAAAAGTAAAATCTCCAAAAAAACATCAATTCGCACATGGTGGCAAGGATAAACAGATTCCTTCAAAAGACAACAATAGCTGTCCTGTTGAAGTATCACTATGCCACCCAATTGAAACAAAAAATCTTGAATTTTTTGAAGGAGAAACAAGAATCCAACATGAGAAACTCAGCTTTTCTAAAGATGGAGAAGAATTATTGCAACCCGCTTCGGTTAATCGAGTCGATTGGGTTCGTTCACCCGATGAAAAAATAATGGAACATAATCTTTTAGATAATACTCTGCCTTTTGAAGATGAACTGTTAAACATTTCAAACAGTGAAAAAATTGATGTATTAAAAAAAGAAACTAAAAGACTTGGAATTACGACTGACAAAAGCTGTTCAGAGAAATCACATGAAGAGAGCAATGAAAAATCAAGTTGTTCAGAAAGTACAGCCATTGAAAAATGTTTGTCATTTACTTACAGCAGTATTCATGCAGCAACACCACTGGCAGATGAAACAAATAGCCTAAGTCTACAAAATGTTAAAGAATTAACAAATAATAAAAAAGACAAAGTACAAAACAACGACAAAAGTAACGCTTGTGAAAACAATGAAAACGAAGTTTATTCTGTACCTCTATTTAGTGAAGATCAATATTTTCAGAATGGTAGAGAACAAAAACTATCTAAAGGTGATGATAAATTAACATCGGCTAAAGAAACGAATGTAATATTTGATAAAGAAGCAATTTTTTCATTAGTTTCTTCTCCATTATTAAATGAAGATCATTCAGTTGACTACAGTGATGTGGATGAAAATGTTGGAAATAATTCAAATTTCAATCACGAACATGATCTTTTACCAGGGCAAAAATTATTAATAAACAATTCTGAAAGAAATGATTTTGATACTCAGTCTTCAACTGATGAAATTGGAAAGCTATTTGCAAATACTTCAAATACAGTAAATAACTTATATAAAAACGTGACTGAACATTCTGTTAATCACATTACGCACACTGCATTACCATCACCAGACAGGTTTAGTGAAAGAGAGCTAGTTGTAGACATAGATAAGGTAAATCTTGAAGTTACCAATTCTCCTGTAAAGAAAATTAATTCTGTTGTTACTGGTGAGAAAACAGGCCATTCAGAAAGAAATATAAAATTAGATAACTTTCATGAGAACACGACTGAACATTCTATTCACCACATTTCACAAACCACATTTTCATCACCGGACTGTTTAAGTGAAAAGTCTCAAGATGGAATACATTCTGAAATTACCAATTCCCCTATAAAGAAAATTAATAATGCTGTAACTTCTGTAAAAACAGGTATTTCAGATAACTTTTGTGGAAACACCACTGAACATTCTATTCACCATATTTCATCACCACCAGACTGTTTGAGTGAAAAGTCTCATGAGGAACTTACTGCATCCAGTGATGGAGTAGATTGTGAAATTACAAATTCTCCTATAAAGAAAATGAATACTACCGTAACTGCTGAAAAAACAGGGAATTCGGGTAACTTTTGTGAAAATATAACTGAAAATATTCACCGCATTTCACACACCACATTTTCATCATCACCAGGCTGTTTGAGTATAAAGCCTCATATGGAGCTTCCTGCAGATAGAGATGGGGTAGATTCTGAAATTACCAATTCTCCTATAAAGAAAGTTAATAATGTTGTTATTGCTGAGAAAACTAGTATTTCAAAAAGAAATATAAATTCAGATAATTTAGAAACATCAAGAATGACTTCAAGTCCAAAAAGGGAAAAAACAATACAAAAAAATAGAAATCAACATTCATCTGATGAATCTTCCGGGGAAAAATTCAAAAACAAATTTTCAAAAATGTCATCAAATTCAGAAATAAAATTTGGGTCTAAGAAGATAAATGTTGATTCAGAAATTGAACAATCAGAGGATTCTGATCTATCATCATCAAATACATGTGAATTAACAATTACGAACGACTCATCGACAAAAACATTCTCAGATCGGAAAGAAAATAAATTGAAAAAAATGGAAAGCTCTTTACCAAAGACATTGAAAAGTGCAATTCGTAAAAGTAGTACAGAATCAAAAACATCAAAAAACAAACTCAAAGGCGGTCAGTGTTTTTTAAGATTTAATTATTCTTACTTGATGCTTTGAAAAGTGATAAAGTAATAAATTTATTTACAGAACATTTATTGAGCTATGTGGCATCTCTTTTTGAACCTTCTACTTCTCAAACAGAATTGAACAACTACTTTATAGAAGAACTTCTGAGTTTTTTGAAGCTAGAAGACTCCTTAATTGAAGTGAGTAATTATATTTACTATATAATGGAATAAAGAAAAACAAATAAATCTCATTCAGCATTTAATTATCCAAAATTATAAATTAATTAACTTTTAATTAAGGTTTTTAGTTGAGATAAAAAAAGTTAGTGATTTGAGCGGAATTAGAACTAAAGACCTTCGGTTAGATACGCCGCTACTCTACCATTTGAGCTTGACTTTGATCCACTCAGGCACTAACTTTCCATCTCAACCCCCACCTTTTGAATTTTCCCTCCTTTTTGCCATTTTTCAAATATCGTGTAATCTATTTGATCCTCATTGACAAATGAAATGGTCTCGGAGGACTTTAGTGAAGATATACTTCATTTTAACTATTAAATTCACTAGTTTTCGAGGGCCACTTGACCAGTTATGGTGAATTGGAGAATTTAATAAATTAATCAATTTGATTTTTTCCTTCTAGTTGTAATAATTGTCTATAATCCTAATAATAAGCAATTTTTTAAAAATATTTTATTATGGAAACAATTTTTCAGAAACTTCAAAAGCTGGACATCGTTATAGACTGGACTTTGCCACCAGCCCATGATATAGAACAGCAATCCATTTTCTCTAATCCCAGCATTATTTTAGACACAAATTGTCCCAAATTTTCAAAAGAAGAAAATACACAAATTTTATTAAATTGGAAACAGTTTTGTAAAGTAAAGTCTAATTGTTGATTAGCCTTGCAGCTTTTACATTGTTTTTTTTTTTCCAGATTTACAAGTTTGATAAGTATGATTTTAGGCCATTCCTACCAATAATACATAAATTTCTTTCACCTTTAACTCAAAATCAAAAATTTAAATTTGCTCTTTTTTTGGCAAAAGGAATAAATGATAGAACATTATCAGCGGTTTTTAATAGATTTGTTGTAATGACAAAGTTTTATAAACATGGAAGGTATGTACATATATTTTTACATAGTGGAAATAATCTCATAAAATAAGTAATCTAGATGTGATGTGGTAAGATTTTCAGTAAATTTACATGTTGTTACATAATCATGTTACATAATTGTAAACTTATTATAATTGTAAATTGTAAGCTTGTTCTAAATGTATAAGCTTATACATAGATTAGAGTTTCTTCAGACTAGTGTTTTCAGGTTCTCAAAGGGGGAAGATAACGTGCTCTTATACTGCTACAAACATTTGCCAAGTTCGTACGTTTTTTCAGTTTGTTCCTTGCTTTTACACAGACCACGCACTGTCCTCTGGCGAAGGTTACAAAATATTACTTCAGATGTAACATGTAATTAAAATTAAAGTATATTAAAATCTTTTACCCAATAACTTATTGCTACAATTAAGTTGAAGAGGATCGGAAGGAAGTCAACTGATAACTATACTATAGTCTCACCAAGCTTTCAATATTTATTTTGCCATCATCAGTTAAGTTCACAAATTTACATTTAATAAAATAATTTTAAAATTTACAGTAATATTAATGTTAAAAATTTACTTACTCAAGTATTAGTCTATTTAATAATGATGTACATCTATAGGCTAGTCTAAAAATTGTTTGCCAAACATTTTTCAGATTAACCTTTAGTTACCTGTAAAAAAATTCACTTCATTATTAATGTTAAATAGAATAATAATTGAGTAAGTACTCTTTAATATTAATATTATTGTAAATTTTAAAATTAATTTGTTAAATGTAAGTTTGTTGAACTTAGGCCCTGATGATTACATTGAAAACTTGGCAAGACTATAGTATAGTTATCAATTGATCTCCTTCTGATCCTTTTCAACTTAATTATAAATTGTAGGTCGATATAAACATAATTACATTTGTAAAATTGCAGCTCGTACAGATTTCGATGATGAATCAGAAGAAGAAGAAAATATTGATATTTCCAAATGTTTAACTAACTCATCTGACTGGCAAGATATTGGGGCAAATATTTTTAAAGCCATGAATGTAGAAGATCCTAGACAGTTTGCTGGAAAAATTAATAAACAAGTATTACAGAAGATGTCAAAGACTTACCAAATTAGTAAAATACAATTAGCAAAACTGTTTTATTTCAAAATACAACCAACATTTTGTGCTTCAAAGACAGTGTATCGAGATGAGTTTAGAAGAAAACTAATAAAAAGGTAATTTTCATTATTTCATTAATTTTCTTTATTACATGGGTAATAATTATAAATATGTAAAGTGTTTCATGTGTAAATCATAATCCTAGCTTTACATTTGAATTGTATATAATAATTTAAAATTTAAATGCTTAGAATTAGGAATGAATTAGAAAGAGTTGTAAAAGATTTCCCAGAGACTAAAATAAGTTCCTTCAACACATAATTTCTTTGTTTTATGTTAGCTTAATTCGCACTTTACCATCCCATTTTACAAAACTTCCTTACCAAATTGGTTAACTTCACTATCCCAACTATGAACAACTAACAATTTCAAACTGATACTTCAACTGTTTCCATGTATCATGGAATTGTTATGGTCAATAAGCCCTCTGGAATGTGAGAGCATGATAAGATTAGGCAATGGGGTTGCAAGTGACAAATCACCAAAGGGTAGAATCTAATAGAGGCTCTAATTAGTGGTACGGGTTCATTAAAGTTACTATAAATGTCAGCATTCAGCACCTGTTTGTGTGTACCAAAGAGCCTGCCATAGTATTGCCTAGTAATCCAAGGGAATATGTGTGTTGAAAACGATTGAGCATTTATGACCAAGCAGAAGCCAGAACCAAACAACACTTTTAAGAAGAGAGAAATAGACTGTAAGAGATGACTCGATTCTGTTTGAGCCTTGAGCACAAAAAATAAAATAAATAAATAGCCTTGAATTTATTACATTTAATGAGAAAAATGGGACACGTTTTACCAAGGAGTGCTGAGTTTCCCCACAGAGCTATTTATATTTAGGTATTATTGCCATCTTCTCCCCACTTCCATAAATTCTGTTACTAATGAACAAAGAAGCTAATATTAATATTTGACAGAGAACATTGAAAACCAAAAAAAAATTGTGAATAAGAGTAGCAGGTAAACCCACTTGGCAAAGCACAGGCCTAGCGTTACAAGTTTTTATTATTATTACACTAATTAAATGTGCTTTTTTGATTAAATATTGACTTTGTGCTGTCTTAAGAATTTAGGCAAAGCTTCTATCTTTTTTTTTTTTTTTTTTTCAGACTTGAAAAATACAAAAATTCATCATGGGAAGCTATCAACTGGGAAACATTAAGCAAAAAAATGTACAACATAGGACCAGTTTTCTTATACAAAGAGGTTCGAGAAATGACAATGGCATTGGTGCCAAAAAAAAAAAGGTTTATTTTTGGAGGTAATGATTAAATTGTAATATTTCTTGTTGCACTTTGCGAAATGATTAATTTATTAGTTTTGTCTTTTTTGCTTATATAGTCTGCCTAGTTTGCTGTTTTGGTTTGTCAGGTGCATTTGGCATTTCAGTAGAGGTTGCTGTTGATGGTAAAATACTGAAATGTACCTTAACAGACCCAAACAGAATAATAGGTAGAACAGGATTGGAAACATATAATTACACCGCAGTTTATTTTATTGTTGCAATTTTTTAAATTTAATTTTTCAGCAAGCTGGGCTATACTTAATGATGTATATACTTTACAAAAACATCAGGAAACAGATAAGCATTTGCTTAATCGATATCCAACCATGTCGAAATAAATATGTATTTAAGATGTCGAAGAAGACAACTTTTTTTAAACTAGTTATAGTTTATAATAAGTGAAGTATATTTATGTGAAATTTGTACAGAATAAAATTCAGTTATGATACATAAATATTTTATTTCTGATTTCACTGCATACATTACCAATTTTCTTTTTCTGTTTATATACCCCTATCTAACCCTCCAGGTCCTGTCTTAATTTTATTTTGCAATGTGAATATATGTATTTCTTTTCCTTAAGCTGAAATTTCAATTTGTATTTGTCTTTTGTGCTTTCTTCCACCTCTCTCCTATCTATATTACCTGCTCTCTCTCTCTCTCTCTCTCTCTCTCTCTCTCTCTCTCTCTCTCTCTCTCTCTCTCTCTCTCTCTCTCTCTCCTCTCTCCTCTTCTCTTCTCTTCTCTTCTCTCTCTCTTTCTCCAAACACACAAAAGCATGGATTTAGAATACAGAAACAAAAGGGTCTGCTACTAATGTTAGCAAAGATAAGTTCATTAGACTCCTGTACAACAAAGGGCGTTTTGCATAACAGGAAATCGCGTTACACAGGATGTACATTTTCAGTCCAATTTATTCAAGTTCAGGCATGTCTCTAAATTGTAACGGTTATCAAATATTGCTATTGAAGTATGAAATATTTCATTATTTTCCTCTTATACCTTTAAATGTGTATGTATTATTATTTTTTATACACCGCTACTTTTTTTAAACTGCCAACTTCATATATAAAAAAAAGGTAAGTATACATTTGTTTTTCTAAACAAAAAATCAGAAACTATGTGAAAATGTTAAATTTATCAAATGTGTGACACGGGACTGTTTATAGTGCTGTATGAGTTAGTCGCTTTTTTTTTTGTTATATAAATTTGCGTTTTATGGGAGTACATTATATGGGAGCCCACTGTATACTGGTTTTTACTCTTGGATATCATAGCTTTTCTACATTTTTTTCGACAAACTGCTTTCCCAAGGCGGAACACAATTTATCATATAAAATAGTCTGTGGTATTAAAAATAATGTAAATGATTTATTAATTATATCTTAGAACACTTGCCCATAACCGTGGCAGCACTAATTAAATGAAGTAGGCAAACCATAGAACATTTGCTAAATTTGGGTATATAGTTGTCATTTCAAAATGTGTAATTAATTAAAATAACCAATGTATACAGAAAGCATGTTGCACATTGCATCATCCATATACATGTTATTTTATCAAAATTCATTTATTTTTATCAAAATTTTGACAAGCATGGACTATTTTTAGTTCGCCAAATTTATTCCACCATTCTTATTTAGAAAAATCAGTTAATTATAAATCAATGGATTTATGTGAATTTGTGGTAACGATGTGAATTGATGGGTATCAGTGTTGCAAAATAAAAGCTTATAAACTTTCCAAATCATTTTTTTTTTTTAAAGTGACAGCAAATAAATATCTACATTAGATTTATGAAAAATCATTGGATTCTATATTAAAAATAATAGTTCAAATGGAAAAATAAATAAAAAGGATGGGATGTATATAAAATATATATTAAATCCGTATTTAATATATATTTTATATACCAAAGTTAATTATTCAATTAATTATTTAAAATTAATATTAAAACATTATTCAAATTGAATAGTTTATTTGTATTATATAATATGTACATCCATTTCTCAAGTACAGTTTTTTACCGTAGCTTTGGCTTTTGAGACACCATTTTATATAATATTAATATAATATAAAGACTAGGTAAAATCATTTAATTAACTGTTTAAGCTTGGCAACAAATGTGTGACACTAAAATGTACATTTTTTAAAATATTTCACTTGCCCATAAAATCAATGGTAGAAATCAGTCAATTGTAAATACATATGTGATATATATATGTAAAAAAGTTCTTAAATCTAAATTAATTAAAGAATTAATATTTAAAATCCATAACACATTTTACATTAATAGTATAAAGTACATTTACAATGATATATCACAAGTAACAGTTTTTATGATCTGCAACATGATTTTTGCACCAGGGGAGCTTCTTCATCGTCGACGATCACAATATTCCTCCTCATACTGTTTGTTCTCGTCAGTTCACTAGCCTTTTGAACTTCTTGTTCTTGAGCCCTTTCCATCATTCTTTGAGTTAATTCTAAGAACATTTCCTCTATCCCACTGTTTTGTTTTGCAGATGTGTGAAAATGAGAAGCACCAACAGATTCTGCATACCTGCCCAAAACGCAAATGTGTGTAAGCAAATGAAACTAAATTTAAAAATTATCGCTAAACTCTTAAAAAGAAATAATATTAAATCTTACTTTTCTGCAGTTTCTATTGGTACATTTCTATCTTTTTGAAGATCTATTTTGTTTCCTGCGATAGTTAAGCATATTTCACTGCCTAACATTTTTTTAAGCTCTTTAACCCAATTCTTTACCTGGAAAATAATTTAACTTTATAACATATCCAAAAAGGAGTACCCTTAAAACTAACAATCCATGTACAAAATTTAAATATTTTAAGTTTCAAATAAATGAGCAAATGCAAAATTACATATATCTTATAACTCTTTAACAAGTTGACTGTGTGCCTGTCTGTCATGTATTGATACCCTGTAATGAATTAATTTAATAGTTTAAAATTACTATGGACAGGGAAAAAGGAGGGATGTCAACATTAGTCAACAACTACAGTCAACATGTAAAATGATGATGCTTTTGCATGTATCATTTTGAAAATAGGTCCGTAGCGTTTTTTGATAGCAAATTCAATGAAATTTCAGATAATTTAACATATTTATCAATAATATATGAACCATAATTGAACACAGCTGGTTAATAACTACATCTTTATTCACTGCAGAGTCGATGTTTTCTGCAGTCCTTAAGAGAAGTAGTTTTCCCATTAATAGTTTTAAGAGGAGAAAATCTGAAGGAGTAAAATCAGATGAATATGACAGGTAGGGAGAATTTTTGATAAGGGGGTGAGTGTTATCTCAGTGGAAAACATTCACCTTTCAATTAGCCAATACCATTTGTGTAGGGTCAATTATTGACTTTACTTGCTCTAATTTGTGTGAGGTATACACTATAATTAACCATTTGGGTGGGCAGACGAAGCTCATAATAAATGCTGCTTTCAATCCAAATAATCTTCTAATGGGTCGCTGCATTTTCCTCTGAGAATACTGTTATCCAAAGACCCATTTATCAATATTTTTAAAAATGCATCATTCACGTATTTTAGGAGTGGACCAATAAATTCTTCTGACAGCATTTAACGAGCCGATATAAATCTTTTCGTCTTTTTTCGAGTTGGTGTTTCAATTATTTATGTGAGAATGTGTTGGAACTATTGTAATAAGACCTGTCTGCTTTTTATTCATTTATGAAAAAGATCCATTTTGGGGGCATTCATCTCCCCTCATCAGTCTTGACACATTTTCTCAAAAAACTCAAGATTTGATCGAATAAACATATATTGCTTTGACGAATTATCCAGCTGTTCTCAAATATGCATTGCTGAAATGTCTTATGTCATTGGGTGTGGGTTATTTGAAACGAAAACTTAATTTGGTTCGATGACAGTTGAAAGATGAGCAAAGCGCAAAACAAAGGAGGAATAAAATCATATTATTGAAAAACGCTACAGACTTTTTTACAACCCAGTACATAACAAATGAAAAAGCACCAAAACCAATCGCTCGCTTACATTTTAGAAGTTTTACCTTCTGAAATGAATCTTCATCTGTAATATCATACACTAATATCGCTCCATTAGACATCCTGTAATAAATCGGCCCTAGTGCGTGAAATCTTTCTTGACCTGCAGTATCCCATATGGCTAAATTTATTCGTTTGCCGCCGATGTTCAATCTCTTGGTGAGAAAAGTGGCCTGATGATTAAAAAAATACCGAGTTACATAACTCAACGATATATGTGTACATGAACTATAAATATACCTGCAATGTTGTTACATGTTTATCGTTAAATTTGTCCTCGACGTATCTTAAAACGACAGACGTCTTCCCGACGCACCCCTCACCGAGAAGAACAACTTTAAAATTGTAATTTCCTGAGGATCCATTGACTATCGTACCCGCCATTGGCAATAAAACCAGTTTCGACTTTTATGTATAGGAAACTAGGTGTTTTCCTCTAAATCATCTAATAGGCCGTCTTTTATGATCGAAGTGACAATCTTCTTCGATAACGAAACATAAATAAAAGTTAAATCCGATATTTTGAAGTAAAATTCACATGTTAAGAAAATAAACCACAAGATCAACAACTCAAAGATCCAAAAACCAGCTGTTCTAAATCCATGTTCTCTTGTCAAAACAAGGCCGACACGCAATCTACAAACAGTCCTTCAAACACTAAAGGGGAATGTGGATCCACTCCGAAATTCGTACGAAGACTTTTAATATTTCACTTCAATTATTTCCAAAAAATAAAAATATATATTTATATAAATATATATATTTTTTTTAAATAAAAATCTGTTACAGTCTTAGACATTCAGATGTTAATGGGGTTTGGCCTTCATTGCATACAATAATACTCAATAGTAATAATAATATATATTTGTAAAGCATTACGTACAATATATCACCATAAATGTTAAAAATGTACATTTATAGATATTATAAAGAAAATAAAACAAACCTGAGAGAAGCAAAGAATAGACAGGTCAACAATATTAGGTGATTAAGTTCTTTTAAGTGGCACAATTTACGAGGCTGTTCAGAATTAAATTAATAATAATTTTTCTCTTCTCCTTATTCACCATTAAATATATAACACAGTTTTAATTTCTCCTCGACTTCAACAAATTTTCCCTCTGAAATGAAGAAAGCTGTTGTTTTACCCTTTCTTAAAGTTTCATCAACACCCAAAGGATTTTCGACCTATAACTATTCTACCCTCGTTATCTAAAGCTATAGAAATTATGTTTAAACAAATTAATAACTTTCTTGATACTTATTCACTGTTTTCACCTTTTCAATTTGGTTTTCGGCATCAACATAGCTGTTAATCGTCATTACTAAAAATTAGTGAAGATTACGAAGAGGCATAGATATTCACGAATGCACTCTGTTCGTGCTGTTTGACTTTGGTAATGGTTTTGGGATGGTCAACCGTGACCTACTTGGAAACTTGAAAATTTGTTTATTTTTTTCACTTGCTAGTTCTAAATTTATATTCTTTTATTTGTCAGGTTGTAAACCACCTCATAACAAAATTTCATCTGGCAAGATGCAATTGTAGGACCTTTATTTTCTTATCTGTGATTATAATTATTATTATTTTATTATAAAGAAAGATTACTACTATTGTAGTAAATACTTAAAAAAAAAATTTCAGATTTAGTTTCACTTCCAGGTAAAAATAACCAAGATATATTACGTATTTAGAAAATTTATCTTTTTTTAAACTGTGCATTCAATTATTAAGTTTATTTTATTTTATGTATTACGATTAATCCCAACTTCTATTGTACAGATTATTTAATAACAATAAATAATAATAATATTGTTTATGAATATGTTGATAGCTTTGTGGTATTGTTGTCATACATTTACATACTCCTTTATATTTTCTCATATAGATCAAAACATTAATTTTATGTAAATAATGCCTAAAACGTTTACACACAGCACTAGTAAGAAATTGATAGCTTTGTAAGTTCAATTTTATTTTTTAAAGGGCTGCTTTTGTAAAGTTGTTTTGATTTAAAAAAATTAATATTTTAACTTTTAAGTTCTAAATTTGGAAAAATCATGTTCTTTTACAGTTAGATAGTGATATAAATGATAAAGAAACTTTTATTCTTTGTTTCGAATTTCGAAAAATCGTCTATTGCACGAATTTGCTTCCTTTTAAGGACTGGATGGTACAAGGTTCGATACCTTATATAGTAAGGGGAGAGTGGGAAAAAACTAGGGCATCCAAGTTTTTCAGGCATCTGTTTAGTTGTTGATGTCTTCTCAAGAGGAAAGGGTCCTTCAATCTCATGTAAGGGATTTTATGTTGATCTATGATACGCTTTTCTTACTTTTCCTTCAAATTAAATCACACCGACAGTCCGATATGTGGAAGCAGTTGGTTTAAAAACGCGCGGTCTTGTCAAAATAATAAATAAATTTTTTGTTGTTTTTTTATTAAGTCAAGAATAGATTACTTTCATACGATTAGACATTCAAACGTTTCATTAAAAAAAGGCTTATTTTACATTTAATGAAAATTTTCATTTTTCGAGTAGTTTGGGTGTGGTGAGTAGTTGATGGTGGAAGCAAACTCGCCTCTTACGTCATCTGTGTTCGTCCTAGAAAAGTTGAATTGTTTATGACTCACTATTGTCGTTGTCCCCTTTGATATAAGTTATTAACATTTTTGTAAGTATTGTTTTGTCATTATACAGTTTTTATTTTTAAATATTTTTGCTCTTAGATTTATTAAAAAATCCGTCTTAATTTAATACAACGCGTTTGTGATTAATTCCTTATGAGTAACAACTGTTTAAGTTTGTTTTTTATTTTTGACCTTCTGTTCACCCATTGTTCCTCAAATTAAATTCATTTTCTTCGAACGTGAAAACAATTTTAATAAATATTCAATATACCGGGCTAATTGTTGTAATTACGACCTGAAATTATTTATATAGAATGAGGGTTATATTATTTACATTTTAACGATTTCAACCCGTTTAAACTGTTATTTTTTTCCATAAGATCTTTATTATTTCAGAATTTGCAATAGAAGTAATCTTGATAATTTACAATAATCATAATAAAGACAACAACATGGTACAAAGTGGACCGTCCGTGGAGTCTACAATTTTTTTATTTATATATTATTTATTAATTATATAATAATTATCTTTCTCGACAATCAAGATAATTACAAAATGAGCAACATTATTGTATACAATATATAAATTATCCGGAAGTTAGAAAGATTTAGAAGAAAATTCCAAGACTAATGTGTTGTGGATTAGGGATGCGGTCACAAAGAAGTGACTATTGTACCTTCTCACTACTATTGTACCTTGCGACCTTTATTACTGGTTACATTACATTTTCATAAATAAATTTGATAACAATAACATAATTTTTAAACCCTAACAAAACTTTAAAACCAATAGTTAACAATAATTAAATCTTTTATTAAAGTTATTTATAAAATTAAAAACCAGACTGAATTTTTTATAAAAAACACTGAAATACTGATTATTGTACATGTTGTTTAACATTGTTTAAATATACAAATACATGTAGGATGTGAAAAAAAATGTTTATAAAATCCCAGGCCCTGAAGATGATCTCAAAGAAAGAAACGTTGACACGATAAAGAAAATGTTTTTCTAAACCAACGTCACACCAGGTCGCATCTCACGATCTCCAAATAATCATTAATTAACAGTCACTAAACACCACACACAATACTGAAGTTCACCAGAAGACTAGTAAAGGTCAAAAGCTTGGCGAGAAGTTCACTCACTTCTTTGTGACGGTATCATA
Organism: Cimex lectularius; assembly: GCF_000648675.2. Taxonomy (NCBI): domain Eukaryota; kingdom Metazoa; phylum Arthropoda; class Insecta; order Hemiptera; family Cimicidae; genus Cimex; species Cimex lectularius. Next base: position 291,279 of record NW_019392827.1, on the reverse strand, counting down.
TTCTGAAATATATTGGTAATATCTAGCCAGTCAATTCATCTTGCCTTTTGTAAATTCCATGACGTTATTACCTTCCTCTATGGAGAGATCTTAACTCGAATATTGCTCTCCAGCATGGAATCCACATACGTTCATGTAAATCAGAAACTAAAGAGTACAAAATTTTTTAATGAATGGTTGCCTTTAAGCTGGTAAAAACATTTTCAATTATAATCAGTTTGAATCGCAGTTAAACTAAGACACACAGATTACTCTTTGACTTACTGATGTTTTTTAAAATGTGCAACTTACTAACTCTTTTTAAAATTATTAGTTCATACATTGATTCTCCTAAACTTCTAAGTATAATGTTCTTTGCAATAATTAATTTCACGATTAATATTTTTCCTGAACCTACTTTACAATTTTCTAAACAAATCTTGACATTCTAGGCATATGGTACAAATGCAAGGCTGGTGTTTTACAATATCAACGTAGTGTATATTTAAAAGCAGCAAGCCAGTAACGAGATAAAGATGCTCAAATAGCTGCAGTTTAAAATAAAATACGCGTAAAACACTGAAAAGAAGAAAAACAAGCAGAGGGCTGGTGATGATTTCAGCTGTTTGTTGGCCCATAATTCTCCCACTTTATATAATATTTAATATACAAACTCACAAAAAATTGAAGGCTCATCATAATTTTGCACCAAAAAAATAAATAAAATAATAAACAGGACCTTTCTGATAACATAATATACTCTGCTACAATTGTGGCTCTATAGCTATAATCTTCCTTACAGAAATGTGTGAGAGTACTCCAATTTTCCCCTTTTATTTAATAGTTATTCAGATATCGTGAGATGCGGTTGGGTGTGATGTAGGTTTCAGAAAAACATTTTCTTTATCGTGCCAACGTTTCAATCTTTTATTGAGATCACCTTCAGGGCTCAAAGTGTTTGTCTTCTGTGTAATTGTGCCATCCTTGCGTGTCGTGTTGAGAGTGCCCTACATCACACCCGCCCGCATCTCACGATATCTGAATAACTATCGATTAACGGTCACTAATCTCTACACACTTTTATTTAATCTAAGGCTTCATCACACTTATAACTGCCCACCAATACAGTACAGACTGCAAAAAAGTGAAATAAATTCGGTTTTATAGATTCAGACAGGACATAGCATTATTTATACTCAAATTTTACTTTACTTATCGGCTCTAGTACTTTAGATATCGGCTCTGACTTTAATGATCTGATTTTCTTTCCATTTATTGTTATTATTTAAATGTCTGTAGTTTCCTCCTTTGAACTCTAATTTTCTGTGTAGAGAATATGTTTCATTTTGCACAGGCATTTTAAAATATCCAGAAAAATTGGTTTATAAATCCTCAAATGCCATACTACAGGTATGTCTGTTTTCCGTTTTCAAATACAAGAAATTCCCATCCTGCACAACCATCTCACCATCCTTAAACATTGTCAGGCAACAATATTTGGGTACTTATTACAAGCCATCGTAAGTGCTTTGATAGTATAGATTAATACTGAGGAAGTGAATGTGCACAGTATTTGTTATAAAGGATGATAGTGTCCATGGTGGAAGCGTACATAATTATTTCTATTTCTACTATTTCTTCAGAAAGAATGTTGGGGCTTTTGAATTTGTTCTATCCAAAATAATCCTATCCTAAATATTGTTTTATATACCATTCTAGGGATTTAAAATTATGGTCTTAAAGCTAGAATAATCACATGGTCTTCATACACTAGTAGTTTGATTTTGACATTTCCTACCATAATTCCCCCTCTGTCCAAGGCTTCTAAATAATTCAAAAACAAGGCAAACTAAGGGCTAGGCAATGCACATTGTTTAACTTCCATATCGATATTGAAACTCTCTGATATGCCATTCTTACACCATATTGTGCATGTTGTCCTTGTCATCGCTTCGATGACCACCTTTGAGGATACTTCCTGCATGAAATCCATTTTTTTGGACGTTTTTGGGATAGTTTTAAGTTAACCGTAATTGTCAGTTTTTCTTAAACTGTTATTTAAGTATAATAAAAAATGTGACTGCATAAAATAGATTAATAACAAGAATTAATTTTTATTGATAGAAGCCTCAATGGTGTGTACAGATTGGCTGATTATTGGATTTTAATTTAATTTTTCATTAGTGCTATTCTTGTTCCCCATTATTTGAGTAACTTTCGGAGATGGTGAGAGGTGAGAATTTCTCATCTTGTAAATTTTTATACTTTCAGACATGAGTAGTCTGGAGTCTGCCTCATTAAGAGAAAGACAATTAAATATCATGCCTTCTGTCCAGAACACTTATGTTGTAAAACTTAAAAGGTATTCTGTTCAAGGCTTTTTTTTCCTTAATACGCTAATCTACTACTAAGCTTTTTAGTCTACTTATTTTATCTACTACTTTTTTCCTACTAGGCTAATCTAAACCTGCATGTTAAATATACTTTTCTGTTATACGATCACACAGCTTATACTACTAAAGCTATTTTTATTTTATGTCGTGTAATAAAGTGTCTTGAAATGGTAGTAATATTTATTCTCATTTGATTAAACATGACCAGCATGTCATCTTTTTCAAAATTTGCACAAAATTGGTGGACCTCACATCAGCAATATTTTCAAATGTAATTAAAAAGTGAATTGAGCCTGGTGCAACTACATTGTCAGACATGTGAAGCTCTTTTTCATGGACTAAGGGTATTACTTGGGGGCCGCGGTAGCCGAGTGGTTAAGGCATCAGACTCTTGGCTAGTAGATCCCGCGGTCGTGTGTTCGATCCCCATCGTCGCTTCTGGACTTTTTCTGACGCCTAAGGGGACCGGTGGCCGCAATTGAAAGAAATTGACACGACATTCATTAATGGAAGGAGAGGGATCAGATCTCAGCGACCCTGAATTTTCCCAACCCCCTTCAAAAATGAGTTTCTTCGATGGAAGAACACTGGCACACTGGGGGCTCAAATACACACTTGTGTTGAGAGCCCCCCAAAAAATGAAGTAAGGGATAAAGTACAATAAGCTGTACAGCTGCAGTGCTCAGGAGGGAACTCCTCCAGTTCCTGGTATCCATTGTATAAATAAATAAAAAAAAAAATAATTAAAAAAAGGGTATTACTTGCACTTCTATTGTTATATGGTCAGCCACTGAAAGTTTTGTCAATCTTCTTGTGGAAGCACAAACTCTGCAGGTAGAGTCGATGTGGGTGTCAGTAACCACAAAGAATGCGAAAGAAGCAAGAAGTTAGTTGCTCAATGCTTCGTACTGTGGAGAAGGTTTGAACAAATTTTAAGACATTAAGGTTTACTGGCCCCCAGAAGTATGAAAAAATTTTATTGTGAAAATATCGAATTTGAGGTATTACGTTATATTCATTTTAAGCTGTGTGGTCGTTTTTTGTCTGAAACCATGGATGAATCTTTCTGATACTCCCTTTTTTTTTCAATTATGTAACATAAAACATAATTAGTAAGCATTTATGACAGTATTGCATTTAATCAACAACATTGTTCTCTGTTTAAATAACAATTACAACTAGATAATTGCTAATAATCAATAAAACTGTGATTGTTTAATAATAGCATATATTTTTTTTGTCTAGTCAAGCACAATGTCGTCGAGAAAAACAGCTGGCCGTCGGGGCACCACAAAAAAGCGTGCTCAACGAGCAACTTCAAATGTGTTCGCTATGTTTGATCAAGCACAAATTCAAGAATTTAAAGAGGCTTTCAACATGATCGATCAGAACCGTGACGGATTCGTGGATAAAGAAGATCTGCACGACATGCTTGCATCCCTGGGTACATTTTGAATTAATTTATTTGATTAGTTATTGTATTATTAATATTTTATGTCATATTATAGAGGGTTTTTTTTATATCTAAGTGACGGTTTAATTTTTTTTTATAGGGAAAAATCCAACTGATGAATACTTAGAGGGAATGATGAACGAAGCCCCAGGTCCCATTAATTTTACAATGTTCTTAACATTGTTTGGTGAACGGCTTCAAGGTACCGACCCAGAAGATGTCATTAAGAATGCTTTTGGATGTTTCGATGAGGACAACAATGGTTATATCAATGAAGAAAGGTTGAGAGAACTATTGACTTCAATGGGCGATCGATTTACAGATGAAGACGTAAGCCTGTTTTAAATTTGACGATGATTCTTTCATTAATATATATTTTTTTTATAAATTCAAGGTTGATGAAATGTACAGAGAAGCCCCGATTAAAAATGGTATGTTCGATTATATAGAATTCACAAGGATTTTAAAGCACGGTGCCAAGGATAAGGATGAGCAATAACCCACACACCATCATCCTTCTTGAACAACCTAAATAGGTTACATGAATTATTTTATATTATTATTGTTATTAGCACTCTAAGAGCAATATACAAATTAATTAAAATCTTTTTTACATTTCTACTATGATTGTGTTACATAATGGTAAAATATTTATATTTGGTAATTTATGTAGATAAAAATAAAAATAAAAACTAACAAACTGATTATTGATGATTTCATGTAAAACCTAAAGAAATACCTGTGTGGAAATTAACATTAATTTAATTATTAAAGGTAAGAAGGTTATACTTATAATTACAGAAAAGCAAATTTCAGAGTTTTCAGTTGAAAATATTTGGAGCATAGACAGTTACACTTTCGCCCTTCGTGAATTAAACCCTAGGGATTTAGAATGGAATTGTGTAGCGGGTGAAGTGGTGGAAGGGACCACTGCATCCTTCTCACCCAGAAGGGCAGTTGGCATGTGTCTTACAGTTATTGTGTTAAATGCTTTTGTCATAGAGTTCCCCATCATTATAAGAATGACTAAAACGATGGGAAATGGTCAAATTTAAATTACCTTGTTTGCCTTCAACATCAATATCAATGGCTATAAATAATAGTTATGATTTCATACGAGAATTTCTGTCTGCCCTTTCTAACAGTTTATTTGCATATTTTGTACAATTACAATCAGTAGAATTTATCACCGTCTAGCTTGTTGAGTTTTGTCATTCACTCGTTTATTTGAAGATAACTTGATACGAGCTCTTCCTTCCTGGAGGATAAGTATAGTTAAGTTCTATAAAAATAGCCTTGTACAATAACAGTTCCTGTGGATAGTTATCATTGTCCTTTTATTTAAATATACCTTAATTTATTTATTGTTGATGCATTTTGGGCCAATCTGACTCCCTTCTTAGTGAAATTCAAAATGTTTTCTCCCAAGCCCGGAAGAGGTGAGCCAGATTGGCCCCGAAATGCATCGACATCAATAAATAAATTGGTTGAGCAGTCCCTATTTATTTGTCCAGATCTATCATTAAAGAAAAGACAATCCACCCAAAAAGCAAGAGTAGTAATTTATAAATAAATTTTAAATAAATGTAATTATAACAATAAATAATGGAAAATGTATTTTTATTTTTAAGGGTTTTTAAATGGTTTTTGCTAACTTTTAAAAATGAAGTCTTACTAGGAAGAGCTGTGCAATGAAGAAGGAAAAATCAGAACAACAATTTGAGTTCACCTCTTCCAATGCTTCTCATGGACAGCTTCTTCTTGTTCAACGGAAAAATTTGACTGTGCTCCAAAGATAACTCCATTCTTCATATATTAATTTAGTTAAATAATAATGTTTTATGAAAATACATTGAATTTATAATAATTTCTTTCTGAAAATATATTTATTGTATATTATTTTTTGTTAAAGAAATTTCAACCTTATTTCCTAAATTAATTACAAAACACCCTGAGCTCATTTTTGATGATGTGAATAAAAACCGTTAAAGCAGACCTTTAAAATAGCCAGAAGTTGAGAAAGGGAAAAACATAATTGGCTGAGAAAGGGAAAACACTTAAAATAACATCTATAAAATATATTCGCATAAGAATGTTGCAATAGTGGGTTTATTGATTTGTTAACTGATTTAAAATAAATTTACTAGCATGTTTTTATTTTATGCACCTATTACAGTATATAAAAAATATAATATCAACAAATATGCAAAAGTAAAAGTAATCATATATATAATGCACGCTATTAAAATATATTAGTCTTTAGTGAAGCTCATCAGATATTTTATTGCTGTCTGATTTTGTTTTTTTCTGAAATACTGTAATAAAGCTTTAACATTCAAGTAGGAAGAGTCAGGGGATTTTTCCACCAAATCTATGACTTTATCACTGTCTAAAATAAATAATCAATATAAGAAAATATTTCTTTCATAATAAATGACATTAATGTTTTGAATATAGTATTACCTTCAGAAGACATGGCTGTTTCAATTAGTCGGGCCCATATGAGTTTAGTAGTATGTTGGTTTATCATCATTTCCTCAAAATGGGGCAACAAAATTTCCAAGTCGGTTGTCTAAAAACAACAATATTGTAACATTATATACTTTTCTATCTTTATGCCAATGACTTATTAATTGGAATAAATTAACTTGTTTAAATTAATAACTTCAGCAACTCACCATTAGTAAGGTTACCATTTTCTGTGCAATATCATCCCATATTTCAGGTTTATTTATTTTGTAGCAACGAGCGATATATGCTGCAAGTCTTAATTTTCCATTGGTAGGCTTCTTCAAAAGGTTTGAGACCATGGCTTCTTTTGAAGTGAGTTCAAAACCTTTAATCGTATACGAATATCCATACAATTCTAGTTGGTACACTATTTCTAATACTTTCATGTGACTTCTAAAAATCATATTAATAATTATAAATTCAGTACACATTAAAATAAAAACTTATTACTTTATTGCTTCAATAGATCTTGCAGTTATCAACTGAAGTTTTTCAGCTGTGGTGATAGCTGTAAGGCATTGGAGTGCTCTTAATCTAATACCAACAGGTTTACGGTTTTCTTCATGATTTCTTGTAAAAACAACCCCAATGAGGTAACTCTCAACTTTGCTCAGTTCTTTACTTCCAAGTAATAAATAACAAGCACTAAAATTTGAGAGCGTTAATAAAGACTGATTTGATTTCTTTGTTGAAAAAGCATACCGCTTGACATTATCTGAATATTGTGTAGTCACAATTTTACATTTACTATCAACTAAAAAGTAATCAATACTAGATTCCTTATTTTCAGCGTCAAGCCACTTTGTCAATAATTCCAATGTGACATTTGCAATGTTTACACTATGGAGGGCTGTTATACACTCAACAGCCTTGTTGATATCTAAAAAGAAACAAATGTTTTCAAATAAAAATTAACATTTCAATGCTCAACCTTAATTATCATATTATTAAAATTTAGTGCAGTTTTAATCATTTACATTATTGGTCAAATTCAAAAAAAGTAATTAATTTTTTTTTTAATGTAAAGATTGATCAATGTGTAAAGCAGACTGTGTAAGTTGTTGATAGTAGAAAATTCTCTTACCGGGTTTAATAGACAACGAATCTTCCAATAAAGATGGATCATGGTACAAAACACTAATTAAATTTGCAGGCTGAAGAGCTAGTTTTATGTATTCTGGTTTGCCCAATCCATATTTATGTAAAATGTGTGTTGTTGAAACAGTGAGATATTTTTTCTCAGCCTTGAAAATTGAAAAACCATTAAATTAATAGATAATATAATTTTAATGAAGAACCAATATAAATTGTTGAAATTTTTTTTACCCTAGCCCTCCCTACAATTGCTTTTTCAGAACGTTCATTTTCTGCCCACTGCTCTGCCTTCATAAAACACAACTGAGCTGCTTGAACCTGGTCAATTCCTATAATTTTGAATATGTGTGGTAAAATTCATATTAACAGAAATAATAATTTCTCTTTAACAATTTATTTCAATACCTGGTGGCATTACATGATTGACAACAAAGTAGAGAGCAGCGACTGCAGTTTCAAAACTTTTAATATGGTCAAGACACTCTTTAATTTTCTCTAATAAATCTTTTTTTCTACTACTTAACTGCCAAGTATTTGAATTTGTGTGAGAATCTTCATTTTTCTAAAAACAAAAACATTAGGGTAGTTATTTAACTGATATTTAAATTTTGTTACAGTACTAACAAGATTAGTAATTGTGAATGAACAAATTAGATCTTGATTTTGGGTGTTTGGAGTCCAAATAGGGGCTGTCAGCCAAATGTTATAAGTTTCCAAAGTAAATTCTGTTTCTAAAAAAGTAATAATAATTATTGCTTATAATCATTATAAATAAAAGTTATTTTAATTTTATGTTTCAACAACTTACTCATTGTCTTCACAACATCACAAGGAAATTTATTTAATGGAAGGCGATACTTGGCTATTTCTGGAAGTGTCTGATTTGAAGGATTTAGGGCAAACCATTCATTTTCTTCACTTTCCTGAATTTCCCTGGAGAGGGAATGTAAACAATGAGAAAAAATTACATTATGGTATTGTTACAATTTGCATTTACTAACTGAATACTCACCCAACTCTGGTATACACTAGTAAAAAATTTAGAATTAATTTATACTTTTGAAGTTTCACACAAAACTTTGTTGGGACAATTTCCAATATCACAAGAAAAACCTCATAATAGTATGTATTTACCTTTAACAATAAATATAAATAATATATTCCTAGTTTAATATTTACAAGAAGAACTGGCATCTTCACCTGATCCCAAATCGTCTGAAGTAGCAATTTAGTAAGATTGTCTTCATTTCCAATTTGATAAACAATTCTTTGACATATTGTTAGTAGTTCTTTTGTGTCATTTTCAAAAACCAAAACTAAAAATCAACAATAAATTTGTTAATATTCAAAGATATAGTACAGTGAATATGAATTACTCACCGGTTTTTCCTACTTTATTCTTTGTAACAGAAAAAATTGGTTTCCATGATAGTAATACATGTTCTAGATAAAATAGCAAACATTTTTGGATATCCAATTTCATATCAATGCAGTACTGTTGTAATACATCCATTTCTATTCCAGGCGTAGCAATTAATTTTTTTAATAACTTCTTTCTGCCATCAACACCGTCACAACATGCCTCTACAAATAATAGTAAAAATCACACTGCACACCTTTAATTTTAACAAAATATTATTAGCAAATTAAATATTTCCTCTTGAGTGTTATATGTGTCGCATATTTTGCGCCCAATATGTACATCACAGTTTAGCTAAATAAACAATTTTTTTTTACATAAAATTCCTCCATATTATTAGCGTTAGTAATTTTTATTAAATAATTGTTTTACTATTGTGTTTAATTATTTGTAATTAACCAAATAAATTTGCTAATTTAAGTAATGAATTACAATGTAAATGTCAGTTTTTATTCATTTATAAACTACCTCCCCCGTAATATTTTTAAAGAAATTTATTGATAGATAGTAAGTAGAAATATAGATGAGTAAATTTGTCATAATAAAAGGCAGATGTACATCAATAAATAACGAGAGGATAACAGTAGAATTGCTGGTTTGGCTAACCTTTCCCATACACAAATATCGTTCCAGAATGACTTGCCCAAAAGTTTAAAAAAGGCATTAATTCTTTGATTTGTGTCTTACCACTGTGTAGTCACAAGCACAAACCAAAGAATTATTACTTACTCCTTGACTCCACACCAAGAGTAAATGGAGGGGGGAGATAAAATAAAATTTTAAATAGGTATTTTTTTTAGCAAAATTATAATTGCTCGTTGGGCCTATACACACCTATATACACCTAAATAGATTTCAAAACTGTACAAAATTTTCCACATCTTTACTTTTGATTCCCCCATACTTTACTATTTTAGGGAGTATCTTTACAAATCAGTGCTGTAATAAACATGTTAAAATAAGTTTCAAAATTATTATTACTCTTTACCACGTAGAAGAACTTTCATATCTACAAGAAAAATGAATAAATACAGTAAAACATACAGTCTCAAAGCGACCAGTTACCTTTAGACGGAATCCCATAATTCACAATTTTCATGCCCCAAGACGACATGATATAAATTTCGTTAAAATAATTTAACATATCACTTTCCTTTAAATCTTGACGCAGCCCATAATAATATTTTCCAAGAAGACCTAAAGCATTATTCCACTTTAAATCGTCTCCATTCATTTTGCTACACAAAACATTCAATTCAACATAAATGTTAAAAGTTTAAATTGTAATTATATTACTTTGTAACGTTATTCAGCCACTGAACAGCCTGTTCTGGTTGGAAATGGTGTAATAAAATTAAAGCAAGGTTAAGAGAAAACGAACGAGCTGCTAGCATGTTCAAAATTATTGCAGACGCTTTTAGTGATGCTATTTTTGAAATTTTCTTCAACGTTTTTAGATCCTGAAAAGAAAATCCATGAAAGGTGTATTAGGGATATTATAGTTACATACTATATATATAATTCAGTTGACTTACTACTTCGCCTTGCTTTAAAAGTAGCCAAGTTAATGCATACATATAGTTGAATGAAATTAAATCATTTGGTATTGCTTGCAGAATTTTCTATAAATTATAGCCAAAATTAGAAATCACCTATAGTAAAGTAAATTTTTACGTTACCTCTAAGTCATTATTTAACTCAGCATTATCAACTTTTGCTGGTACATTCCGTACACCTGCATACATATAATAATAAATAATGATATAATTTTATGCATTCACAATGAGAAAATTAATATTAATTAAAATTTAGATAATTTACAATTTAATAGTGAATTCCCAACTGCAGGAGTCAAAAATAATTGATGCACTTCAAAAGGATCTTCATAAATAGTAGACCATTCGGGTTTTTGAAGCGGAATGACAAATAACTTGCAGATTGTTAGCATATCTATGTTCCTTTTTATGTCCACTAAAAGCAAATCACATAAGTAACACAGGACATTTGGCATACAAAGTAATGGTTATGATATATACTTGATGCGCATGAAATAATCAATGAACTGGCTATATCTAACAAAACGCTTGCAACTTCTTCATCTTTATCTGGTGCTTGACAATAAATATCTAATATTAATTCTAAAAGTTTTGAAACTTCTCTTGGGCTAGAGTCAAGAAAATTATTCTCTTTCAACAATCTACAAAATATCAATTAATACCATACTATTTATATAATTTTACAAATAGGTAAAAATTATGTTTATTTTGTTAAATAATTAATTATTAAGATAATCATCCTTACTGGATAAAAAAAGTGGCACAGTGAATTTTCCCTTTTATGACGCATTGTGATGTTAATTCTAAAATGCATTTCTCAAATTTCAATTGTAAGTCAGAGGCTATTTGTGATACTCGCTTTTTCAATAAAAGTACAAATTCACAATTTTCAGTAGGAATAATGTTTTTTGGAACGTCTAAAAAGTAATAACCAATAAGTATTACACGAATTGTATGTTCTATACATTCTACACAGAATTTTTACCTTCTGTTAAGTGTGAAACGCAAAATTCTAGAACGGATCCTTTGTGAACACCATACATATTATCCATGTTGAATGTTTTTTTATCAAATAACTAGAAGAAAAACATAAACTTAAGAATTTACAATTTAAGAGTATGAAATTTTTTTTGTAATTAATAAACAATTACTTGGATTTTGTGAATAGCTATGACATTCTGTGCAAAATCTACAATAGTTCTTGACTCTACACTTCCTTCACAAGTGCAGTAAGAAATAATATTGTCAAGAGCTAGTATACAATTGTTGATTTCATCACAACTAAAAAATATATGTATATATTATTAATTACCATCATTCAATGATAAAACAAGTTAAATGCACAAAAACCTTGTTCGCATCTTCAAACTTAAATGTATGTATTCAACCATACTTTTGCATAGTAATATTATTTTATTCGGTGGAATCTCATCTTTTATTATAGAAAATGCGCGTTGTGCAGACCTGAAATTGTATCAATTGTTCAAATTATTGTTATTTTAATTTAAGCAAATGATCCCAATTTTGATTAAAATTATTAATTAGTGTTGGAATATTTGATACTGGAAAAATAACAGTAATTGATAGAAACCCTTTATTAATTGCTATCATCCACATTGCCCTGTAAGGTTCGATATTCAACGTTGTACTCCCAGTATTTAGAAGAAGTTTAACATCTTCCAAGCCGTCTTCTCCACTATTTTCAAATATTCGAAGAGCACATGTATCTATCTGTACAAAAATTCTAATTTACACACCGACCACAAATATAATATAGAACTTTTAACATACCTCGTCTATGTCAATAGATTTATATTGAAATCCATATTTCTTGAGTATAGCTTTTTTAGATAAATCACTTACTTCTTTCAAAACATGAATGACTAGAGGATGATTGTGATGTTTTATTTTTTCAATTAGATTCTCAATATCACTACTAAGAGGTATAGACACTTTTGGTAGAATAAATTGTATGATATTTAATTTTTCCTAGAAAGAGTTCAAAAATTTGGAAAAAACACAAATGTGAATTGCAAATTATGAAAACACTTACAGACAAATCCTTAATACATTCTATATATGTGACACACCTTCCCTCCTCCCAAGAATGATTACTGATATATAAATCACGACTCTGTCTTCTCTGAAAATAAATCACTAGTAGATAATTGATAATACAATTTAGAAAAATTTTAAAAATTGTACTTACAATATAGTTGGCAATTATTTTATCAATATCTTTGCATTGGTCTACAAACATGATGTTAATAAAATTTTCAACAAAAGTAGGAATCAAATGTTTCGGTACATAATCAAATAATAAATGTAAAAACACCATCCGTTGCTTAAAAAAAATAAATAAAACAATTAGAATTTGATAAAAAATATAAAACAAAATCATTTCATACAAAGGAAAAAATAAATTACCTGACTATCTTGATACTGTATATAACTGTCATATTCAATATGGATGGCAAATTCCTCTTTTAAAATGCACAGATTATGAAGATTAAATGAAAATTCGTTCAATATATTTATTGGAGAACTTGGTAAGCTTATCCCTTGGTGAAGAGAAAAGTTGTCTTCTATTATGTCACTGTTTATTATATTTCTCAACATAACAGAGCATTGTTGTGAAAATTCTAAAGCTTTTCTTGGCCACAAATCAAGATTTTGGTGCTCAATATATCTAATTAACAAGTATATGTTAAATGTATATTCTTTACTCATGTATACTATTCTACAATTCTATAATGCTAATGGATGAAATCATACTTAGCCTTTTTTATTATCCAGTTGATAACTTTATCCAACAATTGTGAATGATTAGATAATACAATAGGTAAATAGCAATTAAGCCATTCTAAACATTCTTCCACAGAAACATCCGAGGATATAACTTCAAATAATGAATAAGGCTTTTCGGTTTCAGTTGAAAGCACGCTTTTCATTTGCAATTCATTGCGCTTACAGATTATAATGGCTTCCCTTATTTGACCCTAAGTATTTAAAGCGAAATTTTTAACAATTATAAACAATATGAAAGAAAAGACATACTTTAGACAAAAATTCTTGGCAAATGATGAAAGGACTTTTTGTAGAAAAATTCAGCCACTCCTCAGAACTACCAGATTCGCCATAAATCAACAAGAATGAACTCACTGCATTCAAAAGTTGTTTTAATAATTTAAGTAGATTTATTACATTTGGATTCTGAAAGGCAATTTTTTTTGTTTAAATGTTATAATTTGTAATTTATTGTACTCAGTTTTTGTTACTTTTTTTGGTAATGTTGATAGTCTGTTCCATGCATATTCCACGACATCTTTAGTTTTTATTATATCTGGAGGTGTTACTTTCAAGCAACATTCACCAACAAACTCATCATCCTAGAATCATATTTATATCAATTTAACAATGAAAGTTTAGAATGTTATGGGCAAGGGGGCTACTTAGCAATACTCAATTTAAATTATAAACAACAATTTAAGGTACGCTGGGAATCAAACTCAGTACCACATACTTAACACAAGAAAATCAGACTCAAACAACCATATCTTTCTTTCTCTACCCTTATTATTTTTATTAAAAAAAAAAAAAAAATTAAAAAAAATCACACCCAAAGACATTTGAAGCTTTTATTTTCTTTTTACTCCTATCAGCTTCATTAATTATTACTCCTTGAAATATCCTTAAAATGTGGTTTTATTACACTTTCAAAAAAATTAGCAAGACAGGAATTTTTTTTAAACAAAAATACTTGATATGTTATATTATAATAATAATTATAATTAATTATTATTTAGTAATGTGTATTATCTATTTTACCATTATTATGTTCATCAAAGAAAAAAATTCTGTATAAAAAAAATGGGTCTCTTCCAGGACTTTGTTAAGATGAAGTTCTCCCATCAACCACTGCGCCTTTGATTTTCTAACATTCTCGAGTAAGTTGTATTTTTTAGCGAATTCTTCAGCCTCTGTAAATTTCATCCTTGCAAGAAGCCTTTCAAGCCTGAAAATTATATATAATAGTTTAAGCAAACTAATAATTTTATTTTCCTGCATACAAATATAAATTATACCTAAATTCTGGATGATGCACAGTTATGGCTTTAACCCTTACAGTATCAACAAAATTATCTACTCTTACTCCTTCTAGGTAAAATAAATCCTCACAATCTGCTAAACCTTCAATTAAAAAACTTGGAAAGCCTGTTTTCAGCTTAAATTTTAACGTCAAACCTTTAATTAAAGAAATGATCAACAAATAATCTTATTCAAACACAATGTAATAATAAAATAGCATAATTTTTTACGCACTGATTGGTTCAAGAAGAAATATATCAATTTCTGTTATAAATAACAAATCAAAATTTAAATCGGCAGAATTGTTAATAAATGTAAAATCAATTATGTTATAATTCTTCCATTCGTGAATAATTAAAAATGAATCTTGTCCAATCTGTATTAAGTCTCCATTCATAGTAAGTGCTATTATATACCTAAACATTACATTTTACACATATTTACATTTATCTGTTAATATGAATTCAACATTAAATTTTATGAATTTGAATCAATACTCACAGACCACTTGACTTTATCTTCTTTATTTTGTACTCTTTTTTAAGATTTAATGCAACTGAGAGATTCTGAGCATTTTCAGACCATAAGGCAATTTTGTTTCCAACACAAAACAAGGCTTTCATGTCATCACAGAAGTGATAGCAAAACATTGCTGTCACTAAATTATGGTCCTGGAATTTGTTTGTTTTTTATTATCAAATTTGATATCATAATGAAATATAAAGATTACTTGTACAATGTCATTGTTTACAACTTCCAAGTTTGTTTTGCTCTCGTTATTCCCTTCATAATTTGGAATGTCTTCAAGAGGTAACCTAAAATTAAAAAATTAAAATTTTTTTTTTGTTTTATTTCAAAGTCTTTTGACCAAACTATTTGAAAAATCAAAAATATCTTTAATGTTAGAGTGTGACAAGTTTTTATCACAGCCATTACTTGATCACAGGTACAAATTGAAAGTCAGAATTATTTACATTGAAAACTAAAAATATTCACAACCTTTATTCAAGCATAGCACTATCAAACAATAGTGTCACATTTGCCTGTTCTACTGCCTTTACAAGTTACTAAAATCTTGAGCTTTAGATCAACTTTAATTCAATATTAATAATAATTTATTTTCATTATTAATAATTCATTAGATTTCGTGATCCAATTGACCAAATAACATCATTCAATTAATTAATTTTTATGTAAGGTATTGGTGTAGATAAAAATTAATTAATTGAAATATTAGTAATAATCTTCCAAGACTTGTTGATTTACTTACATATTCAGATATTGCTTGCTTTTTAGCTAACTTAATTTCATTCTTATAAGGATTTTTAAGTTTTGTATTCAATTAAGATCTCTTTGCTATTTGTAATTTGAATAATACTGTTTGGTATTCAAAAGATTCTTAGATTTGAACAATCAACAATACAGTGAAACTGCCATAAACTTTATATTATATTTCTTATTTTTTTAATGAAGATTTATGAGTATACTATGATTTGTTTTTAAACACGCAAAGTACTCAATTATTTATCATACCAAATATATCTCCTCTGTGAAGGACCTGTACAGCAAAATAAAATTAGCTTATGATTCATTAATATTAAAGAAAATTTATTTTTTTATGAAACCCAACAAGAATTGTAGGCCAAATCTTAAGCTTTTTTTCAACAACAAAAATTAAAAATTCCCCCTACATTGTTTTCTTAAAAAAAAAAAAAAAAAAATTATTATTTTTTTAAATATTTATTTACTTTAACATTTTGTACTCACTTTAATATTTTACCACTGCTGAAGAGAATGTAAAGATTGAAGAAAATGTCAGATTGCTTTGAAATTAACTGTTCAACTTTGTCTGGTTTTTCTGGAGAGCATGGCAATGTCCTAAAATGTATTAATTCTGTTAACTCATTGTTGAAAATATGGTTTATCTGATCTTTGGTAGATCTTTTTCATCATTTTTGAAAGTTGTCATTTACGTTTTAAAAACTATTTTCCCAGGAGATGTCAAATCCATGCAGAACAACTCAAATGAGGCTAAAGCAAAAAAGGAAAACTTTCCATCACCAGTTATGTGGAAGGCATCAATCACATTATCAAAAGAGTGATTGATAATCACAGTAGTGCATAAGTCATTAAACAGCAGAAATGTTTTATCCAATGTTAAGCCCAAATAGTTCTTTAGATAAAATGATCTGCACAGAGGAGCTGTATTTTCGATTTCCTGGAAGACAAACAAAAATTAATTATTATTACTATTTTGTAAGTAATTATTTTATTATTTATGCACAGTGTGGCTGAGATCCAAAATTAATGTCACGAGCGGGATGCATACCACAAAATTCAGAAGAATATTGGCAAAAAAAGAGAAAATTTAAAAAGTTGTACTTTGAGATGAGGCTTGGTGTCTTGAGGCCGAAGTTACGATAGCTAAGTGGTGAGAGCACCAGGGTATTTATCAAGATGTCGTGGGTTCGAGTCCCACTCATGACACTAATTTTTCAACTCAGCCACACTTTGTATAAAAATAGTTAAAATTAAAATGTTTTATTAAAAAATTATTTATTAAAAAAATATATGGCATTCACATTTTAATTAATGTTTTATAGCCAAATCTGCTAAAATTATCAACCAAAATATATGATTTTACGATAAATTGTAATTCAGCAAACAAATCAATGCCTTTTGACACTGACTGTTGGTGTCATAATTCTAGGCTAAAACCAGCTGTCCAGAATTTCGGTATGTTACTACCTAAAAGCAGAGACTAAGTAAACCCAACTGGGAATGCAGATTTTTGGTCCTTGGAAATGATGCAAACTCAGATCTAGGAACGTTTAGAAATATGAATCAAGTAAACCAAAAAGTGAAACACTTCTGCAAGACAGCCCAATTCAAAAGAACAGATAGTCTCATCTCATAAAATAAAAACAATAATAAAAAAAATTAATAAGAGTTAATAAGAAAACTTCTGGTGCTGATAGCAATATTAATAAAATATTGCTCAAAGATTTATGTTAACCTATTTATTCAACAGCATCCTATGTCTAGGAATTTGGAAGACTTCAAAGGTAATAATACCTATTACATTCGCTAGTTTCATGGTCCATTTGACCAATTAATATCTTACAATTAATTAAGGTTTTCAGTTGAGATAAAAAAGTCAATGGCACGAGCGGATTTTGAACCCACAATCTTCAGCTAGATACGCCGCTGCTCTATCACTTGAGCTATCGTGATCTCGGTCCACTCGGACACCAACTTCCCATCTCAACCCCACCTTTTGAATTTTCCCCCCTTTTTGCCATTTTTCAAATGTCGTGTTATCGGATTGGATTCTTGACGACAAATGAATACTACTATTTTCGTGGTCTGCTTGACCAATTAATATCTTACAATTAATTAAGGTTTTCAGTTGAGATAAAAAAGTCAATGGCACGAGCGGGATAATAATACCATATATCATGGTGTAAAGTGGGGGGGGGGGTTCAACTTGGGTAAAGTGAAATGCTCATAAAGAGTGGTTCTTCATAAGTTGACCATTGCTCAGGCACGATGTCAAGTAGAAATTTGTCAACATCTTTTGAAAAACCTAAATGACCTTTGGTTCATCAAAAGATTATTTACTTGTGATGAAAAGTGGATATTATGGAAAAAAACCAAGAACAAGAAACAATGGCTAGGCTGCAATCAGCCTGCTCTACCAGTCGATAAACAATGCCAATTCAACAAGAACAACAAAAAGACAATGCTCTCAGTATTTTGGAATTATAAAGGCATAATTCAATCTAGAAATGTGTGGGGTTTAGTGACTGTTAGTCAATGATTATTCAGAGATCATGAGATGACCTACACCTGACCGCATCTCATGATCTCCGAATAATCATTCTAGAAGGTAGAACAATTGATTCAAAACTTTAAGTATGATATTTTGACCCAGCATTACCCAGGATTAGTACATAGAATTTGGGTTTTGTTTCAACAAGATAATACCTGATCACACACTTCTCATTCCACGAAACAAAAGATTACAGAATTGGATGGAATTGAGTTTCTCCCTCACCCTGCTTACAGCCCAGACTTAGCACTTTCCAACAACCATCTGTTCCAGTCCATGGTTCATTATCTTCAAGGGAAAACTTTTAATTCTCTGGATGAGAATTTAAAAATTTGGAGTTCAAAATGGAGTTGCAGAATTCTTCCAATCAAAACCCAAAGATTGATATTGTAGAGGAATCCAACACCTGGCCTCGAGATGGTGAAAACCATAAGACATAACAGTATACTTTGAATATTAAAAAAAAAGTGTCAAAATAAAATTTTTAAATTAGCAAGAAAAACGGTCATTTTTTATGTCCCATCCTATTAATTTTGACATCAATTTTCATGTCCCATCTGTTCACACCTACAGTGATGCGGTATTCTACTATCAATTTTCTCGTACCAACTACTCTCGCTCTCCCATGTACAAGATGGAGAGCTGGATGTCTCTGGTCAATATGCTACCCAACAGTATAGATATTAATAATACATCTAAAGCCAGTTTGAAGAGGAATTTGAGCGGTACTTATACAGCAACAGTCAATTAATACATCTGTATGTGTATATGTAAGTGTGTATACCACATGTGCTGGTTGATTTTTGTTGTGTACATACATGCATATATAATTTAATTAATCTTATTTACAATTGTTTTTATTTACTAGTGAATCCCAAATGTTATTTTTGTATTCAAATATTGGAACAGTCGATTCTTGTTAATACGAAACTTGAAAAGTCGAATTTCTTGATAATACCAACTCTTCAACCAAGAGTCGACTGTATCTAAATTACACTGTATGTTATTATTTTCAATGTTTTACATATTTTAAATGTTGTTTGTCTTTCTTGTAATTACTATAATAAAATCAGTTATTTCCTGTAAATAAATAAATAAATATTTTATATACTTCATAAATATATTACTATGTTATGCTAGTTAGCTTGGATTACTAATAATCCATATATGTTTAGTGGTCATAGTTGACCATATTAATTATTTCAATTAAGATAAACTAAGGTCTTGACTGAAAAGAAAAGGTTTGTGTCACGAACGAGAATAATTAATTATCTTTTTCAGTTGTTTTGTTTATATTATATCAATTATGTTAACTGCATAGCTGTTTTATTTAATAATTCATTTTTCATTTTGGAAAAATTGTGTATAATTAATTGAGAAATTAATAATTCATATTTCCAATTATTTCTTATTGCATTATAATTCTAATGAAAGAATAATAGTATTTATTTAAATGGAAACAAACAAACTCAAAATATTTTACAAAATCCTTTACTCCGCGGGAGTTGTAACTCTAATTAAGTTCTATCTTTAATTAACTATTGTATAATTTTAATAGGCTTTTCCTGTAAAAAATTAAATAAATAAAAAAATAAAATATGTAATATATTAAGAAATAAAATTATTATTATTATTATTATTGGATCTTGCTATCAAGAAGAAATCAGCAGTGCATACACAATATTTGAAAATCTGCTGCACAGACTGTCATTTACATGCGTTCATTTCAGGTGTCTCATGTCAGTAGAGATGGCAGTTTTGGCATGGACAGTCAGGCACACTTGACACTTACTTTAGAGTTGGATTCTATCGTGGTGTCACTAACTTTAGAGCTGGATTCTATCGTGGCGACTGTTTTTGTTTCGTAGACGGAATCTTCGACCAAGGCGACCGGCCTCGATCCGAAATTGATTGTTTCGTCGTTTGCATTGAACCCGGTCACGACGTTTGACCAGCAGGACATTTTCCACCCCAAACAAAGCACTTGTATGAGGTACAAGAAAAACACTATTAAGCTAGAGTTTATCGAGAAGTAATTGTCGGAATAACGAAAATAAAAAGAATCTATTAAATCTGCAAAGGACGGGTTGTTTTGTGTAAATTCCTCAAATAATCGTTTTTATCACTGAGTCTCGAATTCTCGATAACGTCTTGGCCCGAGAAGCGGGAAAACTACCATTCTTCACCCATCAGGCTGGCCAACTTCAAAATTACGAAATGCCAAGGAGAGAAAAATCATTACTGTTGGAGATTCAAAATTCATGGAAGGGGGTTAAATTTCTCTAGTGTAAGTTTATGTTGGAGCTGCTCTAAACGATAAGAGCAGTGATGCTAGCGAAGGACATATGCAGGTGTTTAAATTATGAAATATTTGTTAAATCCCCCTTGTCGAATAAAAAAAAAATAATAAAAATCATATAATATATTTATTCTCGACAAATCGAAGGACATATATCTCGACAAGGACGAAGATGCTGTAAAATTGAATACAACATGAAAGTATAAATTTTAATTAATTATTAAACCCATTATGTTTAGTGGTCTGATTGACCAAATTACATCTTTCAATTCTTTTTAGGTAGATCGTGGTTAAAATGAAAAAGGCTAGTGTCAAGAGCGGATTCGAACCCATGACCTTCGGCTCAATACGCCGCTGCTTTAACCGCTTTGCTATCGTGACTACTTGAAGTCACAAGAAGACAGAATGGATCCAAAAAATCAAAAGAAAAGTGGATAAACTATAGAGTTGTAGATGCAATAAGTTTACTTTTTGGACTTGCCATCTGTAGTCTATCTTTCCCAAAAAGTGAACTGACATTGACCTCCCATCTCTAATCATTTCTGTTACAGTAAGCTTACGTTAAAACAACCCTCACCAAGACAGGTAAACTCACTGCTCCGGTTAGAGAGGGCTTTAACTCAGGATGATATGACTGTACACCAGTCACCGGCATCTGGAAAAACATAACATGGGTACATTCAATAATGGCTCATTTAAAGAGGAAGAAGAAAAAGCCACCCTTATCTTCTTTGAATGCAAAGCAACCACTCAATGGAGACAACATGGAATACAAATAAAATCCAGGAAAATGAATTGAAGCAACGATAGTCAATGACCTAGTACTCCTTAGAAGATCAAATCGATTGCACTGAACAAAGAAAGTACAATAAGCCAGAAAGCTGCAGTTCTTGGGGAACAAAACCCCGACTTCCTAGTAACCATATTCATCATCAAGCACCATGGATATATATGTATATATGTGTGTAAGCATAATAGTTATATAGTATTATAGTTTATATATATATACTTACTCTTATATTTACATATAAGATTACTGTTGTAAAGATTATAAAGATTTAAAGTTAAATGAAAATGAAAATAATAGATATTTTATCAGCGCTCGATTTCATTCCTTAATTTGCAGTTTTATGTGTCTAATATATGTAATGCTCAATTCCCATGTTATGACATACAAGTAAGGCACAAATTTCGTACAACGAATACGTCACTCAAGAGGTTCCAACATTGGAACTACATGTGTGCAGAACATAGCTGTATGTGTGCGTGTAGTGTGTATGTGCCTCCTCCTAGGAGACGTGGTGGTTGTTGCAAGTTACATATACCTGGAACTGTAATATCCATATTGGACGTTACAGGTGGTGTTCAGGCCTCAGGGTTTTCCCCTGGCATTTAGTCCATATAGTCGGGTGTTATAAAGGAAAACTCATTAATGATTAGTTCAATGCTTAATTTGTGATATGACATTAATGTTGAGAGTTTATTAATATGGCAAGAGTCTTACTTAGGGACTCAAATGATGATAAAACTTTATTTAAATTGAATAAAAATAGTTATCTGTGGACCGTGATCTGCTCTGCCGGTATAATTCTGTTGTATTTCCCTTTGTCTATCGGTTTGACGTTTTATCAACAATGGTTCCTGCAGGTATTAATTTATTATTTTTCATTTAAATGCAATTTAATTTCACTGTTGTGTTGGCATGAGATTTAATTTCTAGGCAATCTATTTGCTTTGCTACCTATGTAAACAGAAATTTTTTTAACAGGCTTTTTCTTAAATAAAACAGAACTTGTATAACATATTCTTTGTCCAATTTAGAGAATTACACATAATTTTTCTTAGCATTTATTTTCATGGCCATAACTGTCCAAAAGAAATTAATGCATAAATTTACATTTATGTTGTAAGTCCTTTGGCCCTTCATTAAAAAATGCAGTATATTTATATTCTTGCATGTATTATTTATTTTTAAGTTAATATTGTTTGAATAATGTCATTTAGTGAGGGTTTTTTCATTATGAATTTTTTCTGTAAGCTCAGCGTTTTTTTTCCGCAATTGTCTCTGATCATTTGGGTCATTGTGGTGTTTCTAAATTGCTTTAACGTTATACTGCAGACTTTTAAAAGGGCAAATTTTGATTAACCCAATTGATTACTGATTATGCATATATATTATTATATTATAATTGATTATGATACCAATTAATTCACTTTGTTTAATTTAGAGATTTCATTACCCGTTGATAGTGGTGATGATACACCTTGTAACAAAGTTTCTTGTCGCTGCTTTGGGCCGAGTTGTGTGGCAAACATGGCACAGAAGACAAAGGGTTTTATTGGATTGGCCGACTACTCTGAGAAAGATAGCCCCAATCGGATTTGCCAGTGGCTTAGACATAGGTTTTTCTAACTGGGGTCTTGAATTCATCACGGTGACGTTGTGAGTAATTTGGATTTATTTTATTTTTCAAACTCAATTATCCACTATATCAATTTTCTGTTTTTAGATATACTATGACAAAGTCTTCTACTATAGTATTTATTCTCATATTTTCAATGCTACTAAAGCTAGAGCCAAAGGTAAAAAAATGCTATAATGCCAACAACGCATTTAGATGGTGTTTCAACTTCAAATAAATTGAATTAATTATATTTTATAGCCCTTATTTTTCATCTTATGAAATATTAATAGAGGGAGTTAGTATTTATCTGGTTGGTAACTTGATTATTCAATTCTGAGAACTTAACATACAGTTGTATTCTTACATACTAACAAGCATGATACATATATATATATATATATATATATATACTTAAATAAATACTGTGTGTAGAATACAATGTATTCAATGCTGTAACCTTAAATATTGATGGATTATAAAAATATAATTCTAATAAATTCATAATCAATGTTTATTTGCAATCATTATTTAATTATGAGTTTATTACATTTTTTAAGTACAAATTAGTTTCAGTAAAATGTTTCATATAAACAGTGATATAAGTTTAAGCAATAAAAATAATTTAATTTCTGTATGAGGGTAAATTAATTGAGCATGTCCTTAAAAAAAAGGAACTTTTTTTGTTATAATTGCATGTGCGTTAGTTTATTATAAAAGTATATTTAGCTGTTTAATTATATATTTAATTGTGTTTAATGGAATTACACTATTTTAGTCCTGGTTCTTGATGGTAATTGTTGGGATGATATCAGGTGGGCTGTTTTTATTCACTTATCATTCGACTCAGTTTGATTTACATGCTTTCCTTCTACTCTTGTTTGCTTCTTTATCAAGGTAAAAGATCAAATTGTATCATGCATTAATTGGTTTGTCAATGATGTAAACAGAATACCGACATTTCAGCGGAATTCGATGGACCATCGCCCAATTCGTAATGCAGAAGACAGATCTCGGGCTGTCAAATCCTTTGGATATGATATACCACACCCAACCCTGGATGTTCCTATCAATTCTTCCTTTTATGATTGTTTTTGAAGGTATTAATTATCACATTCAATATTGTTTATGTTTGTTCACTATTTGTTTTTTTTTTCTTTTAGCCCATTTGGCATTAAATGCCTTAAGTTCTCTTGAACTAACAAAAGATTCCAGTTTGATTTGGAGTACAGCTTTATATATTACATTAGGAAGTTTATTAGCAGTCATTATGGAAGTCAGTGAATATCTGATTGTTTACCAACTATCAAGTCTTACTTTATCTATTGCAGGGGTATTTAAGGTAAAACATTGTTCAAACAATATTTTATTACAGCATATTGCATTTTTTATTATGAACATTATAATGAAAATGCAAAAAAATGGCAAAAAATAACCTTAAGACTGTTCTTTCAAACCCTAAGAATAAATTTCAAGCAGAACTGTAATACATAATAAACAATAATAATAACAAGAATAATTATTTTCTAGTTAAAAATTACACACAGTAAATTATGCCAAAAATAGTTATTCAGATATCGTGAGATGCGGTCGGGTGTGATGTAGGTTTCAGAAAAACATTTTCTTTATCGTGCCAACGTTTCGATCTTTTATTNAATCCAAACACTTTTTTCCAAAGTTAAAGATCCCACACCAATAACAAATAAATCTGACGTAATCTACAAGATCAACTGTTTAAACTGTCCGGCAACTTACATCGGTCTTACATCCCAATATCTGGACAAGAGAGTAAAGAAAATGTTTTTCTGAAACCTACATCACACCCGACCGCATCTCACGATATCTGAATAACTATCGATTAACGGTCACTAATCTCTACATATGTCAAAAATATTGAAATTGTATTTATTCCTTAACACTATTTGATAAGTATTTCTGTAGCTATTGTTTACTGTTATATTTTTATTTAGAGGATTAAATTTCTTTTCATTTTTAGGAAATATGCACTTTAATTCTAGCAATTGAATGGAAAGGAGATGTAATATCCAAATTAAATTTTGAAGGCCTTTTATTGTGCGTTGGAGGGATTATTTTACATGTTGTACATAAAGTAATAAAAGGAAAAAAGGAACAGGATTTGAACCTTCACAAACCAGTAGTTGATGAGGCCACAGCGCATTTTCTTGCTGAGCTTTCAACATCATCTGATGGAGAGGATGATGCCAGAGATGATTCTTCAACTGAAGTATTATTTAGTGTTTTACATAGCAGGGACAGATAGTTCAATCTTTAATCAATGTAAATAATTTTGGTCCTTGTAGGCAATTATCAAAAACGTTAAATCCCTTATTTGTTCCAAGCCATCTGAAATTAAGTGCTAATGTGCTTTATTTATTTATTTATTCGTTCATAACTGTTTCTTCCATGTGCACTAAATGTCAAGGCATTATTTAGTTATAACAAGAAAAGTAAGCAATTTTAACAATGCTAATAGCGATAAAATAAATGTAAATAAATAGCTGGAGCGTGAACTATAAATATTTTAAAAATGAATTCAATAAAACATGAATCAAGAAGTCATAGTAGTATGACAGTTTAAAAAAAAAATTGGTGAGATTACCATTTCCCAGCTAATAAATTAAAATAATTATAATTTTGAAATTCATAATGATTGGATGGAACACATACGGAAAAGACAGAAGTCCAATTTTTATGACAAAAAAATTTTTTTTTGCTTTTTGAATACGTAGCAGATTAATGCAAATCATATATATTTGGAACCTGTGATGCTTAAAATTAGACCTTTGTTTAAAAAATGGATTTTGTTATTTGTAATCCTTGAATTCCTTTCTTTTCTTTTTTTGTACTTAATTATTAAATTAATAAAACTTGTAAAACATAGTTATTTATTTTACTTTAAATTTAAATAAAAACAATTTAATTATGTTTAGTAGAATGTAATAGTTTTAGCTAAATTAATGAATCTCTTTTTCCCTTCAATTAATAATTAGTCACAAGGATCTAACGTGTTTGATCAATTTTTCTTAAAGTTTGAGTATAAATTGTGGTTTTTAGAAGATATATTTTAATAATTGTTTTCTGTGAATTTAGCTTCAGCATCTTAATCGATTTTTTTCTGTGCTTTGATTGATGTTCCTATTGAACTTCACCTATAGGTCAGTCTCACCTTTTAATGTTGACATAGCTCATTAGCTTCTTAATGACTTGATCATACATTCACATTTTGCTTTTTGCATTATATAAGATTCTAAATTAGTCGATCTGTGCCCCCAACTTTTTTCTTCTATTGCTCTGCCAAACTCTTGATAATCTCTTCTTTCTTTCTGAGTTAGTTCTGAGAGAGCAAAAAATGAGCATTATGCAATATAGTCAATTTTTTCTGTTGCTAGAAGGTTAACAAACAGGCATATACAGGGTGGTGCATTTTTGCTACACCATAGCAAAAACTATACATCCTGAAGGGACTGGTGCAATTTAATTAAAACAAATTTCTTAGAAAACAGTAAACAATTTTAATTTAAAGTTTTAAAAAAATAAATTTCAGACAAAATCCTCCTGAATTTAGATATATAAATAAAACTTCAAAATCTTCTGAAGAGAAAAAAATGTGGTTGAAGGGGATGTCTTTGAATGCACATTTAACTTCAAATTCATTTGTATTATTAATATTAAGCTTTAATTTTTGCTTTTTGTTTCCGAACTTTGCAAAGGCATTTTAATTTAGAAAAGTGGTGTCTATTATATTTTCATTTCTTATAAGTAGATTTTGTAGCTTTATTTATTTATTTAAATACGAAAAGATTTTTTTGTTTAGTGGAATTAATATATTAACATATACATACATAGTATTAAGATAATAACATTGTAAAATTGTTATTAAATTCTTTCAGGGTTTACAAGAAATTGGTTTTAATTAGAAAAGCAAGAAAGTTGCACCAGTCTGTTTAAGCAGGTGGTGCATTATTTTTCCCACAAGGTGTCAAAAAATGCACCACCCTGTTTATATATATATTTTTTTATGCTTGCTTATAAATAAGATTAGTTTCAATTAAAAGCTACATTAACTTATACATGCACCAAGTACTTTTAAACAGTCTTGACAGTTTATAAAATGCAATGGACTTTAATGTTAATGTTTACATCATTTGTTGTTTACATACATGATTTCAACTTAAAGGACTGATGGGTGAACCAATTTATGATGGCGTGTTATTTTTATTTATTTATATTATTAATTTGAATTTTTTCTAATTTAGAATTGTATCTCATCAAAAAATGGGAATTGAATAGCAAATTGTTGTGGTAGTGGCAAAAGTTATTGCATTTTGGTTAGATGTTTTTCATTAAAATTTTATTTTCTATTCCCCTTTATAGATTTCACTGGTAAATAAATCATTCATCATTATAATAAAAGTATCTGCATATTTTACCAGTGGCATAAAGAACAATTTTCTTTTTACTCTCCAGAAAAGTTGGACAAAATGAGATGACTTTTGTTGCTACTATCACTTTAAATAAGAAGCCCAATTAAGTTGTGTAACATTAAACAGCCTGTAAAGTTGTAACACCAATGTCCAAACACAAAACAGTGTTCTAGGCTTTCACTTTACTCAGAGTTACCTATTTTTAAAATACTGAAATCATATATTTTCTAACTGAAAAAATGGTACTCATAAAAAGTGCCAATTTATAATGTATGTTTTGATTATATGTATTTAATCTCTTTGTAGATGTTAATGGAAAATGACCATTATTTTGGTAAGTCAACATATTAAGTTTAGAACGATAATATTGTATTTTATGGTAAAAATTCATGTTTGCGTTCCATTTTTGTTTTTTGTTTTTCTGGAAATTTTCAGTAGTATTTTGTTTAATAAGTAAATTTTCTTATCGTTACCATTTTAAATGAGACTAAAATGAAGTAGATGCTTTAGGGACCACATTTAATGCACTTTAGTAATAAAAAGATACTAAATTCTACTTTTGGAATATACTTATATGAACATTATTTTACATCTGATCACCAAGACCATTAATAATTTCATTGAGAAAATTAATAAAAAAATATTGTCATGAAGCATTTTCTTTCTAACCTTATTCATACATTTAGATTACAAATATTTTCTATTTATGCCATTATATATATTAAAGAAAAGGTATAAAGCAATTTTCCCCTCATCAAGATTTAAAGTAAAAAAGTACATATAGTAGTTTAAATTTAACTGTTTTCTATACTCCTGACTGTTTAAATTTACGTATAACCGTAATAAATTGAACAAAATTTTCTGTTTATTCAAGTTTTTAAAAAAAATTGAGGAGGAAACAATAATACCAAAGTTACAATTCTTGCCTCATTAAACAATATATGATTGTCTTGTACTTTGTTTTCTATTTGAGAAAAAACTTGGATGTTAAATATGAATTGAAATTAAATTATGATGAAAATAAAAGTTAAAAGGTTCTGATTATAAAGTACAAAGTGTACTTTACACACACCCACACAGTATGTATATATAATTTTTTTTAATAAGGGAATTTCAACTATGAGGTTATATGAACCCTCAGGGTGGGTTTTTGAAAAAAAAAAGAAGCCATTTGTAAGTATGTCAGGTTCAAATGCAGAGATGCTGGATTCGAACCTGGAGCGGTGACCACCGACGCCCCCATGAAATTATAATATTAACTAGTTTCAATCAATTAATCTTTACGTAAGGTATTAGTTGAGATAAAAAGTCAGTGTTACGAGCAAGATTCGAACCCACGACCTTTGGCTAAATACACTGTTGCTCGACCACTTGAGCTATCGTTACTTCGATCAACTCGGACTCCAACTTCATCACAGCCCAACTTTATGAATTTTCCCTCTTTTTTTTTTTTTTTTTTTAAATCGACCCTTACATAAAGATTAATTAATTGAAATATGTAATATGGTCAATTGGACCACAAAATCTAATGAATTTAATATTAACTAGTTTATTATGCCTATAGTGTGATGGCAAAAAATCCATAATTGCGAAATGTGTCTGATTAATCGATGTAAATTAAGAAACCAGGAATAATAAGCAGGGCTATCATGCCTTCAACAAAAATATGAAATTAATGACACAAAAACTTCTTTTTTATTAAACAAATAATCCAATAAATTCTTCTAATTATTGTGTACAGAATAAAGATACAAAATATACAATAATCATCTGTATACAAAAATGATATTATGACTAATTGTTTCAATTAATTCAATTATAATATAATAAACAGCTTTAAATTAATTTAACAAATTTTCTGACACATGAAATTGTTTCCATATAATACATGTTTATACATACTCGGTTTAAATGTTGGTAAAATATGTAAACAATAACAGGGGGGGTTGAATAAAGAAAAGCTTAAAAATAATATATTCTAATTAAGGAATGTATCTAATTTTGTTTTTCAGTACCTTAAAATCAATTTTCAACCTAAATAAAGCTTTTTTTTATAACAATTTGGTCAGATTTTCAGTTTTATTATTGTTCTCAATATTGCAATGTAAACAATCTTAATACATATTGTGTAATTCCAAACTAACAAATAATTTACTCAATCATCCTACTCAATAACAGTTATTAATGAAAGACACTTTCTACATGATTAAATATAAAAAAATAAATTAGTTGTGTGCACATTCTGCTATACATGTAAAGCGTTCTACGTGGAAGGCAAGTAAATATATGCACATTATATTTTACATTTTTTACTAACAATATCAATCATGATGAATTCATGAAATGACCTTAGTTTCAAATTAACAAGTTCAAAAAAATAATATTGGTATACTTGAAGAAAAGAACTTAAAGATTGAACTTAAGTTTGAAGAAATTCTGCAAAATGAAATGTTAAAGCACCACTTGAAGCATTTAATCTTTACATGGTATCCATTCAATATTTGCATATGAAAGTAATACAAAATAAGGGTCAAAAATATTTTTTATTCTAATTATGTATTTACAGTTTCAAAATGTACATCCTTTTAGTGGTTAAAATATATATTTATTGTGTATATTAAAATAAACAATTATATTTATACTTTAATAAAGTAATAATTCATTTTAATCATGAAATAATTACCTACGTATTGATTTATTTACAAATGTTTCAAATTCATGGAAGATCCTTTTTCTAAGGAAATTATTTGCTAAGCAATAATTTTGAACTGGCAGTCAGCAATGTACATTTAAAACTTAAGATGGGTTTGTTTTATTACAGCTGCTAGTTTTTCCTTGCTTCTTTTGGTACTTCTGTTCTATCCTAACTTTTAGTTTCTCGATAAAATCTTCCATTTGATCCTATAAAAAATAATTAATAGTCAGATTACTACATCATTGTCGATTAGTTTAATGCGAATAAAATAAATCCTTACCTCATCGTAAGTATACATAAGTTTACAATGTTTAAGAGAGCTTTTGTCCTTCTGCAATATTTCTATCGCATGAGCCAAACAGTAATTACAGTCATCTTGAGAATTACTTACCTACGACAAATTAAATTTTTAAACAATTAACAACTTTTAAACATTTTTTTTTTACACGAGGGAATTACTTTTACTTACAAGGGACAAGAAAAGGATTGCACGGCAAATCTCACACTCATATTCCTGTGCATCTTCTTGGCTCTTTTTGCGGCCTTTCATAATAGGTAATTTCTCTTTTTCAGACAATCCGAGTGACTCTAACTCTTTCCGTTTTACTATTTCAGTTTCTTTTAAATCATTTATCATCGGTAAAACCTGTTTTAACAAATATTATTTAATATAAGTTATTTGTGTTTAAAATTTGCCAAGCTGGTCATAAGTGCAAGTTAGATTGTGTATTTATTATAAATCAATTTTCTACATTTAATTTATATCCAAGTGTTTTTTTTATAAAATAAAATATTTTTATAGAATGTTTTCTGTTTATAGGTTGTTCCATTGTTTCTAAATTGACTAATGCATTGTTAAAAATAAAATACTTAACAAGTTGTAACAAAATTAAGAATTAAAAAATCTAAAGTATAAAAAGACATATAACAAACTTACTTGATTTAACACGTCAACTGACGACTTAATATCTGAAGCTATATTGAATAAAAGTTTTTCCAAAGAAAAAATAGGAGGTTCACAACTTTCTTGGATATCCTTCATAACAAAAATAAACATATATTAATGAAAGTTATATTGAAGAGGAACATTCCTACAAGAAAAATTATTTTTCATACCTTAAAAACTAATCGGGCGGTATTAAGCCAAGAAGGTTGTGCAAAATATACACTTTCTGAGACCAAATACCCTGTACAAATTGTGGAAGTAAAAGCTTTTGGAAAAACAAGTATAAACTGCCCAGGTTCCTGCACTGTTCTACAGAGGGATACACCTTGTTCAATAAGAAGTTCAGGGGGAACCATCGCTGTGTCTGATGCCAACCAGATTTTTTTATCCCGACAGAATCGTGGCAGAAGGTTTCTCATAGCACTTCTCAACTCTTCACACCACGAATCAGGTACACCATACCAAATTTTGCTTGCACCGGTATGTAAATATTCTATCCAAGGAAGAGAATGTGGATCTCTGTACCAACAGCAAGCAGTGAAAATCATCCCAACATGCAGAGTTGGTACTGTCACACCTTTAAAAATAAATAAATAAACAAACATGAAATCTTTATAAAGTGTGTGTTGTTTACCTATAGCAGGGCCTAATGATCTAAGAATGGAACCACTGTTGTTTGTAAGAACTTTGAGATTCCATGGATGACGCGATGTTGAACTCGTTTTTGCTGTAGGAAATCCACAGCCCCAAGTCCCTGAATCAATGGAACCGGAATGAACACACAAATGTGATACTCCAGCAGAGACATGTTTCCAGAATTCAAATTCGACTTCTTTTGCTCCAGGATTCGATTCTTTGAACCACATTGCCATAGTGTTTCGAGCTATACGAAAAAATCCGTTCAATGCCATGCTCCTGCCCTAAAAATAAATATTCTATATCTGTTTAAGATTCTTAAATCACAACATGTATTTGAAAAAAAAATTGTGATACCTTTGTAATACATTCATCTCTGTCATCAGAATCACTTTCTTCGCTGTCAGACTCATCAGGTTCTCTTCCCTCTTTTTCATCTTCTTTCTCTTCTAGAATTCTACGCTCTCTTGCTTCCCATTCAATTTCAACCTCATTCAACAGTTTATTTCTCTCAGCTGAAAAATCATTTTTTTATTTGAAAATAGTTCAGCAATGGTTGAATGTAATAACTTACCATGAGAGAGTGTGTCATACGGTAAAAGATATTTGCAATATATGTCATCTAACTTGGTAACACGATCTTGAGCTGATTTTGGTATTTTCATAGCGTCAGCAACTTTTGCCCATCTTTTCTTTTCTATTACTTCTTTAAGACCTCCGCAATTCTGTACTGTTTGATATAATCTTGGAAGATCAACTTCCATCCCTCCAATCTGTTTCAGAATGAAACGAAATGCAAACAATTGTTAAATTCTTAGGACAAACCTGACATATTAAAAGTTTAACATAGCCATATAAACACTCACCCATGGGAGCTGGTTTAATGTAATGCTTTGTGTAGCTAAATATTTTTTAATAGCAGACATCTCTTTAACATTTGGCCCCCAGCGATTTAGCATTTTGTGCACATATTGATTATAAGCTGTGAATCGCATATCATCACTGATTTTGCACTCGGGCTATAGTTATAACACATAAAGTTAAACATACAGGTATTATTAATTTTATGTAATAAATTGTAATAAACCTTGAAATTTGATGGTGGGATTATTTTACATATACCAAAAGACTGTGCTAATGGTGTAATCCGTTCTATGTACTCGAGAGGGTCTTGAAATTCTTTTTCCGTCGGTCTAAAAATTGGAGCATTTAACATGCATGGTGAAGTTCCTGGTATTGGAAATTCAGATGCACTGACACTTGAAACACGGCTTTTGTTGCTATCACATTAAAAGAAGGCATCAGTATTTATATAAATTAAGACCAAAATCCCAATTTTAAAAAATGATTTAGCAAATTAAAATCACACCTTTTGGATCTTGTCGGTAGAATGTTATCATCCTTCTGGATTTCTTCTTTTACTGTGGTTTCCTCAGTACATTTTTCTATGTTTGAGCTTAATTGAATTCCTTGGTTAGCCTTTTCTCGTTTGACGTTTGCACCAGGGTCACTGCATTGAACTCTGATGGCTTCTGGGTCCCTTATAGTTGGTTGAACTTTCCCTACCAAAGGTTTAGTGGCAATAGAAGTAGATGTAGATGGCAAAGGTCGCACCTTTTGTTCCGGTTTTTGAGTCTGTCCTGACAAATGTGGAGACCTAAAAAATATTAAGTTTATAAGCAATGGAAATATATATTTGAAAGTATGAAGAATTAATCTTAATTTTTAAACATATTAAGTTAGGAAACAAAAAATAGGATTGTGTACATAATTTTATTTATAAAATCCAATGTTTTTAATTTATTTTTAAGAAGGTTTAATCCTGCCTATTAGTGGTAATATTCACTTAATGTTACAATGTAAAGCCAAAACTTTGTTGAGCTAGAAAGCATGATTTAAAATGTTAACGTTATAAGCCATAAAAAAGATCATCCCACACATTTGGGCAATACAAAATGATACTCAAAAATACTAGTGGAACCAATTTAAATAAATAATTTACTATACTGCTCTTTCTAAGAAATTAACCATTGGTTCTTTGGTTCATTTTTCAATCAATTTTCTTTTTATTTTATTTATTACATCAATGGCAAGTAGCCAATTACCTTTATTTATATCGTAAAACCTTTTATAAACACTAAAATCCTTAGAGTTGACCTTGCCGATTGTCAACTGCATGTTCATCACCATACATAGAAATTAAAATTTTAAACTTATTTTTTGCAAATTCCATTAGTCTTAAATCAATAACACCTATGACCAAAATGGTATAAGTGCATAACTAATCATTTTTTTTTCTAGCTTATATTATTAGCACAAAATTTGTAAAAACTTATCATTTTCTAAAACCTATGAATATGAATAAAATAATTGCTATTTAAATGCCAAAATTACTGAATACTAAAAAAACATTGGAGATCTGCCCCTAAGGAAAATTAATAAATAGATAAAGCTGCTGAACAATTAAAAAAGCGAAACATAAACATCTTTTTTGTACCCCATATACAAGCAAGCATGTTTTAAAAACAATCACTTTTCAAGTGTTGCTACTTTTTGTATCTTAATGAACTATCTTTACTTTTGCATTCAAATTTAATGTTTAATGGCAATTGCCACATGTTCTTGGATAATAAACCACAACAACTCAATAAATATTAACAAGTGATTTTTGTTATTAACATACTTGTTACTAAAATTTTATAATTCTCTCTATAAATAGAATAACTACTAGTTTAGTAAAACTGCTTGTTTTTTCTAAAATTAGAATAAACACCCATTTCAAATCTGTACGTTATGATAAAATATTACATTCATTAAACCAACTTCAATTAAAATCAAGCTATTTCTTATATATTACAAAGCATTGAAGAGAATTTTTTTAACATACATAATATATACAACATTTATTATATTCATTAATAATATAAACTTTGATACCATGACAAAAAATTCAACATAAACAAAATAACATGTATGTATATATAATTAAACAAAATTTTAATTCAAATTTATATGAAAAATTAATTTGACTTAATTTATGTATTTATCTAATTTTACATTATTTCTGTCAATTTTTAAATATCCATACACAAATATTTTTTTATAAAGAAAGTGGAATAATAAACTGTTAGATTCTTGAATTATACATTGTAGCATTAAATTAAATGTTTACAAAAACAATTTGACTCAAATGTCATGAAAATATTTTCATAGATTTTTTTTCAAACTAAAAAGAAAAGGTATAAAATGTTACTGATGTAATTACATAGCTAACTGCCATAAATATAAAAGTCAATTCAGTGTGTGAATTGTTTCTTTCTAATTATTTTTTGAAATAACTTACCAACATGGATCCAGAACAGATTTATATCTTAATTGATGAAAATATCTAGCGCTCTCTCACTATGGACTTTACTTTCAATTAAAAAGTACTTCTGAATTTAAGGCAATAGGCAGACATATTAAGTCATACAGAAACTTAATAAAATGACTTGATCATTAAATCATTAAAAATCCTTCATATACATTAAAAAATTACTATTTATAATCCATTGTTTCTTTAATCCAGTAAATGGTTTTATCATTGGTAATAGAAACCATATATGAAAATCCCAGAATGAACAAATATTTTACTAAAGTTAATTACAAAACTAAAATTATGAAAATGGAGGATGTAATTTAAGAATCCAAATAAAAAATAAACAGCTCATTTTATTTTTAAACCAATATCACAGTGGTTAACATATATATTTCTAGTTTCAAGACGCAAAAAATACTTTCATATATTCAATACCGTAAACACGTGCATTAAAATTTTAAAAATTACAATAACATTACATAAATTCTAATAAAGTGCTTAACATTTATCACATGCAAGAATTTTAAGGAAAGTGTAGAAAAAGATATATACAAAAGAAGAAATATCTAAAAACAAAGTAGGTACAAATCTTGGTATAACATATAAAACATAAACATTCCTATAATTTATATGAAAATTATTAGAAGTATGACGATTATATAATCACACAGTAATTGAAATTGCAACAACTATTTATTTTTACTTCATAAAAGGTGTATTTCAAACTTTATAATACTTTACTAAAATGACAGCAAAAAGTCTGAATCATTAAAAATAAATTGTTTTGGAACGACTTTGTTTGAAAAACAAAAATCAATACTTTAAAAAATTACAAGGTTAATTTTTTATTTAACTATAATTTTGTACACCATTACAGACAAAGTTTTAATTTGGATTATTTGACTTGAATTGATCTAAAAAAAGGATACATTTCATTATAGGAATCCGTACAATTGACAAAATGAGGCCTATGAGCTATTACACATACAGCTCCAGTAATGGCACAATGATAATGTTTTTGTAAGCGGAATGTTGCATTGCATGTTGAATCATGAGCAGGAATGTTTATATGTAATTGGAAAATGAAAAAAATTCACCAGGGCGAAACGTCAAGAATAGTTTAGAGCATTAGAAATTATGAAGGAGGGGTGAGTATGAAAATTCACTTTTTGAAAATAGTGGCACTCACAGATTTATTGTTTACAACGATCCTGATTTCAAGCATTAAACGCTCTTCATCAGGTTGAAAGAGTTACAACCATGTCTCTCGACATGAATTGTATGAGTGAACCCGCCAATTCAATGGGAAGCTGGTTTTTAATGCCACTCAATTTTGAAAGTGCGAAAAACGTGAATTACAACACAACTAATTATTATCCTAATAAATACTGTAAAAAAATAATTTTAAATTAATGATAATTGGTATGTCAAATATTGTTTAGATTCATGTTTAAAATAGGAAGTAAATCAAAATCTATTGTATTACTTTTGCACTTATCTACATGTTTAATTTTACATTTATTTAACTCAAATTTCTCAAACCAATCTAGTTCTCTCCCTTTTTTGAAACTATGTAATGTTGTATTTAAATTTCATTGAATCGTGTTCACTCTTACAATTCATGTTGGGAGACGGGTTTGTAACTCCTTCAATCTGATGATGAGTGTTTAATGCTTGAAATATAAACAATAAATCTGGGAGTAGAACCATCATTTACAAAAGTAGTTCCGACTAACAGCTACTATACATCCAATGTGTACGGACTTGAAAAGGTAATTGAAATATTATTACTTTTTAATTTAATTTTCCGAATTTACTTTTTAATTTAATTAAAAAAGAAAAAAAGTACCTACATCTACTTCAACAAACAATGTCTAAACTATAGAATATATAATGTAATAAGATAATGTTTTGGAAGAGTTATAAATTATCAGCACTTTTATGTTCAAGAAATACTACATGCAAATAAATATTTAATGGGAAATGCTGATGTATTTACCTGGAACTTGATGTTTGAGTAATCATATTTGATGTTTTGGTAAGCAATTCTGGTAACATAATTCTACTTTGTTCCGGGTCATCATTCTGAAGTTTAAGCACTTCTTCTGTTTGTGTAGAGGATTCAAGAACAGCCTCGTTTTCTAACTTAACTTGTACTGCAATGGAAGAACTTGAAGGAGATTCATCATCACTACTTTTAACTCTGCTTCCTCTTCTTCTAAAAGGTTTATTGAGAGTTGGTGGGGGTAAATCTGGTTCAAAAGCATATACACTTCGCTCATTATCAGCAGAGAAAGCACTTGGACTTTTTGAAACTGATAGTTGCTTTGGAGTAGAACCAGAACGCCTCTGCTGAAAGATAGATTTTCGTTCCACTTGAATCCCTTCGGATTTATCTTCCAATGTCAAAGAAATATCATCTTTAAGGGTTGGTGATGACATATCAGAACCTGATTCTCTTGGAGAATTCGAAGTTTTTTCAAATGTGAAATCAAATTCACACATTTCCTCTTCTGTCATTGACCTATCACTTTTAAATAATTTCTCTTCTGGTGAGTTGTTTGGTTTTACGGTTTTCAATGGTGATATCTCTTCAGAACTTGTTTTCTTTAGAAGAATTTTCTCTCTATACTCATCCACTTTACAAGAGGAAATTGTTTGAGCTTCAAACATTTTTGATGTAGAATCCAATTCTTTTAGTTGTATCGGTGGTTCGACTACTCCATGATCAACTTTGGATTCTTCTTTGACAATCAAATCACTCACACCACCACTATTTAACATGCTAGCACTACTTGTTCTGAAACTACACTCACAGTGATTGTTTTCAAAGATTCCACAGCCCATAGTATGATAATTACTTTTACTTTTAAAATCCATCCACCGATTTATTTCTTCTGTAGACATGTTAACTTTTTTTTTATGTAGGACATCAATATTTGTACTAGCTCGACCAGATGTTTCAGGTATGGAAACAGGCTTAATATTATGCATGCTTTCATTTTGTTCCTGTACAGGAAGTTTTGTTACTTGAGAAGATGATAATAATGGTTTTCTGTCAACACTAAAGGTTTTATTAGGAACGGGTTTTTTACTAACTGTAGTCGGTGACATTTTTCTTAAAGTGTGTTCCACAGCAAGAGGGAGATTCAGGTGTTTTCCTTCAGTTTTGGGTTTTTGTAAATCTTGGTTTGCAATAGGTTCCTGTTTCTTTTCTTTAAAGTCAGTTTGAAGATTGGGTAGATAAATTGTGTTGGCATCCATTATTAAAGGTGGAGGTGTATCTTTTAAACTGCTGATAAGTTCTGAGCTACGTTTCTCATACTGAAGCTGAGTCAATGATTTGACAGGTGTCTTATCATTTTTTTTCATATCTTTTAATTCTTCACTGCTGGAGACAGAACTTTTTGATGGGCTATCTTTACGAAAATCTTCTCGAGGGTTCAAGACTTTATTTGGTGAAAGATAGACGTTACTTTTACCCTCAAATACATCAACAGGAAATGGGCGGCTTGGAGAAGCATTACCAAACTTGCTGAAGTTCTTGAAAGATTGAATATTCGGTAGTTTTGCAATATTTAATTGGGTTTTTTTTACATCTTCATTTTTAAAGAAATAAGATGATTTTCTCAC
Organism: Cimex lectularius; assembly: GCF_000648675.2. Taxonomy (NCBI): domain Eukaryota; kingdom Metazoa; phylum Arthropoda; class Insecta; order Hemiptera; family Cimicidae; genus Cimex; species Cimex lectularius. Next base: position 252,537 of record NW_019392827.1, on the reverse strand, counting down.
AAAAGGTTCAACACTGTGGGGAGCTGGTGACCTCTGTCCAGTTTTAGGAATTTTAGCATTTTTGAAAGCTTGTCTCCAAGTTTCATTCATCGACTGTTTGGATTTTGTAAGTTCAGATTTTGGAAACTGCACATCTTTTGCTTCTTTCTTAAAATGAAATGATTTTGTTTCGTTTTCACTTAATTTTGTCACAAAACTTTGCCCTTCAATTTTTGAATCAACTGACGTTGACTGCTTCGAATCGTCACTCTCAGTTTTAATATCTTCAAAAAGGTCTTTATTTTTAGAATTTGAAGATAGCAAATTTGTGGTTTCAGAATCACTATTTAAATCAGACATGTCATTAAATATTTCCACGGTTAAGGGTTTGGTTTTGTTAAGGTCAATTTCCTTTAAAAATACTTGACTCCCTCTCATTTCCCCATGTGAAATTTCGTTGACAATTGCTTTAACATTTGCAATTTTAAGCTTGTTCTCTTGTGTGGTTTGTGATGAAAATGAATGATCAACTATTTGTTCAGTTTTAGAACTTGACAAATCAATGCCATATGTAGATTCTGACCTGCTTTTTCTATGTTTCCCTATTTTATTAGACAAAGAATTCCTTCTTGAACTTCTTCCTTTTCCTACATTCGTTTTAGTATCTTCACATGCTGCTGTATCTTCTTTATCTCCTGTTTCAACTAAATTGGACTGTAGACAAATTTGATTTGTCTTCATGTCTTTTTTGAGATCATTCTCACCAAATGGTTCTAGACCAACATTACAATCTGCAAAACTACTTGACTGACTTGTAATAGAATCACTACTAGATTTTCTCTCCTCGAAGGAGCATTTTTCTTTAATTTCAAAAATATCAGAAAAGTCCTTTTTACTGTGTGACTCTTTAAGGTCAGTTAAAATTCCATCATTTTGTCTAATTTCAATATTAGGGCTCACATTTAAAAGGTGTTCACTTTGAGGTTCACTAGATTTTTTAAAAATATGTTCGTTTCTTAAAGATATCAAAGCTTCAATTACATCACTGTCATCAGGATTTGTTGGAATGATATTACAGTGAGTTGATGTTCCTGGTTCATCAATTGCTAATTTATCCCCTTTGGCATTCATTGGTTCATGCTTAATCGTAAGTGTGCTACATGAATTATTTCTTTTCCTTGCTGTCTCATTAATGAAATTATTATCTAGTTGATTTGTTAAGGGTGAAAAATTTAAATTAACATTGCTTCTCTTAAACGGGAGCCTCCTGTTTCCTTCAAATTCACTTTCAAAATAAGGTTTGTCATCTGGATCTCTTGCAGTAAGTTTCGGCCGTTTAGGCCTTCTTCTGCGTTCCTCATCTGAATCCGTTTCTGTAAATTCTTCAGCCATTTCATGTTCTTCTAATTCTGGTAATTTTATCACATTTTTTTTAATAGTAGGCTTACTTTTTTTATTAGTTTTATTTGGTTCTCCAAGTACTTGTTTTTGATCATTAGCCTTTTGGCATTTGTTTGGTTCAACTGACTCTAATATCTGTGCCTCAGGATCTACTCTCTGTTCTTTGTCTTGTTTTTGACGTTCAAATTTTAATTCTGCATTATTATCAAACCCAACATTGGCGATTGCAGCATCTTGTAATTCCAAATCTTTAGAGCCTATTTTACTTTTTTTGTCTACCAATGCTATCTTCTGTTCTTTTGTTTTGTTTATTTTTTTAGTTTTAATTTGTTTTTCAGTTTCTTCTGGAGATGATTTCTCTAATATATATTTATCTACAAATTTAGTTGTTTTTAAATTTTTGGCTGTGGGTAGTTTAGAGACAGAGTCTTGATCTTGCATTTTTTGTTTAACCCCTTGCTGATTCTTCTGATCTTTTTGAAGTCCTTTAAATACATCTCTAACACTACTCGATCTTTTGTTTACTTCTTCAAGTTTATCAGAAGACTTTTTTGTTTGAATGTGTCTCATTTTGGGGGTAGGTTTCTTACAAATTGGTGAACTATTTAATAAATTTTGAGATACACCATTATTAATTTCTTCACTTTCTACTTTGAGTGGCTCCAACACTAAATTTGTGGTTTCTGTTATTTTGCCGTCTTCATTTTTCTCAACACTTTCAATATCCAAAGGCTTCTTTTGTTGAACAACTTTAGATTTATTTTTTATTTTTGAAGCATGAGAAATATCGATTGTAGGATTACCATTTAATGATGTGGGCTCAGAATTTAGTTGGTTAAGTTCTTTTTTCTCCTCCTTTCCTTTAATTGAACTTTTCTCTCCTTCAGCCTTATTAACTGCTTTATCAGATTTAGCAATTCCTTTTTTCAATGAATTTGAACTTTTATCTTCATTACAATGAATGTTTTTAATTGATCTTTTCTTTGTCCTTCCAATTTTTTCAGTATCATTAGTTTCTCCCATTTCCATTTCGGTAGAATCCCTTTCCATTGAATTGTCAGCTCTTTTAAGTAGTACTTTTTTCTTTGGTTCTACTGTTGAGACTGACTGTTGCTCTTGATCATATTTCTTAACATTTCCTCTCCTAAACTTTCTGTCATCAATCTGTTCCTCAAGCTTTTCATCATTACTGGAATTTTCATCACTAAGTTCAGCCATGCTTTTCTTAGCTCTTGAGGTTCGAAGTGTTCTTTCATTTAATTTCCCTTGTGTTAATAAATTATCTGATGATTTAGACTGGGATAGATTACTCTTCACTGAATTTCCTTTCAAAGTTTTCTGGGTTTGTTTATCCTCAATGGTGATGTTGCTGCCTCCTTTATGATTATTATCTTTCTTTACTTCCAATTTTTTTTCTAAAATTATAAACGCATATTTTATACTGAAGTCAAAGTAAAACAAAATTATTGTACACGTACCTTCGGCTTTTAAAAAAGTCTCTTCAAATTCAAAATCTTCAAAATCCTCGTCATCAGGACTTCTCAAATCTTTAGTCAACATTTCCATATACAAAGTAGCAGCTTCCTTTGTTTTTCTGCTAGGCCTTTTTTGAACACTAAAACAAAAAATCCCTTAAAACAGTTGCTTATTATTAAAAATTAGACACGCTAAGATTTGAGAATTACTCTAAAGATTTTGGTGGTTTTGCTCCTGTAGGTTGACGAGTCCTAGTAGACATCCTAAATGGCATTTTAGGTTCCTTATTGTCATCCTCAGAATCATCATCACACATGGAAGCATTTTGTGCTTGTTTATTTCCTAATTAACATATTAATATTGATCTTAAGAAATGCAATATAAATTTGAAATAAGAATGTTTTATTAAAATATATATTTATGTTTTTACGAGGGTTTGCACAGCAGAGTTTATATCAACCCCTGGGGTGTCGGTGTTTTTGAAAAAAAAAAAAAAAAAAAAAAAAAAGCCCATTTGTGTCGGTTTCGAATGCGGGGTCGGTGGATTCGAACCCGGAACCTTTACCTTACAGTGATGAGCACCGTGTCAATGCCTAAATTGTTGCGGCCACCGACACCCCCTATAATTTTATTATTTACTAGTTAATTGCTTTTTCATTGAAAATGTACATACATAAATAAAATGTATATAAATAATTAATAGAATAGAATACTGAATTGTTAATATTTAATAATCAGCTATATATGTTAAAACATACCACTTTTTGCTTTTTGTTTTGGAGTATTTTTCTTTTTTCTTTCTAATTTTGTTTCACTTTCTTTTTCTGATTCACTTTCTTCCAATTTTGGTTCCTTTTTACCTTCTAAAATGTGTAATTGTTAGAAAAGTATGTTTTTATTTTAATAAAATAACAAAATTAATAAATACCTTGTTTCAACTTTAAATTTGCATTAGACACTTTTCTTTTCTTGCTTTCATTGACAGAAGTTACTTCATCTGTTTCACCATCTGAAGAAAAATCTTGCTGCTTGACACTTTTGATAGCTAAATTACAATGGTAGAAGCAAATAAGTAAATATCCTTCCAATCATATTTAAAAATTACTATGTTTACAAAATTTGTTAACATATATCAATAATACTTTTAGATGAAATGTTAACAAAAATTTTTTGGGAAAATTTGTATGCAACTTATCACCCTTAATAAAAACTAATGTTCATGTTATAGATACCCATTAAAGGAGTAATGCATTTCTAAGTATGCATTAACAGAGTAAATAAAGTAGGCAATTATTATAAAAATAAGGCTTTTTGGTATAAAAAAAAGATTGTGACCCACACACATACTCCAGTCCGACTGGAGCACATATGTAAAAGATCTCAGGATTAAATAGGCAACCAGGGCAGAACTGAAATAGAACATTGTTTGGACCTGAACTTAGCGAACTTGCTAAATAAACGACTGTAATAAGATTTTTTTTTTAAATTTTGATTTCTAACATCACTTTGTCTTTCTGTTTTTAATTCCAATCTTTTAAATGTTTGAATTAAAAGTAAGGCTACTTCTTACTACAAATTTTAAGTTATAGTTATTAAATTATTTGGGGGATCTAAAACTATTGTAAATAAAAAGTTGGCTGGACCACTTCAATGATAAATTTAATTAATTATTTATATACTGCACCATATATTGAAAGAATGCCTAAAAAAATTAACCAGTTAACAACATTAAAAGCTCATACAGGAAAGGAAAAAAAATTAAAGACTCTAAAATTTGGAGAGGCAGAGTAAAAACGTAAAAAAAGGCAAAATTATGGTATTTTCCAATACTACGATAACATGTACTCACTTCGGCGGTACATATACTAAGGTAACTATATATGTGTGGTGATTAGTGACCGTTAATCGATAATTATTCAGAAATCGTGAGATGCAGTCTGGTGTGATGTAGGTCTTTTCTATACCGACTTCCTTCCCCACCCCTTCAAAATCCAACATTTATAAACATAAAACAGCAATATCTCACTGGCACTCTCAACACGACACGCAAGAATGGCACAATTACGCAGAAGACAAACACTTTGAGCGAGTAGAAATACTTTGATTGAATATAAAAAATATATTTTGCATTGTATAAATTCACTTTTTCCACATTCTACATGTATTTGTTAAATGTAAACAATGTTTGTAAATCCCAGGCCTTGAAGATGATCTCAATAAAGATCGAAATGTTGGCACAATAAAGAAAATGTTTTCTGAAACCTACATCACACCAGACTGCATCTCACGATTTCTGAATAAGTAACTATATATGTTTAGTGGTCATAATTGACAATATTAATTATTTCAATTAATGTTCTTTTTATCTAGGGTCGTGGTTGAGATGAAAAAGTTTTTGATGGGTGGGATTTGAACCCACAATCTTAATTTCAATATGCCCCGCTAATCTAACCACTTGAGCTATCGTGATTTTGATCCACTAGGACACCAACTCTTCATCTCAACCTACAACCTTTCAAATTTTCCCACTTATTGTTATTTTTCAAAGAGGCAGTTCTACAGCAGCGTATTCAAGTTCGAATCCTACTCGTGACACTTTTTCATCTCAACCAAGACCTTAGATAACAAGAATAATTAATTGAACTAAGGTAAACTTTAAATTATTTTCTTTTTGTCAGTTTCATTAAAATCCATATTTTCACCTGTAATATTTATTTCAAATTAATTTTTCACTCCTTAAACGATGAAAAATTTCAAGATGTTTAAATATGTACTTCCATCTATTCATAAACAATTGTGCAAGTTCATTGAAGTAGGTTAATGTTTGATATTTTTAGCCAAGTCCATATCGTGTGTTTGTAATCTGATGGGAAAAAACTTCATAGTAACAACCTAACTGGAGAAGAGAGACTCTACAGTTAAACTGCAGTTTTTCTGGTAAGTGTGTGGCAGGTTTCATCTTACTTAAAGAGCATAGAAGATAAAAGAACAGAAATAAAAACAAAGGTCATCACATTTTTTTTTCTTTTGTCAAATAGTGGTTATGCAGTTTTGTAATATAGCCCTATTGACTCAAACAACTAACGTGTTTCTTGATATAAATATAAATAAATTAAGATATAATTATAATACTACCTTGCTTGGTTTTTGCTTTAATTTTTGTTAATTGTTTTCCTTTTTTAATAGTTTTAAATTCTTGTTTAGTTTTTTGAACCCCTTCTGTCTTTTTAAGCTTTCTGATATCTAGAAAAATAAATAAATTGTGTGGTATTTAGTGACCATTAATTAATGATTAGAGATCGTGAGAAGCGGTCTGGTGTGATGTAGGTTTAGAAAAACCTAGACCGCATCTCATGATCTCTAAATAATCAATAAATAAAATGTTAATTAATATGGAGACAACTTAATGGATAATGTTTATTACTTTGCTTTGACACGTCGTCAGATTCTTTTGCTATTTTTGCTCTCAATTCACTTTTACATTTGGAATTAACTGGAATAATTGATTCATTCTCAGCCTTTACAGATTCCAGCTTTTCAGTTCCTAAATTTAAATGAAAATAATTATTACCGTGACATAATATCAAACGAGAACGTGTGACAACCATGAAATTTTTTTTTCAGCTTTACCTGAATGCCTTAATTTTCTATCCATTTTCACAATACTGGAAGACGTGGTGGTGGTTTCTTCCTCATTCTCAGAATTCTGAACATGCTTTTTCAAATCTAATAACAATAGTAAAGAAGATTCATGTTTCATTTCTCTACCTAATTCCAAATATAAACATACCATTTTTAGCTTTCGATGTTTGCTTTGTAGATTTTTTTTCTTGTTTACAACCAGAGGTACTCTCTTTCAAATTATTGCTATCATTTAAAGAAATGTCCAAATTTGATTTGTTCAAATCTATTTTTTTTTAAATAAATAAATGTATTATCAATTATTAATAAAATAGCGAAAATTCATAACAATTTAAATTAAAGAACCTTTTCTGCCTTTGACTGCCATTTTTTTCACTTTTGATTTTATACCAACATCATTTACTGCCAATCCCAAATGTCCAGCACTTCTCAATCCGCTTCTTATTTTTGTAGCGCCAAGTCTATAAGTTTATTACTATTACAAATTAAGCAATAATATGAAATGCTTCAAAAATAAGTTTTCATTGTTAAGCAGTTAGTATGAAAACAATTATATATATATATATATATATTTAATGATAACCTTTTAAGAATTGATTTGTGTGGATGATGGACTCTATTCAGTTGGAATTTTTTCAAAGGTTGACACTTCCCTTTGCCTGTTGGTTCATTTAATTTCAAAGTTGATTTTGTGTGGCTAGCTTCAGGTTTTCCTTCTATTGTACTATCACTACCATATTCTTCAAAATCCTCATCTTCATTAACACGCATATCTTTATTTAGCATTTCCATATATAAAGTTGCTGCTTCCTTAGTCTTTCGAGTAGGTCTAATTTTTACACTACAAAAATCAAATAAAAATATATTAATCAAATTTATTTCAGTAAACAAATAAAATATGAGTAATTTTTTTAAAGTCAAGTAATACTTTTTTATAGAACTCTTAGGAACTGTTTGTTTAGTCCTTGTAGATTTTCGACGTGATTTTTTCCGAATAACTTGATTATTTTCTTGCTCTGATTCATTTTCTTCATGAGCACATTCAGAATCCACCATCGTTTCTTGTTCATCTTCACATTTTTTATTTTTCTTTACTATTTCTAATTTTGCTTTTACTTTCCCTAGAAAAATGCAATAAAATTAATCAGTATATCCCTACAAATATATCTAATATATTTTAAAATAAGAAAGTAAATTTACTAAGTTTTCCTTTGGCTGCCTTCAAATTAGGCCTGATGTCCTGCCTCGGCTTCCTATCAGATTTTATACCCAACTCGCTACCTGGTGGTAGTTCCCCATCACTTCTTAATCCACTTCTCATTCTGGTTGCTCCCATTCTAAAGATAAAAATTACGTATCAAGTTTAAATATGATAAAATAAATAAAGGAAATGGTACCTCATCAAAAGGGATTGATGTCCTCTTTTAAGTCTCGGAAGTTGCATTTTTGAACCTCGGTTAGCAATTTTCTTTTGTCTTCCTTCTAATAAGGCATGAGATCGCAGCATAGTATTACCTTAAAATAAATATTATTATTTTTTCTATTCTCATAAAACAAAAAATTTAAAACTTACTCTTTTGTTTAAGATTTCTTATCCTTGAATGTTGAGTCAAACGTTTCTCTTGTGTTTTATTGATTATAACTCTTTCTGCATTGCACTTATTAACTTTATTTTTATTAATCTTTGGTTTATTTTCCTAAAAATGAAGCAATTAATTTTTGACTATCAGAAAAAATGTACATTTCCAAGAAATTTATTGTAACTTGTGAAAGGAAGGATTGATGAACTAATCAACCATTTGATATTCATCAAGTTTGTAACTATTAGTTTTAATTTATTTTATCAATCCTTCCTTATATTTATTTTAAAAAATGTCACCATATAAAAGTGTATTTAGTATAACTTATAAACCTGACTATTAGGAGAACGTTTTGATAACCCAGGTGTTGAGATTTCTTTGTCAGTCTTTTCAGATTTTGTAGCTGTATTAAAAAAATCAAGCCTTGGTGGAAGAGCTTTTGTACCTTATTAACATACAAGCATATTAATATAGATTTGTTATTAAGTCATAACTTTCGCTATTATTTCAAGTCACCTCTAAAGCAAAGGAATGTCAAGAAATCTTCTGTTTTAGGACGTTTTGCTGGCAATAGATCAGGTGGTGAGGCTGCACTATTTGACTTTGTTTTCTCTTTTTCTTTGACTGGAGTCATCATCGGGCTATTCATACCTGAACCTTGAGCAAATTTTCGTTGGGCATGTACTTTAGTGCTACAAACATAAAACCGAATCACATAACAATTGAAATAGGCATGATTAGAAAAACACTAACCGCTTAGGATGTTCCAGAAGGCTATGCATATCACTAGCCATCTTAGAGTCACTTCTTTTCAGCACCATGTTGTTAAGTAAAATACTGTAAAACAGACAATTAGAATAAATTCTACAGTTATTTAACATAAATACAGGCTTATTTCGACTCTAAATATTAAAAAGAAAAAAACATCAAAGTACAATAAACTTACTATTATTATTCAAACTAAATAATTTGTACATGTTTAGTTAAAATTTTGTGCATCTCCAGTCATCGTCTGCTTATTCTTGTTCAGAGGCAGACCAGTTTTTATAGATTGTCACGTCATTCATAAGCCACATGTCCAACAGCCTTTAAGGCCCAATACAATATATATATCAATAAATATTTTGGTTTTAAATAAGGGGATTGCAGTGGCCAAGTGCTTAGGGTGTCTGGCTCATGTCTGCCATGGTAGTGGTACTGGGTTCGAATCCCAACAGAGCCTATGCCTTTTTAATTCATAGCAGTATGAAAAATGTATTGTAAGGTGGTTTGAACCCTCGTTAACAGGTAGTTGGACGTTAAATCCTCCAGTGCGACAGGAATTACTTTTTATTGCCTTTAAATAGACGTGTTTTAAAAATTATGTATCAAGCCATGAAGGGGATCTGTCTAGGGGTCCCTCGCAAACTAAGAATCCCAACTAAAAACTAAAACACTCCCTAATAAAAGTTCAACATTGAATGATAATTATTACGATACCTTCAAGATGAACCGCTAGGAATAAAATCAAATTGGTGAATAAAAACAAGCTGTATTTATATAGCCACAGATCAAATCAAAATAAATTTAACGGCAATAATGAGCAGAAATACTAAAGAAGGAAGTTTGACTATTTTTGGTGATTCATAGCAAATAAGCCTAGCAATGAGATATACACAATTGAATAAGAGAGTTCAATAATCAGAGAATGTTTTATTACTATATTTTTTACTGTGTATTCAAATTAAGAAATTGTAATATTAGACTAAGATATACTTTTTGAAAGATAATATCAGTTCATTCTATAGATCGTTGATGTTATGACATACGTATGACAATGAGAAAGTCCAAGCTTATATTTAATCCTCATAATGATGACATTTGTTTTTATTTTTTGTATTTTTCATTATGGTTAACAAATGAACATATAACAGTAAAAATCATCCACAATATTTAATTTCAAGTCGATTGCTAATTACAACAATGAACATTGGACTTTCTGTGAAAGTAGGACAAGAGAAGGTACTTTTTTTTATCAAACTATAGGAAACCATTCATCAACTCATAGACAAACAAATATAAATATAAAAATTTAAAACCAATGATAATCCAACGAGAAATAATATTTGAACAATAGAACACAAACTAGAAATATAACCACTTATCAAGAGTAATAATCTTGTAACATTTTATTAAAATTCTTAAAGGCTTTCAATGAAACAATTAACAAATAATTAATAGGAAAAATATGGCTTTTCTTTATAGCATTGGCCAAAACCAGATGACAGCATAAACAGCAAGGAAAAATGTAAACAGATAAAAAATTATTTTAATTACATCTTTGAATTCCAGTCCCAATTCAACTCGAGCTTCTTTAATGAAAATAAATTATTTGAAAACACTATTAGAAAGTAAATATTTCTGCTCAGTTGGCACAATGACAATTTTAGTTCAAATTTTCGTTAAATTAGTACAACTTTCCCTTCAGCTATGAATTTAACAAAAACAAATACTTTATTAGCCTCGCCTTTTTAAAAGAGATAATGGGAAAATAAAATTGATAAAGCAAGGGTTCACAATGTTGTGTGACAAATAAGTGTTAAGAGTATGATGTTATTCATAGAATAAGGGCCGGTTAAAGTACTTTGTCAAATTAAGCCAAGAACTACAACTTAAAAGAACTTGTCCACTTCCAACGATGCAATACGTAAACAATGGAATGAGAACAAATATGTAGCAACAACTTTATAATTTAATAATAAAACATATATAACAGAATAGAAGAGAAAATTTGATCATTGTATATGATCATATTTATTTTGAAACTCCAAAATTATTATTTTTTATATTTCAAATTCAGTATCGAATAGTGAAGGTAGAGATAGAACGATGTGACTTATGACTAACGTAATACAGAAAACGCTAGATTGGCTCGATAGAGTGTGCGAAATTGTATTTCTGCTTTCATAAAAATTGTGGAGAATTGGGTCTCAGTTGAATGGAAAGCAGGGATCTCACCTTTTGTTAGTTGGCTTTGACCAATGAAAAGTGAATTGAAGATGTCATTACTCAAAACAATTGTTATAATACGGAATTATAACCGAAACCGTATGAATACGGTGAAAATTCAGTTTTTTATCACATATCGTGCGGTATCCACTAGTGAGAATTTATGCGGAGCGAACTTTCCTCCCGAAATACAATCTAGGACGTAGAAGGCAGAACGTATAACTATGGAAGAGCGTGCAAAACCAACTCAACCCAGGTAGAACAGATGTTCGTAACTCACTCGAGAAAACTCAACTGGATGGCGCTCTTCTGTTAAGAAGGGGGGGAGTTCTGTAAAATTATGACGTCATTTTTTTGTGTGCAATGTTCACTTTTTTTTACAAGTTATTTTACAATTATTTCTAGTTTTCGCCTTCTATGCTGGTACGAATGAAAAGCGGAAAAACACCTACAGACACAGCGAGAATAGGCGGACCACAATGTCGTTATGCCTTTAACATCCAACAATGTATCAATTACTATTATCTACTTCCACTAATATCAAAGAATTATACCTAGTAAAATATATTTGATAATATAGGTATATTATAAAACCAAAGGCCATTGACAAATTTATACTGTATTACTTAACTTTTATCTATTTATATATTATAAAGAACACATCTGGATATTAATATATTTTATGTAGTCTGCCTTAAAAATTGTGATTAAAATTCTCATTAATAAAAATATTTAAATATTATATTGTAGTAATACTTAAGAACTTTAATAACTGTTAAAAAATGTAAATACTTGATGGGATAATCAATATGTTTTCACTTGACACAATTCATCAATTTTTTTTGTTTTGTTTTTAGGGCCAGCAAACAACATTGGTCATCTCTTCTTTTTTTTAGCTTTGCATTTTTTCCTTATCTTTCTTGTGTTTTAAACCTACTGATTTCTTTTACTGGTCTCCAGCCAAGTTATAATGTATTATAATAGAATGATAACCAAATCTCTTTTCTTTATCCTATTGTTAGTTAGTCTCTCTAAATCTCAGGGCCTCATCAATTGTAGATAAAATAACACACAAAGTAAAAAACATGATAGACTGGCTAGTATTCACACTACCCCAGTGTACTCGATATTTTTCAGGATACTAGGGGATATGTCCCTCCATTCACACATTCAATCACATTACCCCAGAGTAGTGGATATTTCTCAGGGTAATTGGCAATAAACCCTGCCATTAAGCTAATAAATTACATACACACGCCACAATTTATTCAGACTACCCGAGAGTACTCGACATTCTACGGGGTAATTGGGGGATAAGCCCCTCCAATCATGCAAATAAATAAGATTATTCCAATAAATAACAGAAATTATGGTAATTTCTTGATATACAATTGATTTTTTTATAGTAAATATTGTCAGCTCAAATCAAGTTGTAATACAATAAAATTAAAATATTAAATCACAAATTTTGAACATTGTTAGATCATCTTATGTTAAAAAGTTTTAATTTTATGTTTATAGCCCACAGAATATTCACTATAGCAAATTCTATTGAATTATGCAGTTTTATATAAGTGAACAGATTTTAAGTGTAAATGAAACGGAATATACAATTTTATAAATTGGTATTTTTCACAATCATATGATTTACTGAAATAATCTTACAAATTTCTCGCAGTCTTAAAACTCATTTATTTCTTAAATATTTTAATTTGTAAATACAAGAATATTTTGCCTGCATAAATTTGTGATTGGATTGTTCCAATTTGCGTGTAAATATAGAAATTTATACTTTTCTTTTTTAATAGTCTTTAAATATTATTTTAATTTCAAATGCAAAATGGTAGCATGCAGTGTCAATGTTTATTAATGAAGCAACAGTCAAACCGCCCCAAATGAACGTCATTAAAAAATTTTTTTTTTGAATTAACACGTTTTTAATTTTAGTAGTTTGTTTAATATAATTGTTATACACAAACTAAATTTTTTAATTACATGAATCATTGACATTAATGAATGGTGTTTAGTGACTGTTGTTTGAGCGAGTACAAATACTGTCTAAAATTTTTATCATTGTATAAATTCACTTTTTCACATCCTACATGTATTTATATAATTTAAACAATGTTTACAAATCCCAGGCCCTGAAGATCTCAAGATCAAAACGGCATGATAAAAAAAATGTTTTTTTTTTAAACCTACATCGCCTGACTACAACTCACAATCTCCAAATAATCAATGGCAATCACTTTTTTTTTAACAGAAAATTAATAATAAGCGTAAGCACCATACATTAGGAAGTGTCAGTATTTAAAAAAAAAGGAAGATTTAATAAATCACAAAACATATAAATATTTCTTTATTAAGTGTTGAACCTGTATAAACTTTTAAGATGTTACACATGATGGAATGACATAAGTTTAGAAAGGCGTATGATTTTTAAACCCAATTGTGATATTATAAAAAACAACTATAGATGGTTCATTGTTCTAGTTTATTGACAGGTGAAATGCTTTATTTCTCTCTTTGTTCTGTTTTTATTCTTCATAGACCCAATCGTGGTTAGATGGAGTCCACTGAACGAGTTCCTTTTCACTGAACCACAAATCAATTTCTTTGGCTGCAGAATCAGGACCATCTGAACCATGAGCCACATTCCTAAAATTCTCAAAGAATTAATTAGAGGAGAAGACGGAGTAGTAAATGTGACTGCTCAACTATTTACCTGCCAACTTGAATGCAGTAATCACCACGGATCGTTCCCAAATCGGAATCCTGAGGGTTTGTGGCACCTAGGAGTTTACGGCCAGTGGCAATAACGTTAAACCCTTCCCAGACCTGTAATAAAATAAATAACCATAACTAAAATTGAAGAAACTCATTGATAAAAAACCCCGTTAAAATGACAATTACACTACTTTACTTAAAAGAACTAGCAAGTTTTAAACAAAATTAACATTAATGTATGTATAACAACTAACAACGTGGATATAAAGTGATTTCCTTACCATAGGGACAACCGGACCGGAATTCATGTATTTGATTAAACCTGGGAAAAACGGTTTGCCGGCAAGATCAGCATAATGTTTTTTAAGATGTTCCTCGGTGGCCTAAAATAAAAGAGAAAATAATTATTGATTAACCAACTCTTATTTTCGGTTATTTCAATGAAGCCTTATTACTAACCCAGACGAATTTCAAGGCGACGAGTTTGAAGCCTTTTTCTTCAAATCTTTTCATTACTTTGGAAACCAAACCTCGATGGACTCCATCGGGTTTCACCATAATAAACGTACGTTCGGTGTTGGACATTTTGGACGTTTTAAACAAAATGTGGTATAAGATAACTACGAACGTGAACGTGGTCGACGGTTAGATCTCTACGTGACCGAAGACCGAAGAGAAAGAACGAGAAGAACGACGGATGGAATGAAGAACGGAAGAAAGAAGTTATGTAGATCTGGGTAGAGAAGCAGAACTGATCGAGGAGGCGCTCGCATGGAGATGACGCAAGAGAAGTAAGTACGATCTAAATATTTTATTTTATTTTTATTAACTTATTTAACGGGAAGCAACACCCTTTTTTATATGTAAAAATTGTATAAAAGTAACAATTTACAAAGTAAACTAAAATTTATAATGAATTAACACACACTGGTGGACAAATTTAACGCACCATTCAAATTTATTTAGTTTAAAATTAAATCTATTATCTTTATACATTAGTCATAGGTAATTAGGAACTATTGTAGTCAAAATAAGCAGTAAATTATCCTATGTATACTTTTGTACTGATTAATCCATTTGCATAAAAAGTTGCATTGTGCCCCCTTCCATTCTGGTACGCCTAAACATCACTTTCAGTTAATCTTTTTCAGTCAGGCATTTGAGTATGATGCAGCCAGTGTGAAGTCACCAGGAGATGGAATGTAATAGGAAGAGTTCTTCGGAACTTGAGGGAAACAGGGCTTCACACTAGAAAGCCAGGCTGGGGTCAACTTAGGTCTGCAGACCAGAGAGACGATATATTCATCCATCATCATGCTCTACGTAACCCAGCCTTATGGGAAATGAGATAAGAAATCTGATAAGACAAGTTTGAAATGTTTCAATTTATTCCAGGATTGTAAGAAGAAGGCTCAATGAAAATAACTTCAGGGCCCGGCACCTAGCTCGAGGACATCTTACCATAGCTCAGAAAATAGCTAGGCTTCAATTCACATGTGAAATGAATTGAACATTGGAAGATTCACGATGAGTACTCTTTACTGATGAGGTGAGAGTTGGCCTCAAATCTTCAGATGGGCTTAATTTGATATGGAGATGCTCAGGAGAAAGGTTTGTCCCTTGCTGTATAGTCCCTTAGGTACCATTCCATGATGGATCATTGATGTTCTCGGTTGGAATTTCCATACAGAGGTACCTACAAGATATAACCGAAAAACATGTAGTGCCATTTGCTCCCCCCACTTCAGTGAGAAATTTTTGCTAATGCCAAGCCCCCATTTTAAATTTTTTTAACACAACCGGGTACAAAATCTAAAATATTTGTATAGACATCAAGATCTTTAATGTCCAAAAAATATTTATATAGATTAGTAGTTATTAGTATTGCATTAAAATAAGTTTTGAAGTAATGTGTTCTTGATTTTCGGCACATTGCAAAATAAATTACATGCAATTAAAAGTACACAAAAAATAAGTCAATTTTTTTACAAAAATATAACTGAAATAGAACATAGAAATTGTTGGAATCAAACAGGTGATATTTAAAAAGTTTTAAAATATTAAAAATATTTTGATATAAATAAGAGATACGTTATTGAGATTAGATATGTAGAAAAATACTATAATTGCAGGTAATATGTACGAATAGATCTTTCATAAACTAAGAAACAAAACAGTGCATAATGCAAAACATTTTTTCATATAATTCACTAATTTTGTGGTCTGCTTGAACAATTAATAGATTACAATTAATTAAGGTTTTTAGTTGAGATGAAAAAAAGTAATGGCACGAGTGGGATTCGAACCCATTCACAATTTTACTCATTCTTAACTTGTTAAGAAATTAAAAAATTACTTAACCTATTAAAATACATTCTTTCCTATTGCTTCCTATTCCTATGTTCCTTCCTCTACCATTCACTCAATTAGTACTCGATGTTCCTCCATCACCATTTATACCTATTATTATATAACTAACCTAACTGAGGGTCAATGGGGTACTCAAATTCCACAATTAACCCTCTTACATTTCACATTCATGCCAATAAATTCATTCATTCTCAACACAAGCTACATAAACAAAACTATCTGTACTATATACAATAGAACAACACTGTTTCCTCCAAAAATCGGAACAGGGGACCCAGATGCTCGCTGCTCAAGCCCAATTCTCAAATCGGGTGGCATTCCTATGCGCTTATGGAGCCAAAGAGTTGCACTATTCAATTAGGTGAGACACATCGACCAACTTTTATCTACATGCCAGACACATTCACGGGCTTTTATTGCTTTTGTTCAGAAGGATTTTATCTTATTAACTCAATTAATTATTTGCCATGACAATGAGCACCAGGAGGAGGAAGATTTCTTGAATATTTATAAATTAATTACCCACATTTTGCTGAATGGTTGAATGATGAATGAGACATGCACAGAGTAGTCTATTATAAAAAGTTCGGAGATGGAAGGTCCATTATCTTAAAAATTAAAACTACACCCACCTAAAAATGCCTCTAAAATTACTTCAGTAATAAAAGGGAGCTTTAAACGTTCATGTAAATCCAAAAAAATAGTGAATTAAATTAAGAAAGCAAAGACTATGAGTGTGTAAGTATAAAATAACTTTTTTGTATAAAATAGATTTTTTTTTAAAGTCAACAAAATTATATGTACGATTATCATGAATACCAACTGGATTTTAGATTGAATAAAAGTTCAAGATTTTAATCTTAATAACTCGGTTATTTCTTTTCCATAGCAACGAGGCCCAGAAGGAAAAACATTTCTTTGATTATTTATAAATTATAGGTAGAAAAACCTTACCTAATAATCATTGTAATGTTGAATGTGTAATTTCTTACTTTGTGGTTTCTAAGTGAAAAAATAAAAAGTGTGTCATTTACATTCAACAGCAGACAAGCTAAGAAGTAGAACTATAAAAACTTAAAAAAGTCAATAAAAATTATCTCTCAAATTAAAATAGACTCATCTAAAAGTAAAGACTGCTATCCTGATTATTGGAAAGATAAAATTAAAATGAAGGTGAGTTCCATTTACGACAGAAGCTGAAAAATAGTACATTTCTATTTTATGATTGTAGAATTGGAATTGTTTAAGTTAATTATTCTGGGAATGGGGTCACTTTAAGCAGCTCGTCTGGAAGGCTTGGAGGCAAATGTGTTGCCTGCACAGGAAATAAACTCCTCGCAATAAAAAAATATGCAAAAATTGGGAATCCTCTTACAGACCTTCCTGAAAAGAAAAAACCCTTCTAACCCGCCTTCGAATTAGCCATGCCCAGCTCAATCATAGTTTTCTCCTTGAAAAATCCCTAATCCTATGTCCAATCTCCCACATCATAATTGATTGTCCTTTATACACCTCTATCAAATCCCCAAGGCCTCCAATCCATACTAGGCAATAATTCAACACCAATAAGGAAGATTTTAGCTTCTTAAGACATCAAACTAATAGATAAAATATAGTTACATATCCTTTCAATTCTTGTTTCCTCTGCCATGTTGTGGTGATGCCCATCCAGGCCTCGGGTGCTGGACAGTCTTGAGCTGCATTAAGGGGTGCCTCCTCAGACTCTGACATCAATGAATCTCCAGTGAGCTCGGAGGTCGAATCAATGGTGACTAGAAAAAAACGGTCCTGGGGATGTAATGAAGTAATTTACATATACTTAATATAGAAATTTTGAACAGGTTTCTAAATTTGACTTAGCAGTTTCAAGTTCAAACTTGAACAACGGTCCTAAGCTGACTGTAAAATGAGCTGTTCAAAAGTTATGAACAGCTCAGCACAATCAGCAGAATTCAGTCCTATTGAGAATGTAAAGACAAAAAGTTCTGTAGCTAATTTAAAATGTACATGGAAAAGAAACATAGTGTAAGAATTCAGGAGGACTTAAACTGAATTATCTTCTGGGCCGCTGAAAATTGGCTTAATTTGGATGTAGAAAAGTCTATTGTGACAAAAAAAAGCTATTCTACCTTTCTTTTGCTCCATTCCTAGGCTAATTTTACTTAGCTATAGCAGTTTTCTTTGTCTTTTTGCTCTGCTTGATGTTCGTCTGCTGCTTCTTAATACTCCCATCTGAATGTTTGTCATGGTTCAAATTTTTTACGATGTTCAGGATGGTCCTCATGGCAGTGCTCAGTAGGGAATATTTCTTATTATTTCTTTTATTTCAATCACTAGGTTGTATTTCTTTCTTCTAGAAGCCCCTTTAGTGCGTGTAAACTCCTAGTTATATCTATTATTATCCACCAATTTAATTACAGCTCTGCTCAAGGGAGCTTGGTGATAAGTTTACACATCCTTTATACCCCTAAACATTGCTTTCATTTTTTTCCTTATCCATGCCTACAACCTTTCCTCACTCTATCTGCCAAAGCCCATCTATTTTATTTCAAATTAATCTCATGCCTGAAGGCACAAAACCAATAAATTTATGTGACTATTGCAAATTAAAAAAGAACATTATTGCAGGATAAGAAATCTGACATAAATAAATTAATAATTGTGATAATGTTATCTAACTCATATAACCAAAACACATTGGCACTTCTCCGCAATTAATGTCTTATTCTGGCCTGATCATAGCTGAAGCAGGACATATGCATCAGCAGTTTAACATCTCCAATCAGTAGCAACATAAGGCCTTTTAAATGGTTAAAAGATTCCTAAAAAATAAAACTCAGATAGTCAATAACCAAATAAAGTTATCATTATTATTATTATTTGGCTTTGTGCGGATGACATCTGCCATATGAAGTTATCATTATTGCCTACAAACAACATGGGTCAATTATCGAATCTGTTAACTTTTGTGCAAAATTCTTTCTCTTATCATTACTCAACCTCCTTTCAGACAAGATATAGAGTTAATCTTACTTTAACAAGCTATATTATCTGTTAGCGTTCTTTAATTAGGAATTTCAGCATTAGCAGTGAGTTGTAATGTGGTCTCGCGTGGAAACAGGTGACTTTTTGTTTACCGAGTTGTAATGTTTACCTCGATCACCTCCAATCATCCTGGTTGACATGAAGAAAAGCCAGCCCAGGATGATCGGATATGATCAAGCTATATTTGTACCATCGGGCAAATTAAACTTTTCAGTTTCTTTCAATATTTGCCCTTCACCCACATCAGCCCAAGAGTCATTGTGGAAATATTTACAATAAATTACTAAAGATACTTTTCATAGTTTTTATGGATCATAAACCCAAAATTGTCTTAAAGTTGGAAGAAGATTTCCCTGGCAGCAAATTGATTTCTAACTTGAAGACTTAAATAATTATTTTTAAGCGCAAGGATTTTTGTAACAACCTTGCCTGAAATTTGACCTCAGAGATGATCGAGCTGAATCTTTGATCATTATTGCCCGAGTTATACCAAGGTGTGACGTGATCAAGTAGGTCCAAATCAATCAGCAGATCTCATCCAAATATAAATATCTCCTTAGTTTTTCAACTTAAATTAGTAAATTAATCTTAAATTAGTTGGTACTCCTTCCTTTGGAACTTTGGAAGTCTGTCCGATCTCAGCCCTTAACCTCTAAAACACCAAATTAGCAGATTGTAGCAATTTTGTCTATCTTCATTGGTTATTTTGCCTTTAAACACATTGAGTTGAAAACGTAAAACTGAGAATGAATGAAATGAGTGCAAAGTTCAAAACACATTTAACAAATTCAAATTTTGATCTTTATTCTGAACGAAAGTTTGTTATCAGTTTGAATCACTTGTCCTCGATGTAACAAAATATTTTGACAACTTTTTATCATTATGTTTACAAAATCATGTTTTGGATTTTGGAACTAATTTGTGCAAAATATGACCTTTTTGCTTTAACCATCTGACAAATCATAGTTATCTAATCTTGGCCGGATATTGCAAACACAGAATTCTGAACATGACAGCTAAATATTTAGATTATCAATCCACTATCTTTAGTTAAAATTTGTACTAGTGCTGATACAATTTCTTTAGCTTTAAAATTTGGGAAATTGTCACAGCTTTATAAGTTTCAAAGTCAATTGCTGGCACCAAGGAAATAAGCAGGGAAAGGCAACTCGCTCACTCCTTCAAATTTAAACCCTAACAAATCCCAGTCCTTATTAATTTCCAATAAACCCATTGGTACAGAGTGAATTTTTTCTCGCAGTTGATCTAAACGGCTAGAACAAATTCAAAATGTACAAAGGTCAAAGTTTAAGAAATTAAAAATTCATTTATACTTCTACAAAATGCAAAGCATGAGCTTTTTTTCTAAACTGATCACCATCCTAGCATTTTCATCACTCTTTATATCCTCTTGGGTAAACATCCTTCACAAGATTTTCATATAATAGTAGATAATCAGCATGATGATGCTTATGAAGTGGGGCAATGTTATTGCACTTGATAATCAGCATGATGATGCTAAGATGTGGAGTTTTTGTTCCCCCAACCACTGCAGCCTTCAGGCATATTGTACTTTCCTAGGTCCTTAATTCAGTCTGTCATCGATCCTTCTTGTAAGGCCACTGACTGTCGTTTCTACCTTTCCTTTCCCTGGTTTTCTTTATACCACATGTTGTCTCCATTGAGCGGTCACTTCACAGTCGAAGTTTGAAAAAGCTAAGGCGTCGAAGAGAATGGAGAGAGATTTAATAATAGAGCTCACACTGTCATGCCACGTAAGCTTGTTGTTAAAAATGACACCGAGATTTTTAAATTTAGAACAAAAATTAATAGGGGAGCAGTGGATATGAGGAGGGGGCAATCTGTACCAATGGGTTTATTGGAAATTAATAAGGACTGGGATTTGTTAGGGTTTAAAAGAGTGCCATTATTTCTTGACCATTAGTTGAGAGATTGAAGAGATCATGGTCGAGAGCTTCGGAGATGTTGCTTATAGGACATTGAATGTAAAGCTTATAATTAGCATAAAGAAGAAATTGAGAGAAAAACTAATGGAAGATCATTTAGAAACAGGGAAAAGAGTAAACAAAGCTGATATTGAGAGAAAAGAGGAGATATATTTCAAAGCTTTAACTCTCTAAGTTTTGTCAGACATAGGAGTAAATGATATTAGTAGCAGTTATTATCAAGGCAAGGCTGATTATTTCCCTTTATGCAAATTAATTATTGAAATTAGGAAACAGTTTGATCACAATCTTTCTTATAATATTAACCCATTTATGTTTCAGTGGTCTAATTGACCAAATTACTTATTTCAGTTAATTATTATTTTTATGTAAGGTCTTGGTTGAAATGAAAAAGTTAGTGTCATGAGAGGGATTCGAACACACAACCTTCGGCTCAATACGCAGCTGCTCTAACCGCTTAAGCTATCATGTTTTCAATCCACTCGGACACCAATTCCCCATCTCAACCTTTTGAATCTTTCGCTCTTTTTGCCATTTCCAATTTCAATTTCAAACCCATTAATACTGATTGCCTATCTCCTCCTTGTATCAACCGCTCCCCTATTAATTTTTGTGCAAAAGTTAAAAATCCATGTCTATTTTTAACTCTAAACTTACATGGCATGACAATGTCTCTTTCTTATAATCTTAATTAATACTAATAAACATCCAATTGTTATATTATTGTAGTTTAATTGTCAGTTTTGGCCATTGGACTGATCACTTGACCTCTGCTGGCAATGGTTATGCAACCATAAGACCTCACTATTCACAAGTCATAGCTTTCATCTGTCCAAGATGATCTGTTATAATTTTAACTTTTTGGCATTTTTTTTTTTAAATTAAAAAAGTGAATAAATGTTAGGCAGCGTTTATAATATTGAATTAAATTAAAGTATGGCATTTATGAACTATAACTTGTAACATATTATTTATTTAATTGATGTTTTATCTTCATTTTGAGAGTTGTGTTTATGACAGTTTATGTATTATTTTTGTTTTTTATTTAATTTTATTAGTTTATGTTTTAAACTTGCTTTTTGAAAAAAAAATTCTCTTACCATTTTAGCTTCTAGAAAAAATATTACTGTAGTTGAGATAACTCTTGTCATTGGATCTCAAGCCTTTTTAAGTTAATTGACTTATAAATACGTAATTTCCATCGATTTTACCTCATTTTAAATTAAAAAATTGACAATTTTGGGCCCTTTTTTAACGTATGCGTCTTCTCCTCTCGATCGATTCCGACTCCATCGATGTAGTCGCATTGAAAATTAAATCGCGGGGATCAATCAGGATTCCAGGACCCTGTTATCAACAAGTTCTGGACAATCTGCGATGATGCTTATCCTATTCTTGAAAAAAAGACGTCCCCCCATGTAAGAAAACAGCGAGGACAGGCGGACCTCCGAAGCCCCGAGGTCGAACGAGTCCGATGAGATTGCCGTAGATCTCTTTCTGGATCCTGACTGTAAGACCACAAACCCCAGACATGGACCCTCAGAGAACAAGTAAGGACGAGGACTTTGGAGGCCGGAAGCTTGAGAAACTTGTTGATTTAAAGCTTTCCTTGTTATGTGATTCACAGTGGGAATGATCCTATAAACCAAAGGTGGAAGTTTGCATGTTTCTCCTCTTAACTGTCAATAATGAATGCTGCTAAAGCTTCGACTAATAAACTAGCTTTATTGAAAGGTAAACCTATTTGCTTTTTGATAACGTATTGAGAAACTGTTTACCTTATGTCGTTAACATTGTGAAACGACTGTTTCGCTTCAAACATGTTTGAACTGAATGCCTTGCTTTTACTGATGGTCGCAGTATTTCTCTTTATATATCCATGCTTTTATTTATTTCTAGGTAAAGCCATTTCAACGTCGACTCCATCTTTCACAATACGCTACAATGCTGAGGATGAGGAAGTTGAACAGCTTTACGACTCCCCCAAGATCGGTAAGCCAATCGACAGTTTGTAACAAACCATCCATATGGTTCGATCATACCCCTTGCTAAGTGTAGATAATCAAGATCCATTTTGTTTAAAACCTATAGAAAAAGCTGTTGGATTAATTTTTTAATAATTGTTCATAAAAATTTGAAAAAGCTGCATCTACACTGATGACTACCTAACAAGGATTTAATGATGATTGTGAAAAGTGGTAAGAGCAATCGAGATTTCTGGTGGTCCTAAACCGCTGTAGACCTACTGGATGGTAGAGCAAGGCACACCCAGGATGGTTATATAATGGACGCTATGTCTGTCATTAGCCAGAACTTTAAGGGAAAAAAATCATTTTTTACTTAAATTTATTTTGTTATCAAAAAAAGGTCAAAGCTCTGAAAAGGATGAATTGAACAGATATTCTTTATTTTTAATCTAAAGAGTGTAAAGGGATGAGTAATACTATAAAAATAAACAACAATTAATGTTCTATTTATGTATTAAGTCAATTATTAATATTTATTAATTCGTTTACATTTTAGTGGTCAATTGACCAAGTTAATTCTTTCAATTAATTATTCTTTGTATGTAAGATCTTGGTTGAGATAAAAAAGTCAGTGTCACGAGTGGGATTCGAACCCACGATCTTCGGTTTGATACGCCGCTGCTCTACCACTTGAGCTATCGTGACTTCGATCCACTCGGACACCAACTTCCCATCTCAACCTACAACCGCTAGAATGTTCCCTCTTTTTGCCATTTTCAAACTATTAATTAATAATATTTATTAAGTATTTAAGGAGTAATATTTAATAAATAAAAGAAATATCACTTCACTAAACAGAGAATCCAATCCTGATTACACGACATTTGAAAATGGCAAAAAGAGGGAAAATTTGAACGGATGTAGGTTTTTTCATACTGTTACCAATTAAAAAGCCATGGGCTACGCCGACATTCTAACCCAGAACCGCTAGCCTGGTGAATACAAGTCAGACACTGTAACCACATTGTCTCTGCAGTCCCCTTTTAATTCCATCTACCTCTTATAATGTGGTTAAGGGATAACATGCAGTGGTAGAAGCTTGCCCAGGTTTATTAACAAAAAAAAAAAAAAAAAAAAAAAAAAAAAAAACTAATTGAAAATTAAATTAACGCACATATATTTTCTGCCAATTACTTGAGTTGAAGTCAAAATAAAAGTAAATATATATTAAAAAAAACAAAAAAAACATGGTTTTTGCAGTTTATCAAACAATAAACTAGCGATAGTCAAATGATGAATCCTTCTGAAGTTGAAGCGTTTGGCAATCAAGAAGTAGCCAAGTCAGGATGTTGTTCATCAGTTGAGCGTAGATTCCACACAGCAAACCATCCGTCAGTATTCCTTGGGCCAATCCTCCCCAATTTTTTGTTTTTGTTTTACAAATATTCACAAGTAAAATAAAAAATTGCAGTGCTGGGATTTAAACCCAGAAATGCTAGCCTGGCAAATACGAGTTACACTGTTACCTCTTTGTCTCCAGTCCCCTTTTAAGTCCAACTACCTCATTAGAGTTGCAGACAAGCAGTTAGACCACTTTTTTTTCCAAATATTCACAAGTAAAATACAAAAGCAATGCTAGGGTTTGAACTCAGAAGCACTAATCTGGCAAATATATAAATAGTTGCAGTGACCACTCGACCTCCGCAGTCCCCTTTTAAGTCCAACTACCTCTTTCGAGGTGTAGACAAGGAATCAACCACTTTACGATATTTTTTAATTTTTTTACAAATATTCACAAGTAAAATAAAAATTGCAATGCTGGGATTTGAACTCAGAACTGCTAGCCTGGCAAATACAAGTCAGGTGCTGTAACCATTCGGCCTCCTTGGTCCCCTTTTAAGTCCAGCTACCTCTTTAAAGTTGTAGACAAGGAATCAAACCACTGTACAACATTTTATTATTATTATTATTTATTTACAAATATTCACAAGTAAAAAAAAACTGCATTGCTGAATTTGAACCCAGAACCGCTAGCCTGGCAAATATCGGTCACTTTAACCGCTCTGTATCTGTGGTCCCCTTTTAAGTCCAGCTACCTCTTTAGAGTTGTAGACAAGGAATCAAACCACTGTACAATATGTTATTATTATTATTTTTTTACAAATATTCACAAGTAAAATAAAATTGCAATCCTGGGATTTGAATTCAGAACCACTGGACTCCCTAATAACAGATTTTATATAAATGTTAATTAATAATTGAACAATGAAATTATATTGTGCATTTATTGTTAGGTATATGTTAAAACAAGGGACAAGGCAAAGAAGTTAGAAAATATAATTGGTTTATCGAATGTACATATTGAGAAATTGTTACTTTTTAACTCTTATCTACTGTTAAAATCACTCATCATTGTTTTATCTTTGTGGGTAAGAATTCAGAAAAAAATTAACTACAGATTATGCTTACATGATTCGACCAGTTGTAACTGTAATTTTGTAAAAGGCAAAATCAAAATGATCAAATTTAAACAATTATTTAGTCGAGAAATTGTTAGCATAGTCCGTATTTGTACAGAGATTACTCGCTGTTGACTCAAAAGGAAAGGGAAGTTTTCAAATCTGATATTTTAGTTCAATAAGAAATTCAGTTTATGTAAATTGTACTGTTTGTGAAGATGTTTCTGTCCAAATTTATTTTTGCAACATCAGGAAAAGGTTAGACTAAAATGGAAACAAAAAGGCTGTACAATATTGCTCTTTATTATTTTACTATGTCATCAATTATATTTCATCTAATCTTTTGAAATTATAGCTTTGATAATTTGATATCTATCAATATTTAATGATGTCCTCTTCTGGCACTGAGTTTAAGTGTTTGGAATAAATGTTGTTTCAATGTTTTAGAAGTATTCGTTGCATTTTCTTTTTTCGACTATATTTGAAGAAAAGAAAGATCAAAAATGGTATTTTACAGATTATTCTATTGTTGAAGTAATTTAGCTGAATATAATGTCTCTTTTTCTTCATTGTTTTATTTATTTAAAATTCAGAAGCTTCAAAATTGATAAATAATTAAATTTAAGTTATGTGTGTATAATAAGCTCTAAAAATATGCACTGGGTAAACAAGATTTATCTCTATGATAATAATAGTGGAAGTATTTATTTAAGCACTTAATATACAACACAATATTTTATTATATTAAACCATACATAATGGTCATAATTGATTGTATAAATTATTTTAATTAATTACACTTTTTATCTAAGGTCTTGGTTGAAAGTGGCTCCAGGCATGTGGTATTCGCCGAATGCAAGCAAAGGTTTGCCGAATCCCAACTAGTGGGGATGGGTGATCGGTTAGATTGAGCCGAAGGTCATAGGTTCAAATCCCACTCACGACACTTTCATCTCGACCAAAACCTTAGAAAGTACAATTAATTAAACTAAAATTTTATGTGTATGCCTGGGGGCATTTTTTTCTTAATATGTCCACTTTTTGATAAATGCGTTATTAATTATTGTACTCGAATGTTTTCTTTATTATCAGGGGAAGCTCACAGTGATAACAGCAGTCCTCAATCAACACCACTCACTGAAAAAAAGAACAAAGATTCTCTCTTGCTTTCGAAGACCAGTAAACGGTCTGGCAGCTTGGAAGAAGCCGGATCACCGGAGCCATGGCGCCTTTTCACGGAGATAAGGGGCCGTATAACAAAGACAGTCGAGGAAAAGATAGAAGAGATGAATAGGAAAAAGAAAAAGAAAAAGGACATGCTAAAGCCGAATTCGAGCTTGAGCGACTCAGAGGAAAAATCAGAGCCGTCTCTATTCGACAGCTCATCTCCTGAAAAGAGCACCTCTGAAATAGTATCGACGACGGAAAAACTAGAGGATACTGCCGATTCGGACCTAGGCGATGTTAGCGACACAGAAATCAGTCTTAATTCGGATAGGGCCACTACCCCAGTTGCTTTAGAAGTATCGAACATTCTACCAGGCTTAGAGACCAAAGATATCTCCTTGCCATTCCTTCCAGAGAAAAGGAGATTATCAGCTGTTTTTAGGAATAGACAGAAAGTCAAACACAGGCGAAAGGTGAGTAATATTGTTATTTTATTTAATTAAATTTTATGGTTTGATTTTATCATTTTTTAACATTTCACTCCCTTAAACTTAATAATATATTTCTTAATTATATGTACATATTGTAGGTATATTTTTGGTTATACCAAATTTATAAAAATGTTCTTTAGTCACAATTATGCTTACATGTATGATGAAAATTCCTGTCAAATACCCGTTGTTAATTGAAAACCTATATAAGTTAATTGCAGTGAATTTATGTTAAGAAATTAAAAGTTAAGAATGAAGCCTCATAAATTGAGGAATGTTTTGATTTCAAGGTGTCCAGGAGTGATAAAATAGAAGTAGCCGTGGATGCTTTGGATGTGGTCGAGAAGAACGATACCGGAAGCTCACTTTCCCTGGTAAATAATGGTTCGGCCAAATCGAAAGTCATTCTCTACAGAAAGAAAGTCGCATCTTCTATAATCGGCTGCATTTTTACCGCTATTATCGGGATTATGCTGATGTGTGACATTCCTCTATTTTTAGTAAGTTGAGATTTATCCATGTTAGCTGTAACAATTTCTAACGGCTTTGTGTCTTCAGATAGGGTTTTTTATTGGTGCCCTGGTTTGCCTAACAGTAGTTTTGTGGACAGACCACTTGTTTGACTGGGTTTTTGAAACACGTCCAGAATTTTTATACTTGCATGGCTATTACAAATATTCCAATGTACCTTTACTGTCCGACAACATGGTTTCCCAAAATGACAAGCCTGAGGAATGTTTATACACAGTAAGTTTCGTTATAAAACAATAAAGCCCATTAAAAAAAAGAGAAAAAATGGTTTTGAAATTATTCCTTTTATTTCAAGGGGTGGATGAACGAGTTTCCACATGAATACAAGCCTGACATCTACCATATTTCACAAACCGAGACTATTTACGTTAAACTAACAGGTTCATCTTTGAAACTGTGCACTCCAAAATCAAAAATTCCAAAAAGAGCGATGTGGAACGAGCCTGAGCACAATATGTTGTTTAATATGGAAAGGACATATGACATTAGGAATTGCAGCATTCGACTTTTACCAGAAGGGCTTGTACAAAAACGGTAGGATTTTTTTATTTTAAAAAATCCACAAATTTATTAAAACATATCCTTATTTATTGCAGTCTATGGAGTAAGAAATATCCAATTTGTATTGACCTTCTGCCAAACTCTCATAAGAGTACTAAGTTTAACGACAAGGGAGATATAATTGAAGACGCTGCACCTAAAGACACACTTCTGTCACCATTGCCAAAAGACTCACCAGTACGAGAAAGTAAGAAGGATTTAATTTTAAAACCAATACGTAAATAATTTCTATGAAACATAAATAACAAATTAATTTCTTTAAAAAAAGACATTAAAGGTTAGATTGAACTTTTCATCAAAGAAAAATCTTTAGTTATAATAGGTGAAGGAGGTTCAAAGAAACGCAAATGGGTTCACAATTTATTTAAAAAATTAAGAAAAGATGAGAAGTTTGATAGTGAAATGACACTCCTTGAAGAATTGGAAGAGCAAGATGTTTTTCTTAGTGATTTAGGTAAAATGTAAAAAGGAAAAACGTATTTTTTGTTTGTGATTCAGTCAAATATCAGCTACTGCTTATGGGGTTGCGGATACGTAAACTTACAAACAACGCTGTTTCATAAATAGAATCGTGTCTTGTTAAAAAACGCTTGCTTACGCATTGTGAAGGTTTATTTAATTAAATGTTGTGAATTAAACTAATTATCTGTTCTTATTTATTGATTATTTATAAGTTATTTTAAACGCACCTGTTTTGCAGATTTGGGGGCACTGGAGGTTGAACAGGAAGCCCAGATTGACTGTGAAGTAAGTTTTTTGGCACTGTATATATATATTATCCTAGGCAGAGTTAACAAATTTTTGAACAAAGTTTTTTGTAATTTGGTCATTACCAATCATCAGACATTCTTGTCAGACCCAGCGAGTGAAAGCAGACCAAAATGGCTAGTAACGACCAAATTACAGGTTCAAAACCCTACGGACTACACTAAAAACATTAACAGCGTGATTTAATGTAACTTAATTAAAAAATAAAATGATGTAATTGTCATTCCAGTAGAACTACTAATCATAATGCATAACACCAAATAAACTGCATTCCTAATCAATTTTTTATTACAAGCATTTCCTTATTTGTTATCTATTATTGTTTTCATTTTACAGTTTTTTTTTAAACCTTGATAAACAACTTTTAGATGTTGCCAAAAAGTAATACGCCTTATCAGGGAGAGTCAAATGAAGAAGAAGAATTCGATGATGATGATTTTAAAGATTATGTCCAAGTTTCACCATCGCTCGTGAACAAAAATAACATCTATTTATTCACCCGAACTGACCGCGAGAAAGATTTATGGTAAGTCAAGCCAGTTATTACTAACATTACATTTTATAATTTCATTCAGATGAATTTCTCCACATATTTTTTTTATTAAACTCAAAATAAAATTTGGTTTTGAGGTTTAAAAAATCCTGCTTTATCAGGGATATAAGTAGGGAGATGCAATATAGACACCTTCCATTAGTACAAACCCTATATTACATTCTGGAGTAATTAAAAATCATCGACCTCGGAAGGTCGACTTGTTTGATGCTATCCTTGTGCATATATAAAGTGGAGGTTTATGGGCTGACAAACCGGTTGAACCTGTCCCGTTCTCACCAACAACTTACTTTTACTCTCTTAGTTGTCATACACTCACCCCAGAGTACTTGATATTCTTCGTGGCAGTTTAAACAATCCTTCTTTTCATGCTTACTAAATCCATTACAGTTCTGATTGACTAATTAACTTTTTCAATTAATTAATCTTTATGAAAGGTATTGGTTGAGATAAAAATAAATTACATTCATTTTGGAATGAAGTATTTCACTCACTTTGATGGTACATGTACTAAAGTTGTACAAAAATTTCTACAGAACAATATATCTGAATATTGCAAATCTCAATCTTCAGCCATCCTCACTGTAATTTATAATAAATAAATTAAAGGTAAACAGTTGGGTTAATTTGTTGAATAATTTTTTTATTTATAATCTCACCATACTGCACCTCACGATCTCCAAATAATTATTTATAATATGAAGAATTGTTAACAATAAATTCTGATTTTTTTTCATACACAATTTATACACAATATTACAATGGTAAAGGATAAGAAGAGCTTTATTTAAATAAACAATAATAATTTAAATTAATTATACCTTTTATCTTAAGTCTTGGTTGAGGTGAAAAAGCTGGTGTCACAAGCGGGATTCAAACCCCCAGAGGAGATCGAAGTTGTTGCGTGTATGAGCCAAATCCCGCTTGTGACACCAGCTTTTTCGTCTCAACCAAGACCTTAGATATATAAATATTACATGTATTTCTTATAAATACATATATGGATTAATAATTTGGTATTAAAAGCATAATTTTTTATATTTTTATATTTTATATTTTATTTTATTATTTTTTTATGGCCTTTTGATCATATGATGTATATTTGGAGAAGTTATAAGATGTTGTGCTTATTTTTTGGGGGGAAGGGGTACGTGACAAAAAGGCCAGGGATGATGGTGGGATTTGAAACTGCGACTGAGGGTTCTATGAGCTGAAATCTCACGTGCTAACGTGGCTACCACGGTCTCCCAAAAACATACAAAAAACATACAAAATAATGTATTAAAAGCATACATTATTTTTCAAGATAACCTCCTTTGGAAATACATTTTTTCAAGCAATTTGGTAGGTTTTAGAGCCATGCATCATCTTGGAATCACTGTTCCTCTACAGTTTTTTTTTGTTTTGCTTTTTAAAGTGTCCCTTTGGGTATCTCTTTAAATGAAAATTGCACTATTATAGGTAGGATGGTCAAAGTGTGTTGAAAGCTTCTGGTAGACTTGCAAAGTCTCAACTTCCGTTCTGCTGTCAATAGGCGAGGATCCTATGTCACGATGTTTTAACAATTCCCAACTAGTTCTGCCAATTGCCTTCAATGAGGTCAATATTGCAAGAATATTCTCTTCTGTAATGCCGTCCCGAGGACAACTAATCGTGTTCCTCATTTTCTACTTGTTCACATCCTTTCTTGAACTTCTTACATCAGGCAAACAGTTGAGCCATAGACAGTGTTTGTTTCTTGAACTTAGGAGTCAAACTTTGATGAATATCTGCACATATGAGATCTGTTGCTCTGAGGGTTACTGTTAGGAGACCACTGGCTTTACTCAACCATGACATCCCTACCAATGAACTCTAAAAGTGGCCGCCCACTCACTTTAAAATTATGCTCTCAGAAAAGTCTCGTTCAAATTTGATGTACCCTGAAAATTTCATTCTTTTTTGTAGGTTCAGAAGACTTGTAGCTGCTACAGGGTATAAAAGTTGGCTTGACAATGTCAACGAAGACAACGCAAAAGAAGTCGAAGAAAAACTCAAAGATGAACAGGTCAAACGAAAAAAGGTTCTTGACGATTATCTCAACTACATGAAACAAGTTGGAAATATGAAAATCCACGAGGTAAAAAGCGAAAAATGTTGGTTCGTTTCTTTCATCAACGAACAAAATTTTTTTTCCTTTTAGGAATTGGATACCAGTTTTGTTTTTGACAACTTGGACTCAAGCTTTTTATGGCTGAACCTCTTTATCGCACGTGTTTTATACGATCCGATGAAGAACTCACACTGGGTTGGGATGATTCAGGCGAAAATCTCACGCAAGTTAGCTGTTATCAAGGTTTTATTTCTTTGACTTGTATAATTAATTCGTATAGAATGAAAAATTATTTAGGATATTTTATCTAGGTGCCAAGTTTCATGGAAAGGTTCAACCTCTCGCAAATAGAGTTCACCAAGTCTGTTCCAGTACTCGAGCGAAGCTGGAAGCCCAAGATGAACGAGGATGGCCTCTGGGTTGAGCTCGATGTCTCTTACCAGGGAATCTGCAGGATGACGATAGACACAAAGATCAACCTGATGAAGCTCAAACTTGTCGCAAGCAGGGATGCTGATTATATTGCAAATCAAGAAAGCGGTGATAAGTATGTTTTTTCTTTTTTGAAAATTAGACCATTCCTAATTAATTTGGTCTGTTAGGAATAAATCAGCGTATTTAGACAGTTCTCAAGAAGATAGTGCTGAGACATCCTGTGAGGAAGATGACGATCCAAAGAAACCATCGAAACCAAGCAAAGCTTTAATGGTCATTGATAAAATTGCAGCTTCAAAAATGTTTCAGCAGGTTTGTTATTGATCTATTTTGCTCGATTCAGAACAAAAAATGTTTTATTCTTTGATGAAAAAAAAAAGAAAAAAAAAGTGGTTTTAATGTCAGGCTTAATAGTTTAAAATTTTGAAATGAATCTTACTTTTTGAAAAGTAAAATTTTTAAAGCAAGAAAACAACTTTTTAGTTTTATTATTTTTGTTAATTAATTATTACTTAGTACTTTGTATTAATTACAAACAACAAATACAAACCTTTTATATGTGGTAATAAATTCATTTTTTTTTCTGAATAAAATTTTCTAGCATTTTATAAATTCATTTTTTTATCTAAAATTTTCTAGCATTTTATAAATTCATTTTTTTATCTAAAATTTTCTAGCATTGTATAAATTCATATTTTTTTTGGAATCTAAAATTTTCAAGCATTGTATAAATTCATTTTTTTTTTATAATTTAAACAACAAGGCCCTGAAGATGATCTCAATAAAGATCGAAACGTTGGCATGATAAAGAAAATGTTTTTCTAAAACCGAAAAAAATGGATCATGATATAATTCATTACATACAATTATTTATATATTATGTAAAAGAAAAATCATATTACCGTTGCAGTTTTCATCAGATTTGCTTTTTGTTCCCAGGTGACGGATAATAAACTTGTGAAGAAAGCAATGGAAAACGTATCAAACACGACGATATCTCTTAATGTGGAAGTGCGCAGCCTCGTCGGCACGGTTGTCCTGAACATACCTCCTCCACCATCAGACCGACTCTGGTTAACATAATGATCCATTTTAAAACCCTAAATACAATAATAAAATGAATGAATTTCAGGTATGGTTTTAAACCGAACACAAAGCTCGAGTTGAGCGCAAAGCCAAGAGTTGGCGACCACGGCATCAATATGGGATACATAACAGGACTTATAGAGAAAAAATTATACCAGGAGTTTCAGGTATTTTATTTTTTAAATCACAAAAAATCTTATTGTAAGTCTTATTTTTCAATTTAGAAAATCCTCTTCATGCCAAATATGGATGATCTGCTCATACCAATAATGTCCCGGGAGAAGCCTTTTTAATTGTGTTTGCCAATACCTATATGAGATCTAATTGCTGAAATAAAATAGAGAATGCAGTATCTTTATGTCGGATATATTACAAAAAAAAAAAAAAAAATGTGATAAGAGTAATTTTGGACTGTATTATGGCATTTATCTCACGGTGGTTCCATATTTGTTTTACAATTGTTCACTTATTTTTTTTATCTATGAATTATTTAAAAAAAAAAAAAAGCCAAATGTTATGTGTATATAGAAAAAATTGAGTACTATTGAGTATCCATTCATGATTGTATAAAAATGAAGAGAAAAAGTGCATTCCTTGTTATTTACACTAATGAATTTTCAAAAACTTCATATGCACAATAAAAAATACACCTTTTCTATTAAAATAAATAAATAAATAAAATGTGATAAAAAGATGTTTTACTGCATTGCCTGAAAGACAATAGTAGTCTCTTTTTATTTCATACTTTTTAAATATTCATCATAAAAATTGTAATTCTGACTTTTCTCAATATGTTTTTATATTTGAATAATCTGTGATTTAAAAGAAAAAAATCTTCCTTAAAACATTAATCTTCCTTTTAAATTTCAATATTTATTTCAATATTTACAATGATTCTCAGTGTTTTTAAACAAAATATGGTTGTAAAAAAAAGTTTTTATTGATTCTTTTGTTTAGCCTCTTGATTTTATTTATTGTGAATTCCTTCCTTAAATTGTATTGTTCTTTAAATCCTCCTACCCTTAAGATAATTATGAATTAAAATTTATACCCGATTATGAAAGTTCTACATTTTAATCTAAGTCGTTCAAATATTCATGTGATATACAAGGGAAAGTTAATATATGAAATTATTTTTTAAGTACCGTTTCTTGTATTTCATTTTTTCTCTTTGAACTTGATGTTTGATCTAAGATAATGTTCTATTAATAAGTAATTTTCCACCAAATGATATTCCAAAGAAATGATTTTTTTAACTATAAGATCACAAATTTTCATCAGCGCATCATTTCTGAATTTCTATTGAAATTACTGGTTTAAAATAATAATAAAGTTTACTTTTTATTTAATTAGTTATCTGTTCATTAATAATTATTATTTCCAATTTTTATTCAAAGACAGAGGAGAAAAATTAGTGTCCTGAGCGGAGGATCTTCCTATTACGCATTTTCCGAAGCTCGTGGGGTCCAGTCCTGCTCATGACACTAATTTTTCTTCTCAACCATCTTTACATAAATTGAAAGTTTATTTTATTTATTTATTTATTTTTTTATTCATTTACAAAGTTGAACATTTTGGTCCACCATGTGTTGTGGTCAAGATAGAAGGTTTTCATTATTATTAGTAATTCTTATAAAAAAATATACATAATTGTTAAATTTAATACTTAAAAATTATAATTTTAATTTTAAAAATGATAAAGTTATAATTAATTTAAAATATTTATATATTATAGAAAAGATTGTGAAACAGAAAGTGTAATGTATTTTTATTGTGTACTCTGTGATAGGTATTTACATGAGAATATTTTGTATTGATTGTTGTGCAGTGAAAATATTTTTGTGGTTTATTTTATGAATAAAGTTTCCATTTATGTTCCTACAAACCAAAGGAAACATTTTGTCAATGTATTCCCAATACATAGTCCATTCCATACGTGTGATTATTGGAAAATAGAAAAATTGAGGAAGAAAAGGTTATTTTTGGGTGATCTCTGACCACTTAAAAAACCAACTTTTAATTAAATATTGATTAGGGAAGAAAGAGTCTATTTAGAAAAAAAAGTATTACAAAGTAGTTCAAGTCTGC
The DNA here is from genome assembly GCF_000648675.2 of Cimex lectularius. Classification (NCBI taxonomy): domain Eukaryota; kingdom Metazoa; phylum Arthropoda; class Insecta; order Hemiptera; family Cimicidae; genus Cimex; species Cimex lectularius. The sequence goes on along the minus strand of NW_019392827.1, from coordinate 217,164 downwards.
TCTATTCTCACAGTTTTGGCTTGTTAAATGCATTATGCTTCTTGCCATGTTTGGTTTTTTACTAAAGGTACTCGATGAACTCAGACATAGATCCATTTGAGAGTCAAATTTTGCCGGTACTGATGTCAAGAGTTTCTCACAAGCTACTCTATTGATTTTCTCGCAAAAACTCTCAAGCGATATAAAATCATAGTGCGTTAATTATTGTACAAATTTTTCCGTTTTTGCAAAATAAAAGAAGAAATGGCAAGGCACTACCTCGCAGAGTGTGATAGGTATGCTAGGTATAGATTTGAAATCTTTGAAGGAGTGGACATCACTCCCCGAGATAAAATGGTCCAAAATCTTGGGGTTTGTGAACAAGTCCAAGAGATCTATGCAGGACACGTGAGCCGACCAAGTCCCGGACCTTTTAGGGATGGGGTACGAGTCTACCCAGGCATTTAACCCCTCGGGTCTTGATCGCCCACCCTGCATAATTTTAAATAAAAGGAAGAAAATTAATAAAAGGAGGATCAGGATTAAGCCATGTACCACAAGACAAAATAAATATGTTACAAGCCATACACTTACTTGAGAATTACAGCTGGAAGATGATGTTCCAAAAGGATTGGATTCAATTCATATGCTTCAATGAGCTAGCAAGCCTCCTTGTGAGTCCATTTTTTATTGGATTTGGCATTTTACTCTCAGCACATTCAAATTTTTTTGAAATGATTGAGAGTACTCTACAAGTGCGAGGGGAAAATGTTTACCTGGCGAGGGAGATGCAACATTGCACCTCTTGGAGAGATCTCCCTCTACTTTCAGCGAAAACTCTCAGAGGCCTTTACTCTTGCAAGTTGTAGTTTCGAGAGTAAAAAACTTTCATGTGTAAATGCACCTTTATAAATTTTGGTTGAGACACACCACTGAAGATGCATAAATTGTAAATGGATCTTAAGATTTTTGTAGTTCTGTGTAAGAAACCTAAAATTTGATTCGTCTTATTAATTATATGTGTTTATTAGTGACCTGTTTCATAATTTGTTGAAGTCGTGAGGAGAAGTCAAGAATGAGTTAGTTTAGAAAAACACCTTTTTCTTTTTTTGCGAATGTTTCGACCTTTATTCAGGTCATCTTCAGGGCATAAAGTGTGGTTCTATTTTTGTGGTATCATATTGGTCTTGTGTGAAATCGTTGTACAATGAACTTTCACACAAAACCAATATGACACCACAAGAATAGCACTTTATGCCCTGAAGATGACCCGAATAAAGGTCGAAACGTTGGCAAAAAAATGAAAAAGGTATTTTTCTAAACTATCTCATTCTTGACTGCTCCTCACAACTTCAACATACTTATTAATTATTGACGTACAATAGATGTTAAATGTCAGGTTGTAGATAGATTCTAAGGCGTTAGGTGTTTAAAAATAGGCACACGGTAAACTTTTCCATGCTTGTTAAAACTCATAATTTATGAATTTTATGCAGTAGTTTGCATGGTAAGTTGAAAATGGTAAGTTTTGGGCGGTCTAGCGCGAGCGCTCCGTGAGGTTGGCCATGGAATGACAGTCCCACGACTGACGGCTCTCCTCCTACCAAACTCGTTCCCGTTCCGTCAGTCTCAGTCAGAAGTCAGTATTTTATTTACTGGGTGTCGCGACTCATCGTGCTGTATACCGTTTCGCGTACAGTGCGAATCTTACGAAATGCTGGCCTGCTAGCCCGGGCCTCGAGACAGTTCGTCCAGCCGCCCAGGGCGCGTAGACCCTCGCAAGCATAATTATGCGATCCAAGAGTGAAGAAAAACAAAACAGCCCAAGAGAAAAATCAAAGGAATTGTGATTTTTCAGCCGTTTTTTTTCTCCCGTGTCGGGCTGAAATCGCGAGTGCGACCGTTATACCGTTTCTCAACTGAGGATTTTTCCGTCCGATGATGGTTTTACAATCGGCCGATCATACAGCATCCTAGAAATTATGGTTTTGAGAAAGATCCTGGCCATCGGATTTATTCCATTCGCCCTCGGCTACCCGATCCGCACGCAAGGTAAGTTAAAAAAAAAGTTTTATAAGCGGTGAGTTGAATGCGGAAATCTGCGGAGATAAAACTGCAATGAGTCAGACTTATGTCGTAACGCAAGGGCGTTTTGTCGCCTTTTGTTGCCCGTTTTGTCACCTCTCGACCTATTTACTTTTTTTCTCTTCGACTAATAGCGGGAGATCACGTTATTTATAAACCGATGTCAAACTGGGTTAATCAGTCTTTCGGCTTTGCTTTTCTAAAACGAACCTATCTCGTGTTTTTCCTATTCTTCATTTTTTCATCATTTAACATAAAATTATGCCTCGACTTAGCCCGTAGGAATTAGGTGCGTAGACGACTTGTCCGTAGCGGCTGATTAGTAGAAATCGGCCCGTCACGGTTTACTTGCTGGACGACACTCGATTTCTCCTGATGTCAACAAAAGAAAATTTCCTGCATTCATTTCACTAAACCTTTCGACATTTCTAAATAGAAAAAAAAGACAATCATGCAAGCCCAGATTTTAAAATTAAATCTTGCACAATTATTATATAACATTGTACATGGTTCATAACAAAAAAATCAGGAACGTAATATAATGGCAAACCGTACAAACGAAAAACAACGGGGACTTTCGACTTGCAGGACTTTTTTTTATTAAAAATTCAGGCCGTCACGCATTTTAAAGTAACTGAAAGGTGTTATTACTTCTTACTGGAGGGATTCACTGTCTTTTGAACTTAAATATATAATTCAGAATTGATCACAATGGAAGATTCATCAAGTGCACAAATTTATTATCAATATTTATTATCAACTAAAATTTTTTTTTGACAATAATTGTGGTATGTGAAGTACAAGCTGTTGATTAATGATCAGTGTGATCATTAATGGCCTTTCTGAGCTGTTTGTTCAAGTCATCTTGAATCTTGATCTTTCGTTAGATTCGAATCTATAGAATATCTCAAAAAAACTTCCCAAGCAGTCATGAAGTTGTGTTAATTTTCCTTTAAAAAACTAGGTTGACTGTAAATATATTATCACATCTTGTGAACTGGAGGAATTTTCTGTCTTTTGAACAGTAAACCCTAAAAAGGTTTTTATCTTTATTAAATATTGAACTTATATATTCAACTCAGACTTGATCATAATGGAAGATTCGTCAAGTTTATCAAAATGCACTAATTTATTGTATTTCTATATGTAAATAAAAAAATGTTGACAATAATGGTGGTTTGTGAAGTACAAACTGTTGATTAATGATCAGTGCGATCATTAATGACCTTTCTGAGCTGTTTGTTCAAGTCACATCTTGAAACTTCAATCTTCATTTTCCCCTGAGGTTTTTGACATTTTCACCTCCAATACAACGCTCATACAAACTCATCACAAAATAGATAAATTTTTGAGTTTTTCAGATTAGAAAGAATTTCTTGTATGCAAGCATGTTTTCAATAGTTTCATTATTATTATTTTTTTTAAATCTTTACAGCATTTGGTCATATTTTGTGGTTGCCCTTCAGACTCAACTAACCAAAACACACTTTTCCAATTTTTTTATATTCTATCTGAAACTTTAGAATAGGTACCAAGATATCAAATTAAAAAAAAAAATTATTTAATGTTGTTAAAATACACAAATAACACAATATTTATTATCTGATCTAGAGGGACCTTCTGTTCTTTATAGATTTTGAATTAGTCACGGCATTGTTGTGTGTTTGAAAGATTAAATTTTCCAAAACTTTATCTTTTGTTAGATTCGGATAAAGACTATCTCAAAGTCAAATTAAATCAAATCAAATTTTTTAATCTTTTTTTTTTTTTCTCTAAATGTATTCTAACGTCTTGGGAACAGGAGGAACCAATGCCTGTTGAAAACTAGTCTAATCCATAAAAAAAGATTTGTCTTTATTAACTTTTATACAACAATATTTAACTCCAACTTGGTCCTTATGAAAGCTGTAATTAATGTTCAACCCATTGTTCTCATTTTCAAAATATTGGCCCAACTCGGACCTAGTCAAAATGAGCAAAATGGTTAAATTTATAGGATTTATAAAAACAAAATTGTGACAATAATCGTTGTGTTCTGTGAAGTGTAGGCTGTTGATTAATGATCAGTGTGATCATTAATTATCTGGTCCGCCTGAGCTGTTTGTTCATGACAAGTTAAATCTTGTGAATCTTGACGAATAATATATATTTTTCGGTTTGTTCGATAATGTTAAATAAATATTTCTGATATAAAACCATGATTGCGGTTGTTCAATTTATAGGATTTATAAAAACAAAATTGTGACAATAATCGTCAACCTATTCTCACTATAATTTTTACAAAAATATTTTTAGTATTTGGCTTTCTGTTTTGTGGTTGTTCATCTGGCTCAACTCACCAAAACTTTCATTTTTGTGTGTGTTTATTCTGCCTTTTTGGTCTGATCATCAGTTGAGAATAGGTGGCAAGACTTCAAACGAAAATAGTATTTTTTACACTATTTAAACATCAAATTAATAATATTTCTTATGTGATCTAGAGTCTTCTGTTCATTACAAATTTGGAATCAATTGTGTTTTTGAAAGCTGATTTAATTGTTTAATGGTTGTCTGTTTGAAAGCTTAAATTTTCCAAAATTTTGTCTTTTGTTAGTATTCATTAAAGAATATTGCAAAATTCGTATTAATCAGTCATCATTTAACCCATTATTCTTATTTTCAAACGATTCAGCCAATTTGTAGCTGGTCAAGAAGTGTAGGCCATTCAGTATTGATCAGCCACATTTTGGAACTTTTCAATCTTCATTTTTGCTTCAAATTTTTTATATTAATTTATTTTGACGATAATCCTACAAATTTAGCACAAAACTGTCAAATGTTTGGGTTTTTTAGAGAATTGTGCTTGACATGCAAGCATAATTGCGATAGTGGCATTTGTCACTATGTCAATAATATTCACAATATTAAAACCAGGCAAATAATACAATATTATCTGTTCACTATAGGTTTTGAATTAGTCATGACTTTTATTGTCTATTTGAATTCTAAAATTCCCAAAATTTTATCTTTTGTTTGATTTGATCAAAGAATTATCTCAAATACTTTCTAATCTCTCATCATGTCAAGCTGATTTTGCTTTAACAAACTATATTGACCATAGAGTGTTTTTACTCTTTCCTTGCTCCTTCCTTTCTCAGTCCAACCTCAAAAATAAAATTATTTATTTCACTCTGGCATTTCTAGAATTTTAAGTGTTTGTAAGGGGCGGGGTTTTTCGCCGGGGGACCGTACCCACGGACGGTCCTGCTCAACAGGAAAATTAAAATAGAAAACTTCAAAAAAAAAAAAAAAAAAAAAGTGTTTGTAGTAAACATTGTACTGGTGAAATAAACATGCAATAAAGAAATTTTTTTTTATTATACAGTTTTAAATAATTTTTTTCTCTCTCTCTTCTTAAATAGGTATATGCTTTTTAAAAGAATATATTTGTTATTTATGTTAAATGTAGGTATATATATGTTTGTAATATTTTTATAAGTGTATCATTTGTCTTGGCATTTTTATAACTTTAGATTTGCTATGTCTGTTGTATCTTTGTAAATACTTCTTGCCTTCTTGCCCGTATATATTAATAAATAAATAAAATAAATTACATCTTGTGAACCGGAATAATTTGCTGGCTATTGAAAAATAGTCTAATCCATAAGAAAGATTTATCTTTTAACGGTTAAACTTTAATATTTAACTCATAATTCATTGTAACTTTTTCATTTCAACCAATACCTTACATAAATATTAATTAATTGAGAGAAGTTATTTGGTCAATCACCACGAAATATAATGGATTCATATTAATGGAATTTTTTTCACACCGGTTCTTATTTTCAAAACCTTCAGCCAACTTGGAACTTGTCAAAATTATTCAATTTAAAGGATTATTGAAAAAAAAACAGTGTAAGCAATTTGATCATGAACTATCCAGAAAACGTACTTTGCCATTTTTGTTTTATTCATTCTGTCTGATTTTGATATTAGTATTTTTTATTATTATTTCACATTGTTAACAACAGATAAATGATACAGTATTTATTGTCATATGAGCCAATCAGTGCTGATTGCGATAGTGTCATTTGTCAGCAGAATCTTCATTACTTTTTATAAATTATTATGAACTTCTTTTCTTCAATAGTAGCTATAACTGTATACTGTGAACTTCTTTGATCAACTTAAAATTAAATTATAATTAATTAATAATAATGTTTTTTTAATATTAAATAATTGAATAAATCATAAATAATTAATCCGAGTGTATCAACGTCACGACAGGTCAAGTGGATGAGCAGTGGCGCATTTAGCCGAAGGTCATGGGTTCGAATCCCGCTCATGACGCTGACTTTTTTATCTCAACCAATACCTCACTTAAAGATTAATTAATTGAAAGAAGTTATTTGGTCAATCGGACCACAAAATATAATGGATTTAATAATTAATTAATTAAATTAAATTGGGTGATGTAGTTCTCCAGTTATTTGTCTGAATCTTTTTACTGTTTATCTAAGTTGTTCATCTGACTCATCTAACCAAAATATACTTTTCATTTTTTTATTCTGGCTGATTTTGATCTGACCATCACTTGAGAATAAGAACAGGTCATTAGAGATCAATGTACGTCTTGGAGGACTGAAATAGTTTTTAAAAATTATTTTACATTGTTAACAACTGACAAATAATACAATATTTATTATAAGAGGGCTCGCTCACTATAGATTTTCAAAAATAAACCTTGTGGCTCAGGCAAAGTTATGATTATTGCCTCCTAAAAAAAAGATAACATGTTTCAATTATTAAACATGTAAACTTTTATCCGGATTCTCTCTTTAATTACTTATGTAAAACCCCATCAGTTCAACTATGAAGTAAATTTAGCATTACCAAGCTCTGTTGACTATTAATTTTCATTAATGAGAAATTTCAGCTTGAATTTAGAATGGTGACTTTTTGATTTTGTGAAATACTGTGTTAAGAGTTGGAGTGGAATCCCAAGCGCCTCCGATCATCCTGGTATAATAAAACATTGAGAAAAGTCATCACAAGATGATTGGTACAACAAATCATCTGTATTTTGGTCAAATTATACTTTTGAATTGTTTTGGTTATTCACCACCTTTTTTTTCTTTTTGAATATAGCAGTGTTTTCCCAGGAAAAAAACAACAGAAAAACATGAATTTTAAAATTTGTCATTACAGAAATTTAATGTACATGTTTAATGTTCAATGAAGGTTGTGGTTTGAAAATCTAATTGCTTGTTGCTTTGTTACCTATTTGAAAGCTTAATTTTTCCAAAACTTTTATTTTTTATTAGATTCGATTAAACATTATCTCAAAATACATTCTAATAGTAATGATTTTGGATAAATCACATTCACTTTGTCAATTTAAAGCTTATTTTCTTGTCAATTAAACCTTAAAGGTTGACTAAAAGAGCTGGCAGATTTGTCTGGTTGTATTTACAAAAACGCGCATTTTTCTTACACTTCAGATAAAACAGATATTTATCATCATCAGCAGTTTGTCCCTTATCAAGTCTGCTTAGTCTTGCTGTATTTTTTGGCCTTGATGCATTTTGCCATTCTGCTGTCATATCATCTCGTCTAACCAAAACAAATTCGAAGAAGGATCAAGACGATTGGGGTGATCAGGCTGCTGATAAATGCTTAATGACCCAGCTTAAAATTCACTCTTTAACTGGACGATAATGAACAAAAAAACTTTTACCAATCTTTTGATTTGTTTCTATTATAAAAATAGTTTCAAGTCAGTACTTTCATATTCAGCTTTATTAATGCTCGACAAGCGACAAACACTTTTGTTATTGATTCTTGTTAGAGTGGAGAGAGAGAGAGAAAGAGAAAAACTGATTGGGCAAGCGTTAAAAGCTACTAAGTTAATATTAATAGTCAAGTTCGCTGAGTCAAAAGTAGTTCAGGAACAGTTATATCTACAGTTTGTAGATAAAATAATTAGAAATAAATCCCCCCCCCCCCCGAGGAATCAAGAACACTGAGCCTTATGAAGCTTTAAAAACTTTTGTAAAAGGAGTTTAGGCCGGATTGAATTAGGCTTAAGCAAATATATTTTAAGCAATGTTGGCTTTTTGAAGAAACAAATTCTGATAATTTTCTTCCTTGACAATAATGAGATTTTTATACTACACGGTTTAACTATTGAGTGAAAATGTTTAGGAAATTTGGTTTGCTTAAAGAAAAAAAAAAGTAAAAATTAATTCTTGTCTGGAAAATCAACAAGTTGGTCTGGATTGGACAAACACATGGATTTAGCATTACCACCTAATTTACATATCTTTGCAAGAGGCGTGTAAAAAGGATTAATGTATTCTTTAAGAGCAAAATATACGGATAAGGCCATTTACGATATGACTGGCTGCGATCCAAGTTTCCAGACTCCTGTCATAAAGTTTTCCTTTTATTTCAACGGTTTATTTTCAAAATGTATTATATTTTTCATATTTGTATTAATATTTTATTTGTTTGTCCTTTTTTAGAAATAGACTAAGGAATACTAATGAAATCTTATCTTGTATGTAAAGTACTAACGTCACTATTTTGGAATTGTTAATTTTGTATTATTTATTTATCTTTAGACAATGTTGGATATATCAACAGCATTAAAAATTGCACAAATTTGGTCTTATTGATTTGTTAAATTTAACGAATCAAAGCGTTTCTGCTGTTGTTTCTGTTTGTTCAAAGCAAAAGCGTGATTTTCCTTAAATCCTTCATGTTAGAAGAAATGTTTAAACATTTATAGTGGCTAGTTTGAAAATTTCCATTAGTTTTGTTGGAATTAAATCAGGTTGCTTATGAAATCAAATTGTGGGTCAAGAATTCATCCCAAGGCTGGCTTCATTCTATTTAGACGGAAATTTGGCATAAACATAAAATAAGCATCGGTTCATTCCTGCTTTGCCAACATCAACATTTGGTCCACATCCAATAAATATAGTACCAATTATTAATCAGAACGATTTGCTCATGTTACATTCTCATCTGTATTTAAATTTAAAAAAAAAAAAAAAANGGAGAAAGATAAGCAGAAAAAGAGAGAAGGAGGTGATTATGTGTCTATGTGTGTGTGTGTGAATAAGAAGGACAGAAGAAAGTTATATAGAGCTATAAATATACAAAATATATTTTCTTTTGTTACACATAAGAGAAATTTAATATTTCTTGCTATCATCTTCATGCTCCTTGACGTGTTCATTCAATTACTTTCTGCAATTAAGAACACTCTCACTTCAAGGTGGGTGGGTTTTCTCATCCTTGATCTATGTGTTGTTTCATACATGTTTTAGTTTTCATTTTTGCCATGGGTGTGCGATATTAATAATTCAGGGTTCAATACAGTAAATGCCAAGGAAAAGGGGGGTTGAAGATGTTTATAATTCGATCTAGGACTGTAGCTTCTATACATTTTTTATCAAGTCCTACAGGGGTGCCTATTAAATTTTCAAATAGAGCAGAGCGATCTTTTTCCCTTTGCTCTCATCTGGTGTCTCAAGGATCGAAGGACATAAAAAGGAAAAGGACTCTTTCACAGGAGGTCTCGAATGTATAATTCCCATTGTTCAATTTTTGTCAAAACGTATTAAATATACTTTTTAATTAGGTCTTGGTTGAGATGAAAAAGGTAGTGTCACGAGTGGGATTCGAACCTTTGGCTCACTCCTCAAACCACTTCAACTATTGTGACTTCTAGATTTGATTAAGTCTACTTCTGGCTAGATGCAAAATTTGCATAAAAAATAATAAATCAAAATTTTTAAAAGCCATAATAAGTAGCTTTCTCATATCAATCAACAGCTTAAATAAAATGTATTATTAATACAATATGACTTCTAAATACATATATGGTTTTAAATAGCCAGAAAGAGGACAAGTTGAAATATTCCTTTAAATTTCATATTGAAAAAGTAAAAGTGCAATTTTCCTATCGTGTGAAGTCAAAAAAATTTCTTTCTCTAAAAAGCCATTATTATAATTGTCATTTGTACAAAATTACTATTTGGCATTAATCTTGCTATGCTTTTTTGGCATTTCATGGATTCTTTTTTAATATAACACATTCAATTTTTTAAAAATTAATTTTCTTATTTTTCTTATGAAGGTAAGCCATCCTGTTGGTTGGAGTATTTTGGCTCCCCAAAATTCAGCTACAATTTTGTGGAGCCACAATACTCCAACCAACAGGATGGCTTACTTTCATAAGAAAATTAATTTTAAAAAGACTACAAAAATCCCATGCTTAAAAGTTAAAGAGTTAAATTTAAGAAAAAAGCAAAGACTGACTGTTAAAAATTTATCTGGTATTAATCACAGGGGAATTAATGACATCTGACACTAGAAACGTTATTTTGCACTAAAATAGGATTTTTATAGTTGGAAAATGTATGTATATAAAAAAAAATAACTGTACGTATGAATTAATGTTAAATATGTAATCTATGCCACTCTTCTATTTAAAAATTGCATAATTTCTTTCTAATTAATGAAGTTGCTTAATATGATTATTATTGGGAGAATTGAAAGAACCATGGGAGTTTCCCAAACAACATTTTGCATAAGAAGCCAAGTTGATAACATATTGTTAAGGGATTTTACAAAAAAAGTTGCTTTGCAATAGATTGAGTCAATATTTTTATTCCCCTAGGAAGATTTTTTGATAAAAAAATCCCACAAATCAGCCTGACGAATGTGCTTTGTATTAAAGATAGTTTTTTTGTTTTAAATTAAATTCCCTTTGATCAAAAATCTGACTTTCTTGACCCCTTGCTTGGTCTAGTTAGCCCCCTCAATTAATTCAATTAGTTCAGCTTTGAAGGTACTTTATTTCAGGAAGTGTTCGCAATTAATTAATTGTCCCCAGGTGTAAGCTAGTTCGGGATGGTGAAAATAATTCAGTTGTCTCGTCGCCAATTATAATACGGCGATCACGATAGGCCAACGGCTGTTTGTCTTGCGGTTGTCCAAGTGTGAAATGATGATGCATAATGATAAGCTTATTTACATGCTTTATATCATTTCCGTAATCGGATGGACTTTCGTTTTCATTTTTAAGTTTGTTTATGTCTCAGTTTTAAAGTCTAAAAATAACAATTTCCTCGATGAAAAAAAAAAAAAGTTTTAACATTTTCTCTGTTATTATTGGCACTAATATTTCATGTCACCTTCCATTGCATTGACATTTTGATAGTTTATTTTTAGCCGTTTATAATAAATAAATTGGCACTAGCTTTCTAAGGACTGTTTTGTCTGCCTATAACATTAAAGCAGTATATTTATGTGAATGACACCCATAAACATAATTTAACTTAACTTACTTAAAACAATTTCAAGAAATGCATATTGTGTATTTAAAAAAAATCGATGTGCAAGGTGCCACTTAACACTAGGACCAGTGCAAAAACCCACCTGACAGACAAACCAATAAAATTTGTTGGTTTTTAATTATTAGCAGGGGGCCACAGTGGCAAAGTGGTTAGGGCGTCTGACTCATATTTACATGCAAGCGGTTCTGGGCTTGAATTCTGGCATAGCTCGAGGAATTTTAATTGTTTGTAATATGTAAAAGGTATTGTGAAGCGGCTGGACCTATCGTCCACGGGAATTGGACATAAAGCCCTCTTGCAATACATTTTACTTTTTGTTGTTAGCAAAAAAAAAAAATTAAAATAGTAATGACCAGTAACCAATGATTATTTGGAGATTATGAGGTGCGATCTGGTGTTTTTTTTTTCTCTAGCATTGTATAGATTCATTTTTTTTAATCTAAAATTTTCTAGCATTGTATAAATTCATTTTTTTAATCTAGTTTTCTAGCATTGTATAAATTCATTTTTTTTAATCTAAAATTTTCTAGCATTGTATAAATTCATTTTTTTAATCTAAAATTTTATAGAATTGTATAATTCATTTTTTTTTTCACATCCTACATGTATTTGTAAAATTTAAGCAATGTTTATAAATCCCAGGCCCTGAAGATGATCTCAATAAAGATCGAAATGTTGGCAGGATAAAGAAAATGTTTTTCTAAAACCTACGTCACACCAGACCACACCTCACGATCTCCAAATAATACTAAATAACATACGAAATTGTTGTTCATGTATTCTGGAAAATATGATAATTAAAATGGGTGTTATCACTTTTATTATCATTATCATAGTCGTACCCATATTAATCTGAAAAAAAGAAACCACATTAAAATACACCCTTTTTATCCTCGTGGTCTCGATTAAATAAAAAGTTGTAATTTAAGGTTAAGCTGACAATAAATACTATTTATATTACAATTAATTAAGGTTTTTAGTTGAGATAAAAAGTGAAATTGGGGTTGAGATGGGAAGTTAGTGTCCGAATGGATCGAGTTCACGATAGCTCAAGTAGTAGAGCAGCTGAAGATCGTGGGTTCGAATCCCGCTCGTGCCATTGACTTTTTTATCTCAATTAAAAACCTTAATTAATTGTAATATATTAATTGGTCAAGCGGACCACAAAATTATTGAATTTGACTATTTATATTCTTTAATTTAAACTGGTTTTACTGTTTCAAGCTCGAAAAAAATTCCCCTTCAAAAAAATGTTTTTGTGTCATGTTTCACAAAGATTTCAGCCCTGTTTGGTTCATTGCACCACAGCTTTCTTCACAGTAATGTTCCGCATTAGGCTCACAATGCAAGCCAGCCTGGGCTCTGACCGTCGTCTTGGAAAGCTGGTCCAGATTTGAATAAAAAGAACTGACAAAGTTCGATAGCACCTTGGGTTCCCTTCCACAGCCGGCAGCTGAGTCGCAGCTGGTGGTTTCTAATTTCCTTCTTTATCTGTGGTTAGACAGACCACGCTAACCCATCTGTGTCATTTTGATTTTCAGATGTGCCAACGGTGAATCTCGCCCTTGCTGCCGCATTCTTACTAACGGGGGTTGTCTCCGTGGCGCTGTGCCTCTGTTGCAAAAAGCGACGTGACGGATTTAAGGTAATTTACAATTACTTGTTTAATTATTATAAAATTCAGTTAATAATATTACAGGTTTAAAAAAAAATATTTTTATATTTCACTATTTGTAGCATTAGTCTTTTAATTAGGCAAGTATTTTTCCAAATAATAGAAGTACAAAATTTAAAAACAAAATCTTCTAGTATTATTATTAGTATATATATTTTGAACCTTTTAAAATATATTAAAATTTAAACAATTAAAACAATTAGAAGTAGTAAATACGTTATGTCACGTTTTATGAAAATTTGTTAAAATTTATTACTACCACAAGGAAAAAGTCAACAAGAGGAAATTTTCTCTGCAGGTAATTTTGTATTTATCCTTTTCATTATGAAGGATTTGCCAATTTGGGACCACATTGTTAGCCCAATTGAAAAATAAATAAATTGCCCATTTTATTGTAAATTGTCATAGGGATAACAACACCCTTGCCAAACCGAGTCCTTGTCCTGTATGCAAAATCGATATGCAGTTTTATAAACCGTCTTTTTCATTCACGCTTATCGCTTGTCAGTGCCACATAAGGACGGGTTGTACAATGTGGAAAAAAAAAGGAAGAGGTTGGGCCACCATGGGCAATTACCGGGATGAAATAACTGGACAGCTCCCCTTCTCCTGTAGACATCGGGCAGAGAAAAGAGACCACTGACTTTTTGCCATTCTTGCCCCATGGCCAACTACAAAACAAGGATTATAATTACTTATTGTTTGTTTTCTTCGTAAAGAGATTATTATGTAATATTGCTTTTATTCTCTCTTTTATGAATTTGTTCAAGGATGTTATCAAAATGAAATTACTGTAGTTTTTCAAAAATTTATTAGTACAAATTACACTTATTGAACTCTTTAAATAAATTTTTTTTTATTAATTACAAATCACAAAGTATACTGCATAAACTTTTTGTCATGTTTTGTTGGTAAAAAAATCCTCAAAATATTGTCTTTCACCATGTCTGTGATGAAGGGTTCTAACGTTGATTGGGTGCTGGCTTACTTGAATTTTTCATACTTGTTCCTACCAAATTTGGCCTGCTATCACAATCCACATCTACTCTCTACACATTCACATGTTGAGATTTTCCCAGTCCGTCGATTGGCATTACATTATTAATTTTTTTATTATTGTAGAAGATTAAAAAAGGTAAAATAAAAATTGAAAATGTTCTAAAAGGAAAATCTGAGAATAATTTAATATCAAGGTTTGGTCATTGTAATGAAGATGGACAAGTCCTTAAATACGCTTGATTTATGCAGGGAAGAATTATCAATGTATATTTAAAGGTTTATAAACTTTAAACAATAAAATTGGAAACAATTCAATCAGTAATTATATTTTAGCATAGCAGTCTATTCAAAAAGGTCGACCAAAGATAAGATAAAATTATTCTTGTGTTTTACAATTATTTGATAAAAAGGCCAAAGTGAAGTAAATTTAGTTAAATTTTGAAGTTCAATGTTTTTAGAAAGTTGATTTTTATTTTAACTATAAAAGACTTGGGTTTTCAATGTCCTTGTACTTTTAAAAACCATGAACTTTTGTTATTAAATTAATTTACTATATTTACCTTATTACCTAAGAAGTCTTTCTGTTTATTTCTTCAGATTATTTTTTTTTTTAACTTTTATTTTCTATTACTTTTTCTCTGTCCTAAGCCATATCTATTCGAGTTTAATTTATATCAAGGTATGGTAATTGTAGGAAAAGTGGCCTTTAAATATGCTTGATTTTTGCAAAAAATTGTCTATTTGTATTTACATGTTTTTAAACTTTAAACAATAAAATTGGAAATAATTCAATAATTATGTTTTAATGCAGCATCTATTTAAAAAGGGTGAACAAGTTTAATCAAAAATATTTTAATGTTAAAATTAGTATGTTTTAATTTACTTGATAAAAAATAAAGTAAATTTAGTTAAATTTTGACGTCCAATGTTTTTAAAAAGTTGATTTTTCTTTTAACTATAAAAGGCTTGGGTTTTCAATGTCCTTGGTACTTTTAAAAATTATGAATTTTTGTTTTAATTTGCTTTATTTGCTTTATTATCAAAGACTTCTTTCTTTTTTTGCAGATTATTTATTTAATTTTTTGAACTATTATATTTTATTATCTTACTTCCTCCTATTTTTGCTCTTTCTCTATGCTAGGGTTGAAATATTCTGGACAAGTGCCAGAAGATAACTCATTCTTTTCGAGGTGGAAAGAAAAGCAGGGCATTAACCCTATGAACTTTTGTACAACGAATCGATGACAGATTTTTTTCCCCCTCGTAAGCCTGAAACCCTACTTTTTAATCCGTGATGTGTGGTTCCTTCTTATGTATGAAAATGGTCGCAGTAGTGGGGAGTTGTTACACTTTTTCCCAGCTTGGGATAATACTGTTAGTTGAACTTAGAATGCTTGGGAGGGAATAAAAAAAAAAAAAAAAGTAGAACTCTATTTGCAAAACTATTTTTGAATGAAATGAAAAGAGTGTTGTTTGGCGAGGGCTGATCACATTAAATACATCCTCTGAGTCTTTTCACTTTCAATGGCCTTGTAAAGGAGCCTTTTATTCTCTTTTCGGAATAAGAATTGTTATATAAAAGAAAACATTACAACTACTTTTTGTCTTCAGAGGTCATATCCATTTTAAATTAATTATGAAGGCTAATAAAATTTAAATGTTTGAAGATAAGAATTTTTTACTATAAATGAGTCACTTAAAATAATCCAGTAATAATTGTGAAAATTTTGATTGAAAATAATAGATTTTTTCTATTCTTATTTTTTTAAGTCAAAACAGGAAGAAACAATTCAACAGGTAAGAAAAACTAGGCATGAAATTTGGGAAAAAATAGTAATTGAAGGCTTGTAATGTTAGTACTTATAGTTTTATTCTCTTTGAGTAAATTGCATGGTCAAGGAAGGCTAGGTGTGATCCTTGTTTTGGTCATTTTTACGTTGTTGACTCACCTCAGGTATCAAGGCTATATGTGCAGGTTTTGCGCAATACTATTGAGAACAGTAATTAATTTTAAAAAAAAGTTTTCATAAGTTGCATGCAATTTCATTGTAATGCATAGATTAAATATTAAAAAATGGCAATTTTAAAAACTTTTTTTTCATTTTTAAAGGAATTCAACAACCCACGGTCGTCAAACAATATTGGCTTTACGAATGCCTTGGCTACGGAGGTCACGGTTTTTCCACCTCTGGGTGCATCAGTGCAGAGGCAGGAACTCGCACTGGTGCCGCCGGTGAACAGTGAACCAACTTCAAAACCACCTGGATATTCCAATGCATCGGCAAACATATCAGATTGGTTCAGTAAGTATTAACATGTTTTTTACCAGCTGGGATATATTTAATTCTTGCGGTTTGATGTGACTATCTTATCTCAAAGGAAGGCCCTTTCGGATGACGTGATAATGACTTATCTTTGGCAAACTAACGCTTTCAAATAGAAAATTGGTGTTCTTGACAAATGGACTGTTAAAAAGAAATGGTCATTATGAACAGCTGTTAAGGCTTTATATTGATAGGTCAAGGGTTGAACTTCTAAATTGGCTCCTTCACGATGATTAGCCATCTGCCTTTTGTTTCTCCTTCGCCCCCTCAATTCATCTATTTGCAAATTTGGCTCATTTCCAGTTTCTCAAGCAAATTGAATTTTTAATGTCAAGAAGATTCAAACTTGAATATAATACAGCTAGTTTTAACGATTTTCAAATTAGCGTTATTGAATTGAAATAGTAAAACATTTTTATTTTTTAAACTGCAATCAATAAAATAGAAGACTGCTTTTAAGGATGGTTGCACGAGCACCTTTCAAGCGAAACAGCCTTTCCAGCAGCATTACAAGCTATGATGATTCAACAGGGTCATAGATTTGCAACATTATGTAAAACAATTTCATAAAAGATTATTTAAATAGAAAAAAAAATTTCCTTGATTGAATAACCTATTTTAAATTATTTATTCAGCAGCTTGTGTTATTTGCATATTTAACTATAACTTACAAAATGATGTTCAACGAAAATCAAATCAATGTGCTATTGTTTCTGTCCTGTTCAAACTGCTGTTGTTTAAAAATTAAAAAAAAAAAAAAAAAAAAAAAAAGATGCATGTTTGAACAGCCTTCAAGCCAAATGAAATAGTTGGTCCATGTCTTTGTCAAACTGTCATTAGGGTCATAGATTCACTGAAAAATCATCAACGGTTGTATTTGTAGCTATTACATTTTCTTTATTGTGCCAATTCACTATAACTATAAATTCACTTTTCCATATCCTAAATGTATTTATTAAATGTAAACATTGTTTGTAAATCCCAGGCCCTGAAGATGATCTCAATAAAAGATTGAAACGTTGGCACGTTAAAGAAAATGTTTTTCTGAAACCTACATCACACCCGACCGCATCTCACGATATCTGAATAACTGTTAATTAAATTTTATGAGCAAAACCATGTAATAAATGTTAGTTAAATTCATTCTATCAATAAATGGTATTCTGGTGTTTGATCAATTTTCTGCCAAACCATTAAAATTAATAAAAAAAACAAAAAAAAACATGAATTTTTGATCTCACTTAATTTGGTTTATATTAAAAAAAGTATATTGTAATTAATATAACGACAATAATACATATAGTTTGAAATAAAAATATGAGTGCCCGGTTGTTTTGTCGTCGACTGTACTCGACGCTACCTGACAAAAATCTGGACAGTAGGGAACTTGGTTGCATCGCTTAGCGTAGAGTTAGGGTAGCGTTGTGTGACATTGGGCAGATGTGCACGGGGCGTAATAAAATTTTATGGAAAATTGGATATTGGATTTGCGTTGGGTGGCTTCGGGTCACGTCGGGTAGCGTTGCGTCGGGTGTGTACCCCGTTTTATTCTTTGCCATGCTAATTCCTTGCACTCTGTTAATATGTGTGGTTCAGATACTTATGCATCACATAAAAGGCATCTCTGTGATCTTTTTTTAGTAAGATGCCTTTATGTCAGCCTGATGTGGCCTATCGCAGGCGAGTTGATATGATTTTTTCTTTTCTTCCCATTTCCTTCATTGCCCATGATTTGACTGTATTCTGCTCTTCTTTTCAGCATGGGTTTTTAAAATATTATGTCGCATCTGCTACGACTCACCGGTGTAAGTTTTTCATTTCCGTCTAAGACAATGACAGAGGCCGCAGTAGCCGAGTGGTCAGAGGGATAGACTCTTGGCTTGTAGACCCCGCGGTCATGAGTTCCATTCCCACTGTCGCCCCTGGTCTTTTTTTCTTTTACCCTGACATGCTTTGTCCAATCTGCAAGTTCATAAGGCCCATTTAAAAGGGGGAGGAAAAAAAAAAAAAAAACCTATTCTTTTAATGTTGATATTTCTATAAAACGAATAATCAGTTTGGTGTATTTATTTATTAGCTCTCTGATTAAAATTGATAAGGATCTAATAATTTTTTTTTGTTATTTTTCGTTTTGTACAAAGAAATTGGTTAAAAATATTTCATTATTGATTGGATATTCAAACATTGGTTATATTTAGAAGTCTTAAAATTTATTTTAATTAATTAATTAAATTAAAGATTAAACAAGAATTATATAAATTGGTTTGATAAACTGGGAGGGAAGTAAAATTTCCGATTTTGATGATCAATGAATTGTTATTAGAGAAAATTATCAAAAGAAGCTTTTAAAAATTATATCATCTTAAATGTTTTTTCTAAATTAATTATTTGCTTATAGCTGATCAGAATGGCAACTTTCCTCGGCAGCAGATCTTCTACCAAAAAGAAATGGGATCTGGCTGGTTCGGCAAGGTAGGTGGGTGGTACATTTTTTATAATATAGAACAGTATAATACCGTATTGCAGGTCATGGAAGGTGAAGTGCGAGGGACGAAAGTGGCCGTCCGGATCCTGAAAGACGGCTCAGACCCGGAAGAAAAATCCCACTTTCTCAACGAGGCGAAACCCTTCAGAGACCTTCATCACAAAAACATAGCGAGACTTTTTGGAAAGTGTCTCGAGCAAGAGCCTTATCTTTTGATATTTGAGCTTTATGAAAATGTAAGCTGTAAAAGCACTCATTCGAGGTTTTAAAAAATTATATTCGTTACTTTTTGAAAATTTATATATATATGAATATTTTTTTTTTAGAGGGATCTCAAAAATTTTCTTTTAGTAAATAGCAACAGCAAGGATGCGCTGTTCAAACAAGGTATCTGCCTTAAGTTAATGACTGATGTATCTGAAGGAGTGAATTTTATGAACAAAAATGGCTTCATTCACTTGTAAGTAAACGTTTTTTATTTTATTTTTTTTTATTTTATTTATTTATTTTTTATTTTTTTTTTTAACATGTACTAAGAGTTTTATTATTACAGGGATCTCGCAGCACGTAATTGCATTGTAGCGCCTGACCTCACTGTGAAAATAGGAGATTATGGATTAGGTATAGATTTATATAAGGTAAAAAAAATCAAAATATTTAGACAAATAATTTTAATCATATTGGTTACAATAATAACATTTTTTAAAATATTATTTTTAGAATGAATATTACCATACAGGAGGAATTGCTGTGCCAATTAGATGGTGTGCTCCAGAAACAATTTCGTTTACTTCTTCACATATTGAAACAAAACAGGCAATTTTTTCAAATAAGATTTTTATGAAAATTAAGAGTGCATTTTTAAAGTCATTCTGTTTTAATCAGGTTACCGTAAATGCAAATGTGTGGTCATTAGCAGTAATCCTTTGGGAAATCGCTGAATTTGGCAAATTGCCTTACAGTGATCTTTCAGATGATGAAGTAATTTCTAAAGTTTTTGGAGAAGAGATGCTTCTCCTTCCTCAGCCCAACTGCCTTTCTGGACAGTATTTGTAAGTATTTTGAATCTTTAAAATTTGAAACATTAACTTTTTTTAACTAACAGTTAACCACTTAATTTCAGATATAGCATTATGCAGATATGCTGGAGGATGGAAAATCGAGCGACGACTGAGCAGGTCATTTCAATGCTGCAGTATTTAAAAACGAATCCATTCCAGGAATCGGATTTTGAGTCGCGTTGGAGGAAGTTGAAACCGAACACGGTTCCAATTGTTGACAACCATACACCGATCCACTCTCCGAGGCACACGGAGCTCGCACAGAGGCCGAAACTCCAGACAAAGATGGAATTTGACTCTGGAGTCGACTTGGAGATCAAGCCTTCAGACGAGAACCCGGATTCATGCAAGATGAGCACGCCGATGACCATCTCCCCGCAGCTGTCGGTAACGAGTGAAGATATATTTCAAACGTCCCAGAAGAAATCGCCAAGCCTGACCAACTTGAAAGGGTCGTTGGAAGATGTACAGTTCGACTCTTGGCTCCAGGGTGTTGAACAAAAGACCGAAGAGGATCGAACGTTTGTCAAGAATATTTCAGAAGCGATTAAAAATTTAGATGAGACGCTCGCTCTAGAGAAAACCTCATCCTCATCTGCTGATTCGAGTATGGAATGCCAAAAGAAGCCTTCTGTTGAATTTAAACTAGGGCCTACAAGTCTTGAACGTTACGAGTTTGGATCGGATACAGAAGATGAGACTTGGAGACATCGAATTGAAAGAGGAGAATTTACAGAGAAGGTAAAAGAAAAATCAAAGTCAGTTACCGATCTCATGGTTCTGACTCACATAGATTCAGAAGAGAGCGAGAACGACTCATTGCCCAGTTTAACAAGGCAGTACGCTTTAAAGAGAAACGGAACAAAAATGACGACTTACACGGGTATAGGATTTAGCAGTGAAGGTAATATAAGGAATGCCATTCTTAGAGAGGAGCTAGAAGAAAAACTACGCTCACTTACCATTTGGAAAAATGATGATAGTTCGCTTCTAAGCATTGGGAAAAACAGTTTTTTGGTAAAGTACGATGAAAAGGAAAACAAAACTGCTGAAGAAAATTTAGAATCTCTTTTACCTATCAGTGATAAAGCAGACCAAAGAGATGAAATAAAAACTTTTTTAGAAAATGAAAAATTAGACAGTAGCAAGAGTCAAGATGAACAATCTTTTTTAGTCAAGGCTGCCTCGGAAACGACATTTGACAAGATCAAAAATTGTGATAAAACAGAGACTGGTATTGTAAATAGTGAGAATGTAGATAGTGTAAATAGTAAAGAAGTAAATGTTGAATCCTCCGAGGCAGCTTATAAAAATGAAACAGCTGAGAAACACTCTAGTCAGGAAGATTGTGTTCCTAAAATCATAATAACCGAATCTGAATTGCAGCCAGAAATTGAAGAGCCCGAAGAGCAAGTCGAGGTGAGTTTCAAGCCAAGGAAATTTGTTTTCATCTGCCGTGAGTCCGAAGATTCTGACACGGAAAGTGCAAATGAATCTGTCCAAATAAATCAACCCGAAGTTCAAAATGAACCGGATTCTAAACTCGAGTCTTCAGTTATCCTCGGTTCTTGTGAAGAGCACACTTTAGATTTCTTCAAAGGCCTTAAAACAACATTTTCACCATCTGAACAGTTCTCCGATGAAGAAGTCAACGTAAAAGATTGGCCTGTGACCCCTATAAAAGAAGCAAACATTTTAGATGAAGAAGATGAACCTGAACAGAGAGTCGTAAAAACAGAAGTTAAGAAAGAAGAAAGGTTCATTTCTCCATTAAATATAGATTCACCAAAAAGGATAAAATCTGATTTGAAATGTCCCATCCAATCTGCGCTCCGACAGCACAATTCAAAAGTGAGCAAATCTAAATCTCTTGACTCAGGACTCAGTACAGAACATAAATTATCCGAAATTCCCGTTTTTAACATGGCAGAGTATGTTTCTGAAGAGTACAATCATAACGGCAGCTTCGATTCCTATTTTTCTATAGATTCTGGGCACAGCTCGGAGCGGTGTATAGACCAGGACAAGCAAATGAACGATTTGAAGAATCGTTTAGAAGATGTAATGAAATATACTGATGATTTCCAGTTGAGGAGTTCTGAAGATGAGTACGGTGGAAAACTATTGACTCCGGATGATGAAAGAAGTTCTGACTCTGGTTTTAGAGATAAAGGAAGCCTAAGTGAAAGTGTCGAAGATACATGCGATGAAAAGTACAACCTCGAAGATATCGATGCCGAGCTTGATGATTACACACTAAAGAGTAATGATAAAGATGAATTGAAATATTACGAGCAATTTGTAAATGAAACGCCTCAGAATATTGAAGGCTGGTTTTTACATCCCAAGCAAGAAAGTGAAAAGAAAGAAAACGGTTGGGTCTCCCTTTCCACTGAAGATGAAGAGCAGCAAGTTTTGACGATTGATGATGAATTTGTCAATGCAATAAGGAATGAACTGAAAGAAAAGTTACCGTGCGCTCAACAGACCAGCAAGGTCGAAGAGGAGAGCTCACCTGAACAAGAAACGACTGATTCTATTCAATTTACTTATCCGGCACAGCTGTCACCAATTTTAGAAGAACAAGAATCAAACCAATCGTCATTAGTGATTGACGACAACTTACCCGTGTTGATTCTCCCTCCTGTCGAACCTGCGATAGACACGTTCAAAGAAGATATGATAAAAGAAATAGTTTTCAAAGATACTCCTGATAAAGATCCAATCATCATTGAGGACCTGGAAGAAGGTAAAGAAATAATATTACCTTCGGATAACTTCCCTGTTGAAGATGATGTTATCATGATAGACACAGAAACGAATGAAGTCACACTAATTGAAAGTCCAAAGCCCCAGTCGCATCTAGCATTTGTTTTGCCAAGAAAGATAAACGAGAACTTTAAAGACGACGATTCAATTGGTGTTAATTCTGAAACATACATCCTCAGTCCAGACAATGCTCCTTTGTCACCAGATATTTCAATAGGAAGCGATACTCTGTCTTCTCCTGAGAATAATATGTCTGGCCTTTACATGTCTCCTTGTTCCATAAGATCAGATCTTTTTGATTCCGGTCCACCGAGTCTACCCTTCGATCTCGGCCAGAGCATGGAAGAAGTTGAGGAAATTTCAATTGGCAAGCCCAACAATGAAGCTGTTGAAATAATGCAAGATTTAATTGATGCAGGGATCATAAAGAAAACCGATATTGTCAAAGATGATGAATTGATTGAAAAAGATGTGAGCGATCCGTGTAGTGTCGAGCCTGCGTGCAGTTACAAAGACGAGACTGAGGAACTTATAAGGACCAATTTTGAAGATATCAAGAATGAATATGTTGAAGAAAGCAATAACATACAGGTTTTGAAATATGAGAAAATCGAAGAAAAAAGTAACGGTACTGTGGAAAGCCCAGACAAGTCTGAGCTGAAAGGAGAGACAAAAGACAGCACAGAAGCTCCCGTGATTGTTGTTGAAGAAGAAACGCCAAAACATAAAAAGGCAGAGCATGAAATTGATCTATTGCTTGAAAAACCCATGAGCATGAAAAACGCTTCAGAAAAGGAACTTGAGAAAAAAAAATCCGATGAGTCCTGGCTCAAAGATTTGTTTTTCCAATCTGAACAGAAAACGCCAGAAGGCGAATTGCCAAACAAAAACTGGCCTACGAGCGAAGAGCTGATGTCGCCGTCTGGAAGCGATGAGAAAGGTTTGGCTGCGAAGCCGAACATCACATCCACCCTTGCGCTTCTCTCACCTGACGTGAGTTCGAATGACTCAAAATGCCAGAGCCTGATGTCATCGTTTGCTTCAACTCCGACGTACGAAGACACAAAACTCCTTCAAGACAGTCTGAGCGACAGCAGCAAGGAGTATTCAGTCAAGGCCACACCCACCTCACTCTCAATTGGCACAAGCTCGATTACGGTTCCGATGCCGTCACCAGAAGACGCGGAAAAAGGCTGGCGGCCGACTATCTGTCAACTCATGGAGTTAACCGATCAAGCAGAGGGAGAAGAGATGACAACTTCTTTTATAGAGCCGGATGAAAATGGGACATACACTCCAGACTGGGAAAGCGACACGAGCGACGACCACTCATCATCGTCAAGTGGTGAATTTGTTTGGAAGGTGAGCTAATACTTAATTCTAATATTATCCAAAAAAATTTTCCCCTCTAATTATTGACTTTCTAGGCGACATTGACCCTAGTGGTAGCCACCTCTATTAAAAAAAAAAAATTATGGATAAAAATTACTTCAATATTAAAAACTTAATCTTGAACTCTTAACACATAATTTCATAGCATACGATTAACAGATTAAATCAGTAAACTTTCCAATAAAAATAATTAATTCAAACTTTTTCAAGATTACAGATACAAACAGAATAAATTATTTACAGATGTATTTAAACAGCTGATGTCAAAATAAAAAAAAATCGATGACAGTTAAAATTAAGCTTTGAAAGAAATTACATTGAAATAAATTGTCAAAGTTGTTAATTTTTAAATTGTCTATCTTAATGAGATTGAAAAATAGAAAAAAAAGGTTTGTTCTCACATTATCTTAATTGATTTTATATAAAAATCTAATTAAATAGCTATTAAATAAAGTATATGGAAAATATTTCCAAAATAAAAATGTTAAACGACAACAAAACAATATGGTTTAATTGTTATCCATTTTTTAAAAAGTTTAACTGTTAACATAAAAAAAAGGTTCATTGTTATTTACATTGGTTAAACCTTTAATTGAAATGATCTGGAGAAAGGTTCGTAAAAAGCGTAATAATGCATTCGTGTATATTTACAATAAGTTAATGGTGTCGGATTGCGATGGTAGTGATGAATTTTCTTTTCTTGTCTTCCTGCCCTCGTCGCTCAGGAAGGTGATAAAGACGAGCTGCTAAGGGGTACCGCAGATACCATCTGCTTGGTGAGGACATTACATTTGCTATTTGTGTGATGATAGAATTGCATGAATTTGAAGTTGTCCGGCTTTTTTAACGCTTTCTAGTAGATCTGCTTTGTTGCTTATTAACACGTTTTCTTTTAAAATGGCTTGTAAAAAGTGGGATTATCATATAAAGATAATTTCCTTTTAAAGCTTCACTTTTTCTACTTTTCTATTGTCTTTTTGCTCCTATCATGAAATCTTCTTGTATGAGGGTAAATCAAATATAAATAAGGCTTTATTTGTAACAAATTGTATAAAACCAATCATACATAATTTTTCAAGATAACATAGTGCTTTAGAAATAAAATTTTCAGCAGATTTGGAGTTTTAGATCCCATCATCATTCTGCCAGTTGCTTCACATAGTATTTTTTAAGTCTCATTGGTCATGGCTATAGAGAGGATGATCAAAGCGTGCTGAACACTCCTGGCAGGCAAATGTCTGTACTCTTCTTATGTCATATGCAGAGACGCAACCTGAGGTCCTTTGCCATGGTTTGATAGTTCCCATAGCTTCGAACTCATTCTGCCATTTTATCACAAATGGCACTTGTACTATACTGGTCTGAGGAATACAATTCTTATTTTCCACCCATTCACGCCCTTCCTTTAACTTCTTACGCCAGGTGAACAGTTGAGCTTGTTCGACAAACTGAGGGGTTAATTTGAAGAATTTTATTTGGTCTTACTTCGCCTTGTGAGAGAGAAATTTAATATTAATGCATTGGGCAACAGGGATGCATCTGTTGCTCTGACATAGTGAGAACAGGTCAAAACCAGATTACCATCGGCTCTACCCAACCGTGACATCTGATACATCTTGAGGTTGAATAAGATGACATTATGGTCATATCTTATAGTCAGACACATGATCACAGTTACAGGTGGCCAAAAATAGAACAAAGAAATGCAGGGGGAACTAGTATAAAAAGTCCAAAGAATAGCAAGCCTTGGCACCACTGAAGCTCTTAAAACAATACCACCGACAATGAATTGAGAATTCATTTAAATTCTTTATTTATGTGTGGTGGTTAGTGAACGTTAGTTTAAGATTATTCAGGATATAAAGTCATAAGTCAGGATATAAAGACATTTTTATATGATGAGCTGGCTTTTTGAGGTGAAAGGAGCCGACAATGAGGAAAAAATGTTGTTAATGGTTCGGCCTGATTATCCCGATAATGCTTTTCTAAAACCTACGTCACACCAGACCACATCTCATGATCTTCGAATATTCTTTATTTATGTTTAATTTGGTAGTAAAATGTTTTAAATCCTTGATTATTTGGTTATTTCTTGAACTAAAAAGAACAATTATTTGTTTTAAGCTGTATATTTTAGTTACATTACATTTTGAGCCACGTCCCTGGTCCTTCTTCAAAGCTACATTATTTTTTAATATCCATAAATATTTCTTTTTAATAAAATAGATAAAAAATTAAATCTTTATGTACATACCTCTTTTAGTTTTAGGTTTAGCTAAATCAAGAAGTACATAGAGATTTAATTTTCTAACTGTTTTAATAAATAAAAAGAAGAATTTATGAATATTATAGAATATTGTATTCAACAATTTTCATGTTTTCTTTCAGTTACCGCTTGCGTGCTGTAGTCAGTTGCATTGAAATTCTATTCAGAGGTATAGATAATTTGCCGTCACGTTGGGAAAAGTGTCTTGAGAGAGATTTTAATTAACAAAAAATGTTTAAAATAACATTTAATTGTTTTTATTTTATGACCATAAAACTGCATTATTTTCTGGACAACCCAATAGTTTTGAAGAGGGAACCAGAGATGTGTATCAAAATATTTGCTTAAAAAAAAAAATTGGTCTTAGTTCAAGAAATAACCAACAAAACCTGGATTGAGAATTCATTAGTCAGTAGAAAGAAAGCACCAAACAAATCTGAGATTTTCTATAAAGATAAAATAGCTGACACGACTCAGACTATTTCAGAAACACCTGAGAAAATACCAGACTGTGAAAAACCATTAACATAATTACTAAAAAGAAAGAACAATTGAAAGTTAACAGAAAAGAAGAAAACCTGGAGCTCTTCTATATACAATGACTCAAAGATGGGAAATGGTATTAAAAAGAAAAACTTTCAAGCCGAATTGGCATATGAAATAAATAACAAACGTCTCAGTAGTGTAACAATACTAGGTAGCACCAAAAGCTCTCCAAAAATAGTCTGGAACTGTCTGAATACGAATGAGGAAATTTCAGGCAACGAGACAGCATTCTAGTTGAAACGGGCACCTCGGAACAACCGTGGGCCCAAAACCTTTTGTGGCATAAATTATAGCCACAGTAAAAAATGACCGATCATCACCTTTCCATTCTACGCTACAATTGCAACAATTCAGTTTATAATTTATATTTTTTCTCCAAATGTCAAATTGATATTGGAAATATCATTTCATCTTCTAGACACACAACACCCTTAGCCAAAAAGTTCATCGCAACTAACAGCAGAACTACTAATCCAAGGACAATTCAGGACTAGAATGATATAGGACTCCTGAGGAATTCTTAAAACAGAAGAAAAAAGTCTGAGATTCTTACTCCTAGAAAAGAAACGGTCAAGGCCTGATACACACGAGATCTCTTAATAAATCTATCAGATCTTAAAAAAAACCTTAAGCATGAAGAACTCTAGTTAAAAATGGAGATTACACATAGATCAATATTGGTCATATGGCATAAAGAAAACTCATTTTAACCTTAACATCTCTGTTTTGTTTATTGCATTTTGCCATCATCAAAGGTGGATTTATGCTTATACTAATTTGCCTAACAAATAAAAATTACTGGAAAAAAAACAAGCTGCATGTTATCATCTGCACTGAGATATCTCATAATTATTCATTTCAATTTATTATTCTTTTTATCCAAAGTCTTGGTTGAGATGAAAAAGTTAATGTCACGAGCGGGATTCAAACCCACGTCCTTTGGCTAAATATGCCGCTGTTCTAACCACTTGACCTGTTGTGACTTCAATCCACTTGGACATCAACTCCTCATCTCAACCATGTTTTCGAATTTCCCATCATTTTGCCATTTCGAGTAAATAAAAATGCCACTAGCATGGCATCTTTATATACTCATGGGTGGATCAAATTTTTAACAATATTGAAACTTGCGATGAGGTGATAAACCTGTTATTTGATCATCCCTGATCATTCTTGTCTGCTTTTTATCACTGCCTTTGTCAAACAGATGTGATTTTGGGTCAACAGAGTAGTAAGACAAAGCAAGCTATAATTGGGTGATCAGGGAATGATCAAGTTTGTAATAAAATTAGTTGGAAAGGAAACGCATGTAATATAAACTTTAATTCTTTATAATTGTAGCTTTTTCTAAGGCAATTAAAAGAATAAAAAGTTAAGTGATAATAGTTTTTTTTTATTTTAAAGGAAAGTTTAGAAAAAGAATTTTTTATTTGGGTTCTTAATATGAATTTTTATTGAAGCTTAATTAATCATAGCTAACTTGATATACAAACATTTGTATCACATTTATTTGAATTATGCATTTGCAAATAAGCTTCAGGAACCATCAAAAATGGAAAGGATTGATGAGGAGGAAGAAAACACGACTGACACAGACGATGACACTTCTTCAGAAGAAAGCGGAACGGAATTTGTACCATCGACCTGGAACCCAAATGCGACTCCCATCAAATCTTCTTTAAAAAGCCCAAATAAGGTAATTTTCAAAGATTTTTCGTATCAGGATTTTTTTTGTTTTGTTTAATACGCTTATTTGTTAAAAGGTGAAAAGTGAAGGAAAACGTGTAGTTTTCGAAAAGGAAAAGTACCAGTGTGTTTATAAGTACCCGAGGGAAGAAGTCGAAGAGGAAGAAGAGATCAACACCCAGGCGTCCTCATTTTCTGACTATTCCACATTTGGTGGTAAGCAAAGTTTTTTTTTTTTGGTAACAAAATCCCCTTTAATAAATTAATAACACATCACCTTAATGCTGAATAAAAACCGAATTCTTTCAGCTTACTCCTCGGAAGTTAGGGATTTTACTATGGAAGGTAAATTTAACAAAATTGGGCTTTTTTTGCAAACCGAAAGCATGTTTAGACCCTCATTGCTTATTCATAGCTTTTAGCAAATCATCGGGCATATTTATTAATATTCATTTTATTAACGGCTTAGATTGGGATTTGGGTGACGTAGAAATCCAAACGGCAAACGAGCCTGATAGTGACATTGAAGATCAAGGAAATACTAAAAAACACCAAGATTACGATTTCTACAGGCTTAACTATAACATGGGTCCACGTAAGTTGCCTTTTATAATCTCGACGCCTCGTCTTGTTCTCATTTTAGCATGTCATTTTTATTTTTGTTTATTTATTTAAGATTCGCTCATATAATTCAATGTTTTGTTTGAAATAAACATAAAGAAATTAATGCTCTCTTGTTAGTCTAATAATCTTTCATGGTAGATTTAAGTTATCAAAACTTTTCATCTTTAACTAACACTCCTTCAATTTAGATTAATTTGTTGGTTGGATTTGTTTATTGGCAGTAATTTTTGCTTTTCGTCTGATTGCTTTTTGTGGTTGAGGGTTACATACAAAAATGGTGTTTTGGAGTATTAACAAGATTCAAACAATTTAACAAATTCTCCAGGAATATTTTCTTTTATCTCGATTGATATCAGCCTTTAATTTTGTATTGAAAAATCAAGGATAAGACCAATTTGAAATAAAAATTCACAGTTCCTTCAAGCTTTCAAAAAATGTATCTGATCAGAACTATACAGTCAAATTTCCTTATTCAATGTTAGAAGTATCGACCATTTTTCACTCATGAACACTCAGGATCTTGAAGAAAAAAAGCAAATCCACTTGTTACTGTCAAGTTTTCGACCTATTTTAGGGTTATCATAAGAGCAAAACAATCTTGACTATGTCTACAGATTGACATATTTAAGTTTTTTACAGGTGATCTCAAATTTCCCTGAAGGCTGACTCAGTTCTAACATTGCCAAGGACCGCAACTGAAATTTGAGATCGCCTGCCAATCTGAAAATATATTTAAAATTGTTTAGACCGTAAATAGAGTGAAAGATTGGCAGTAACAGCTGAATGTTTGCTTTTTATCTTCAAGACTATATCTTGATCCAGAGTGTTTGTGAACTTCCGGTAAACAGACACTTCTCGGGAAAGGGTTTTATCCATTTGTTAGAAGAATCCACATATAGAAAGAAAAAACAGTTACATTTAGTTCATGTGAATTTACTAATTTTCACCAATTAAAGGACTTGTATGAATTTGAGGTTTCTCCATTTTTTTTCTTTCTTGCACTATTCTCATAATCGGTTTGTTATAATTACTATCTGCAAACTTTCTAACTGAAATGAGAACTGATCTGGAAATACCAAAGGCGTCCAAGAGGGTCTTAAGGCCTGGTTCGCATGGAGGCGATCGGTATGAGAGATCAGTACCAAAGAGACTAATCATAGGGACAGATATGGCTTTCAGGCAAGTGCCTGGTATGAAAATGATTTTTAGTTGTTTGGTCACTTGATACTTTTTCTGTATGAAGGTGACTGACGGGACATTGCTCAGCATGGTGTTATTGACACAGTTTGTACTGTATCAAGCAGCTCCATCGGA
This sequence comes from Cimex lectularius, assembly GCF_000648675.2. NCBI lineage: Eukaryota > Metazoa > Arthropoda > Insecta > Hemiptera > Cimicidae > Cimex > Cimex lectularius. Next base: position 186,612 of record NW_019392827.1, on the reverse strand, counting down.
CTTATGTTTTACTTTTACCTTTGTAACTTTTAAAAGTGGAAAGAAGTGATATTTTTGATAATGACAAAACTAATTTCATTAGTGTTTTCTTCTTTATAAAGAAGGGCATAGCCACCACGCATGTAGCATTTTGTATTAATTGGGTGAACCCACATTGTTTTTCATCTAATTAAAGCCAGAGTAGTAACTTAAATGACATATAGAAAAAATAAAATTGTCTGATCATGAGGGATGCCTGTCTATTAAAAGTACCTGTTCAGGTAAGTTAAGACTTTATATTGGGTTGTCCGGAAAATAATGCAGGATTTTAAGTTTTCATTAAAAAAAATCTATATAAAATATTCTGTTTACGTTTACAGGATTACTCATTTGTATGAATGTCAACACTTATTAATCCTCTTCCAAATGATATTGTTTGTTTACCTCTGTAGCATTCCGCTACTTGGAAATAATTCAGTCATCCTTATAATGTCAAAGCGAGAATTTCGTACGATTTTCTTTTACGAGTTTAAACTCGGCCGAAGCGGAGCCCAAACGGCTAGAAACATTAACCAAGTCTGGGGCGAGGGTTGTGTTAATGAGTGCACTGTGCAAAGGTGGTTTAAAAAATTTCGGGAGGGAGATTTCAGCCTTGAAGATGAAGAAGGTCGTGGAAGGCCTTCCTCTCTTAATGATGATGTTCTGCGATCAGTGGTGGAAGAAAACCCCAAAACAACTGTTCGAGAACTTGCAGAGCAACTCAAAGTCAGTAAAACGACCGTCGCTGACCACCTCAAGGCGATTGGAAAAGTGAAAAAACTCGAAAATTGGGTTCCACACTCATTAAACGATCGCCAAAAAAATCAGCGCTTTGATGTTTGTGCATCACTTCTTTGTCGAAACAAAAATGACCCATTTCTGGCCAGAATTGTTACATGTGACGAAAAGTGGATTCTCTACGATAACACTAGACGTTCTGGACAGTGGCTCGACAAAGGAGAAGCTCCAATACATTTTCCAAAGCCCCCAACTCATCAAAAAAAGGTAATGGTTACGGTATGGTGGGCTTCATTTGGTTTAATACACTACAGCTTCTTAAATCCTGGCGAAACCATCAATGCTGAATCATACTGTAACCAAATTAATACCATGCATCAGAAATTGGCAGTAATGAAGCCCTCTTTGGTCAATCGGAAAGGGCCCATTTTGTTGCATGACAACGCTCGACCACATGTGTCACGTGTAACGTCACAAAAATTATTGGAGCTTGGCTATGAAACTTTGCCTCACCCACCCTACTCTCCGGACCTCTCGCCTACTGACTACCATTTTTTTAGACACCTGGACCACTACTTACAACACATAATATTCAAAAATCAAACGGAACTGGAAAATGCATTTATTGACTTTATCAATTCTAAAAATTCTGAATTCTACTCAGACGGAATTAATAAGTTACCAACACGTTGGGAGAAATGTATTGAGAGTATGGGAAATTATTTTGATTAAAGAACATTGCTTTAAAGTAACTAGTTTCTTTTTTTTTGTTTAATACCAAAATCCTGCATTATTTTCCGGACAACCCAATACAAAGGCTTGGACTGATACAATTGGAAGAACAATTAGACAACAGCATACAAATTGCATATTATGAAACGTCTCTGAAAACAACACAACAAGGTCTGTAGCGAATCAAAGTGTGCACTGCATTAATGCTGGCAGGGATATTTGAGATGTTGCTGAAATAATGTTAACGTCCAATAAAAACGTAAAAACTTATAAACTACATACTCCCCACTATCTTCCTTCTTTCAAGTGATTTGCTAACAAGTCAAAACTGAAAATTCGCCAAAAAATCAACACTGGAAAAATGTTAAAAAAAGTCCCCCCCCCCAATAAAAAAGTGGTTATATATATTTAAAAAAAATCATCACAGCAACAGATTAAGATAAAAACATGTAGTTGGTCTCATTCTATTTAATTTGAGAATTTTTTGTTTAGCATGAAATTTACTATAAATTCTCAAAGTACCTTTGTTTCATTTGGGCCCTGCGAGGGTGTGTTATGTGTATGTGTCTGTAAATATATATAAACGCACAAAAAAACAAAAAAAAAACAAAAAAACAAAGCAAATAAATCACACAAAAAGGTTTTTCCCAACTGCAGCTGGATAATTTGAACATATAAAATATAATTTAACAAAAAAATATTTCTTGAATAGTATTTTTAGCCTTTTAATCATGTGTTTTATTTTATTCGAATTAATTTTTTAAAAATTGTACTGGAAAAAAAATTACCATTTGGACAGCAGGGTGCAGCATGGGTAGGTCTTTGACAGCAGGGTTCGAATTGCGACCACTTGTGCCTTGTGCTTGAGACACAAAAAAATAAAATGGGCTTTGTAAAATCATATCCTGAATAATAGTCTATATTTTGTCACAAGTTCTCTCCCCATCTTCAATAATAAGCCCTGAATTATCTGATTCTTGCCTTTTAGTAAAATATCCTATATAACTTCAACCTGTAAATTCTACGTCAGAATTGCCTACAGACAAGTTAAACACTGGATGAAAGAACTGAGTATTTTCTTTCAAATTGTCCTTATCCCTAATTATTCATTACAAAATTACATTTTATTATTCTATTACTTTTGTTGACATTATTACAACAGTTTGTTGTATTTTTCAGAATTAAAAAAATTGAAGATGAGTATATTTTATGTTTATTCCTTTTACACAGGCAACTTTCAAGTTAAAATTATTTTTTAAAGTTTTACATGATACATTATTTTGTCTTATGTATATCTGTGTGTATGCTTTTGCATGAGAAAGAAATTATCTTGCCTTTTATACCATTAATTATTTCTTTTATATATTATGATATGGATTGTCACAGTGTAGAATATTTGATATTATTTTATTCTTGCGTTTTGTTCTCACCATTCAACTTTTCACCTTCAAACTGACTTGAATAATTTTTGTTTTTACATGTTTCAAAACTGATTAAACTTTAGCCATATTAATTTTGTTCTTCGAGCCAGCAATTAAGTCCAGCCATTTAAAAAAAAAGTTTTTAATGACAGAACTCAATGCATTTTATCTCCATATTAATTTAGAGTCATCAGGTCATGTCATAATTAGGTTGCAGGGTTCATAAATTCTAAATTTTAACCTTTGTGTCAAAGAGGTCGCATAGCATTACCTGGTAATTCGAGGCTTATGCTAAAATTTTAATGATTTTGAAAGAAGCCTGACTTAAAAGACAAAAAATTGACCGGAAGACTTTAGTTAATCAACATAAGTAGAATCATGAAAATGCACCTTTATGAGGAAATTTAATTTTCGTCTTCAACTGACTTCTAACAAAATTTATTTTTAAAAGTTTAGATTGTCAATCATCGATTTTTTTTTTAATGTACGTATTTTTCACCAGATCTAATAACAGATGACGGTGAATTTTACATCAGCAGTTCAAGCCGCGCTTTCGACTGGAGCGACTCAGACGGAAGCGAATTCTTCCCAGGACGGGAGAGCGAAGAGATAATCAATTTTTCGCCGAATGCCTCTGATCTGACCCCTCTCAACCTGGGCGAGCTGCGGCACACAAAAGACACCCTCCGACTCGAATTACCGACCCTCATCCGACACTCGGAGAAAGCAGAGGCCTGCGTCTTAGACAGCGGTATCGACACTGCTTCACCCCAGCAGGAAAAATAAACAACCCTTAGTACAACGGAAAACCTCCCTTCATTTGTACTTAAATCATCTTTTTAAAAGTGTTTAGTGGATCTGCTTCCTTATAACCCACTAAAGTTTTTTATATATTTTTTTTATTTATTTAATATATCACTTTTATTTATTTATTTTTTTTCAATAGTTCTTTATTGGGATTGTATAAATTTTTATTTTTATTTTTTTTAAGCCAACACTTCATTTGATAGAAAAAGTCTATCTACTTCTTCCATTTATATAAATTTAAAAAAATTATATAAACGATAATGAAACTTTGTAATAGTGTGAATGTGGGTGTTGTTTTAGGGTTTTAGTGGTTTTAAAAATTTGTTTAAATATTTCCACTTTAGAAAAAAAAGTGAGTGTGTGGTTTATATCCTGAGTGGATTTTTTTTTCTGCGCTCAGACTTGAAACATATAAATTTAAATAAAAAAAAAAACAATAAAACTTATATCAAATTAATTATACTCTTCGTCTAAACCAAGACCTTAGATAAAAAGCATAGAAACTCCCAACTTCGTGCCAAACTTTCATTTACATGTTTACAAATCAAATGAAAGCTTGGCTTGAGTTTCTGTGACCTAATACCTAATTATCACACAAACAAATTAAATGTTGTTATTGGGCAAGTATGACCTCAGAAAAAATGAACCAAGTAAGGATTATAATTATTATAGTATTATAAATTATTACCTTTATATCACTATTATAATGATGGGGCTCATTAAGAAGTTTTGTCCCCCCTGCGAGTCGACCTGTCATCCCACCTGTTAATACTCGCAACATAGATCTGAAACCCCAAGCTTCAAAGACTTTAAAAAAAAAAATCAATTTCACCCCGAAATTAAATTGGCTGAAAAAGTAGAAACATTTCAAACTGCCAAACTAGAAGTATCATGCGGAGAAAATGCCAACCCCCTTGTGTAAATACAATTAATATTAGCCATTTTTAATCTCTGCGTATTATTTGTTAGGAAAGAGGGCAATTATTTGATGTGATTTTTATTATTCTCATACGAAAGAATATCCAAGGTATTTATAGGTTTGTAATAATGAATTATCATAATGTACTTTCTATTTTTGACATTGTATTATTGTGTAGATAGGTGTAGAAATATGTATTTAAAAAAATACAGTGCTTTAATTTTTGTGTTATTTTTTATTATTGTAAAGAGAAGGATATTATTTTTATTATGTTGTTTTGTTGTTTAGGAATTTATTACATTTTTTGTAGAAAAATTAAACCTAATTTTAAAGAACAAACAAATTTTAATCTTTTTCTTGAGTTAAAAAAAAGACAGTTTGTTTAGAAAAGCGGTGGGAGTCCATTAGATCTGATAATTACTAATGATAATTGTGATAGTTACAACAAAACCCGTCCATGAGAACAGAAAAAAAAAATATTGACAAGGTAAACACCATGTCCAATTCTAATTTTATGATTTTTAGATTTTTTTAATCGTAATATTGTATAAAAATGTTCAGTGTTTGTTTTATACTATTAAAAACTATATAATTTACTTTAAAAAAAACAGCCATTCAGTTATGGCTGCGTAATGTCACATTTTTTTGTCCCTTGTGGCTTATAAACATTATTTAATTAATTAATTGTTTTTGTTTAAAAATAATAAAATTTTAAAATTACAATATAAGTAAAAAATATGTGAGGTTTTAAATTGTGAACTGTCAATATATCAAAATGGGCAAAAAAAAATGTTCAGTGTGTGCAGGTTTGGTGTAACTGTTGAGTAAATAAACCATCTTTTAAAATTGTACCACATTTTGTTTTAATGCATCTCACACTGTTATTCTCCAAGTTGTTAAATTTGAACTGGGTGTGATACATGGAAGATAAGACAAAAAGTACATCGGTCGGTCTGAACACATCGATCATGCCAGGTTGTCTCTCGTGGTTGTAAATCTTATCTACCAATTGTATGAGGGGCGAGTTACGAGTTGGGGAATGGAGGTATTCAACTAGTGCAACTTGATTTTGTGTACCAATCAGGTCCTAAATTGGGCAAAATATGTACAAATACATTCTGAAACTAACAAAATATCAAGTCAGAAAAAAAAAATTCGAAACAGTATTTTATCGCTTTTTCGAGTTTCTCCTACCAATGGAAAAAAATTTTCTTTTCTTTTTCCATGTAAATCGACCTGCTAAGACAATAATTTTTTTCCCGATTTTTTGGGTTTTTTTTTTCGAAATCTATGTGTTCTACGAGACTAATTCCTTTTCCAATCCATTCAGCAGGTCGATTTACAACGAAAAAGACAATTTTTCCTTTTTTTTTCCTCAAAAACTACGTGATTTACGAGCATAATTCTTTCTTCAATCGACTCTACAGATAGTTTTATATCGAAAAGACAAAAATTTGTCTGTTCTTTGCGTTTTTCTCGAAAATTACTAGGTTTAAGTGCTTAATTCTTTCTTCAATCGACTCTGCAGGTCGTTTTACATCGAAAAGAATAAAATATTTTTCTTTTTTTTTCGTTTTTCTAGAAAAGTAAGTGATTTACAAGATTAATTCCTTTTCCTATCGACTCAGCAGGTCGATTTACATCGAAAAGGACAAAAATTTTTCGGTTTTTTGCGTTTTTCTCGAAAATTACGCGATTTACGAGCTTAATTCTTTCTTCAATCGACTCTGCAGATCATTTTACATCGAAAAGAAAATAAATTTTTTTTCTCGATTTTTTCTGTTTTTCTCAAAAACGACGTGATTTATGGGCTTAATTCTTTCTTCAATCGACTCTGCAGGTCGTATTACATCGAAAAGACATTAAATTGTTTTTGGTTTTTTAAGTTTTTATCGAAAATCACTAGGTTTAAGAGCTTCTTTCTTCAATCGACTCTGCAGGTCGATTTACATCGAAAAAGACAATAAAAAAGTGACGAAGGAGGGGTTTGAAATTTACGATCTTTAGTACATGGCCGCTATTCTACGTTTGTATTGATAGCGATCGACTAAGGTTCTTTAGGCTAACTCATAGTTAGGGATGGTTAGGGTCTGGACTAACATATCTGAAAACAAACTACGGGAAATAAAGAACTCTGTAGATGCATGGCCTACTTCATTCAGAAATAGTAGAAAAGACGAAGTGGTTCTTGCACAGTTGAGGATTGGACACTGGTAGAGCCGAGGGTCATTTGATGGGGCGAGAGACACCTCCAATTGCGGAATGTGCAATCAAACATATACTTACATCATGCTCATTAGAAACTGGGGATGTAAGCCAGAAACCCTGTTATGGATGTACACCATGATAGTAAGACCTCTACTTACATACGGAGCTATAGCCTGGGCTGATAAAGCGGAACAAATAACCAAAAGGAAAGAACTCACAAAAATACAGAGACTTGCATGCATCTGCATAACGGGAGCAATGAGAACATGTCCTAAAATTAGCATGGAAAAGATATTGGGACTAATCCCCCCCCTACATCACATGATAGAAAGGACAGCACAGAAAACCATAATCAACTTTATTAGAGAGAAACCTCAAACAGGAATAAAACTGAAATGGAGAGACCGAAACAAACTGTGGAAAAACCATCCCTCACTCATGGCTCCAAGAGATGACATCAACAAGAGGTTTGAATTTAATCAAAAATTCCGTATACATCTGGGCACCTAAAAGGAATGGGAAAGAAAAGGAAAAACTCCCTCAAAAAAGGCACCATCCTTTGGTACACAGATGGATCTAGAACACAAGAAGGTACAGGGGCAGGAGTATCTGGACCTGGAACCAAATACTCAGAACCCTTGGGAAAACACACCAGTATCTTCCAAGCTGAGATTCACGCAATTGAAAGATGTATCCAATTCAGTCTAAATAGAGGGTACAAAAACAAGCATATAGCTATCATGTCAGATAGCCAAGCAGCCATCAAAGCACTAAGCTCAAATACCATTAGTTCAAAGATGGTGCTGAACTGCAAAACCAAACTAAACATATTGGGTATGCAGAATAAAGTTAGCCTCTGCTGGGTCCCAGGACACATGGGAGTAGAAGGCAACGAGGAAGCGGACACCCTTGCAAGAAAAGGGGCTGCCACACCGCTGATAGACACCTTCTGTGGCATAGGAACCCACACTATTAACGAATACCTCAGACAGAAGGACAAAAAGAAAATGAGTGAACTTTGGAATTCACTTATTGGGCATAGACAATCCAAGAATCTTCTAACCAATTTTGGCAAGAAAGAAATCACAGAATGTGTCAAAGGAAGCAGGAATAGACTGCGAATCCTAACAGGATTCCTAACAGGACACTGTAGATTAAATGGACATCTAAAGAAAATTGGAATAATCCAAGATGGCACATATAGATTCTGCAAGGAAGCAGAAGAGACACCAACACACTTACTAACAAACTGCGGAGCTACATTAGCCCGCAGGAGGAAGTGTTTTGGGATGTACAATGTGACCATAGAAGAGCTTCAACCACTGAAACCGGGCCTATTAATCAAGTTTCTTGATGAAATAGGACTCACCGATGTGCTTTAGGCACAGAATGGGGGATACAATAGCTCTCAAAGGGCGCAGTATACTATACCCTGAAATTACAATCTACAATCTACAATCATGCTCATTATAGCCCATAGACGTCTACACTCCTTGCCTATAAGCATCCAAGAAATGCTAGGCGACAACAATGATAGTATACGCAATTTGTTTGATTTTCTCAAGTCAGCAAATCTACTCGACAAAATATGAGCTCACACTGTTTGTCCTTCTCTACATATACAAGATCAGATATATAAAGATAAATAATATATAATAAAGACAATAAGATAATAATAATTAGATATTATAATAATAAAGATAATAAATAATAATAATAGATATAGATATAGAATAAAAATAAATAAATATAGATAGATAAATATACTAGGTCGACCGTGCCTCTTTCTATCTATTAGATAATGAGTTAGTCATTGGGACAATCATGACCCTTGGTGGTTGCGTCCCCCCCCCCAAAAAAAAAACGACAATACGCAAATCTGGACAGTGGGGATCGCAGAGCGAAGGGATACTGCAGGGGTTGCTTAGCATCGGGCAGATGTGCCCGGGGTAATACAATCTTATGGAAAATTGGACTTTGGATTTGTTTCGGGTAGCTTCGCATACCGTTGCATCGGGTAAGTGTGTTCCCGGCTTTAAACGCTCATGATCAGATTGAAGGAATCAGAAGGAGATGATCCTCATCGAAATTTAAAATTTAAAGATTATTTGGAGATCGTGAGATGCGCTCTGGTGTGACATAGGTTGTAGAAAAACATTTTCTTTCGTGCCAACGTTTCGATCTTTATTGAGATCATCTTCAGGGCTCAAAGTGTTTGTTTTCTGTGTAGATGTGTTGAGAGTGCCATTAAATCATTAATTAACGGCCACTAAACACCACACATTAAAATTTAAACTTTTTTCTGTCGATCTCAACATTCTTACCGATTAAGAATAAACAATATCAAAGGTTACGTTTATTATCGATAAAAAAATAGTTACAGCAGTTTCTTGCATTTCACTACCATCCAATTGATACAGTTTTAAGGGTTTCAATCACAATTTCTAATTATTCAAGAGGGAAAAAAATGGAACACAAATCTGCCAATTTGAACCATAAAGTGATTGATTGTTATATTATAAGACCCTATTGAGGACGTCAGTAAGGGAACATATTTCACGGCTTGATTGGCGAAGAAGATCCTGAATTTGCTGTTTGGAGTCCAAAACTTCAACGCTTTGTGTGTAAGCGTTGTACCTCACACCGAAATTCCTTGGGATGATTTCTGCATATTTTCTGAAAACGGGTAAACATTATTACATGCTTTTAACATATATATAATATATAATAAGTACATCATTTTTTCTTTTGCATCGTCAAAACTCTCAGCGACGAAGTAGACTGGTTGATATTCTGTTATAGGATAAGTCTGGAGCGCGGTCACAGGTGGATCGAAGGACTTGAGGACAGGTTTGTCGCTCAGGCAATACTTAAGCTCACCGTATGAAGAAAGAAGTCCGGCTCCGAAAGCCTTGAGCTGATCGTTCTGCCGACAAAGGCCGAACTCGACGGTGAACCAGTAACACTGGAAAATTCAGACGTTGTAAAAATGAGAAATTTCTTTTTGGTTCGATAAATTACAGTTGCGATTTTTTCGACATATTCGTCAGGCGCGCCGAGCGAGGCGAGTCCGATTTCTTGTGAAAACTGGGCAAATGAAGGATCGGCAAAAAGTGGCACGTGGCCCAAAAGCTCGTGGCACACGTCAGGCTCTGGTGTGTAGAGCGGCATGCTTGGGTGGCGGATGTACTGAGTCGAATGGAACACCCTGAAAGCCAAGCCTGCGAGGAAATCCCTCGAAGACAGCAAACCTGCCACCGGCCTCAGAGTGAACCCTGTGCAATCTAAAAAAACACAATTTTGTTTTAGAACGAAATACTCAAACAATGACTTCAACTGTAAAATGATAAACAAATAACACAAAAGTGGTGAAATATCAAAAATTGACATACAAAAACCAAAGAGATTAGGCTAGCTCAAAAAATATATCTTTTGGTTTTCCCAAAAAATTGTATTCAGAGAGGTTGTATGTTGTGCAATAAAAAACAAATCGATTGCTTATAAAAAATATTAAAAAAATTTTTTAATCTACTTTTTTACTCAGCTCGGTCACAAATTATAGTAATAAATAATTAATCTTTGTGTAAGGTATTGGTTGAGATAAAAAAGTCAGTGCCACGAGCGGGATTCGAACCCAAGACCTTCCGCTAAATACGCCGCTGCTCTACCACTTGAGCTATCGTGACTTCCATCCACTCGGACACTAACTTCCCATCTCAACCCACCTTTTGATTTTTCCCTCCTACCTTGTATAAAGATTAATTATTTGAAAGAGGTTATTTGGTTAATCGGACCACGAAATCTAATGGAGTTAATAAGCAAAATGAAGTATATCTTCACTAAAAGCTCTCTGTGGCCGTTTTATTTGTCGCCGAGAATCAAGTAGATTACACGACATTTGAAAAATGGCAAAGAGGAGGGAAATCAAGCTCAATTTTTGGCACCAATTCAAATTAAACTCACTCGGTGGCATAACCATCGATTTTTATTTTCTAATAAAAAGAATCTACTACTACTAGAGAGTGACAGACCAAAAAGTAGTAGCTGGTATATATGATTTCTATGGTTATCCGATATGGTATTAGCATAAATTTTTACAAGTCACTAAAATCTAAATTACTTTGGAGAAGGTGTTTGTATATTGAACCTTCTCCCAAAAGAGAATATGAACATTTCTCAGGTATACATTTTCGATGATATATATTTTTCCAAACCAGCTCTGAACTTATTCCTTCATCCTTACTTTTCTCACTTATAATGACATGAAATCTAAACATTCTTCATATTGGCTGAATGAATGAAATTCAATCCAGACCAAAAATGTCTATTTTTTTATTGCTAAAAAAATCATATTTAAGGGCTTTATGGTGCTTAAAATTAATAGTTATTCAGATATCGTGAGATGCGGTCGGGTGTGATGTAGGTTTCAGAAAAACATTTTCTTTATCGTGCCAACGTTTCGATCTTTTATTGAGATCATCTTCAGGGCCTGGGATTTACAAACAATGTTTACATTTAACAAATACATTTAGGATGTGGATAAGTGAATTTATACAATGCAAAATATATTTTATATTCAAACAAAGTATTTCTACTCACTCAAAGTGTTTGTCTTCTGTGTAATTGTGCCATCCTTGTGTGTCGTCGATGGCACAATTACACAGAAGACAAACACTTTGAGTGAGTAGAAATACTTTGTTTGAATATAAAATATATTTTGCATTGTATAAATTCACTTATCCACATCCTAAATGTATTTGTTAAATGTAAACATTGTTTGTAAATCCCAGGCCCTGAAGATGATCTCAATAAAAGATCGAAACGTTGGCACGATAAAGAAAATGTTTTTCTGAAACCTACATCACACCCGACCGCATCTCACGATATCTGAATAACTATCGATTAACGGTCACTAATCTCTACACTTAAAATTAATGCATTATTCAAATTAACCTGAAAGATGGCTTAAGTTTTAAATTCAGAATTACCCTTTAAAAAATTAGAAATGTCCTCGAGCTGTGGGATGTTATCTTCCCTGAAGCCGCAGTTCTCGATGAGCAGAGGGAAAACGTGGTTGTGCTCTTTGCAGGCGTGGGTGGGATAAAGAGAGGAGAGCTGCTTGAAGACGGTCCCCCAAGTGGCGATTTCTTCTGGTGTGTACTCAACACGCGGAATCGGTTCGCCGCTGGAAATAAATGTCACAGTGAAGAACTGTAAAGTGCTTAAAAACGGACAGACTTACTGTTTGTAGTTGTAGGCAATGTCTGCGAAGTACTTCCTCCTCGCCCTGTACACCGGATCCGTGAAGCCGGGGTGGTCTGCGTCCAGTTCGGCACCATATGTCAAGATCTGGTTGGCGAATCTGTCAAGATCTCTGATTCTTCTCGGAAACCATGGGACAGTACCTAGAACAGGAGAGTGTAAACCATAATTAATTAACATTTTGAACCAAGAATGCCTTTCTGGAAGTGTATATTTGTGCAACTTCCTGTATAACATTAAAATATATCAGAAATCACAATTGGAAAGGAAAAGCATTAAATATTTGAACTAGTTGAAATGAAAATCCATAAAGTGCTAAGTATGCTTTATTCTCTCATTCTTTCTAGGAAATCGCAGTATCTGTGCTGTGCTTTAAGGTATGTGAAGCTACCAGATGCTACCCGAAGCAAATCCAAAGTCCAATTTTTCATAATATTGTATAACCCCGGGCACATCTGCCCGATGCTAAGGAACCCCCTGCAGCATCCCTTCGCTCTGCGATCCCCACTGTCCAGATTTTCGTCGGGTAGCATCGAGTACAGTCGTAGACAAAAGAACCGGACATTCATATTTTTATTCAAACTACATGTATTATTGTAGTTATATTATTTACAACATACTTATTTTAATTAATTAAGGTTTTAAGTTGAGATGAAAAAAGGTTAATGGCACGTGCGGGATTCGAACCCACGATCTTCGGCTAGATACGCCATAGAGCAGCGGCGTATCTAGCCGAAGATCGTNTAACAATTTATTACACGGTTTTGCTCATAAAATTTAACTAACCCTAACCACCCCTAACCATTTAACTAACAATTTATTACACGGTTTTGCTCATAAAATTTAAGTAACAATTTATTTCATAGTTTTGCTCATAAAATTACACCATTTTCGTCGAGTAGCTTCAGAACAGGACACTCATATTTTTGTAGTTTATTTCAAACTAAGTATATGAATTTTGTCGTAATATTTCAACATTCCTATTTTAATGTAAACCAAATTAGACGAGATCAAAAATACATGAGGTTTTATAAAAATTATTTAATTATGATGGTTAGGAAGAAAATTTATCAAAACACCGGAATAACTTTGTTATTTAAAACAATTAAGTTTAACAAACAAGTTATTACATGGTTGTGCTTATAAAATTTAACTAACAATTTATTACATGGTTTTGCTCAAAATAATGCATTAAGAAGAAAAGAGGCGTTGCGGTCGCGATACTGATTTGTGATACACGCTGTGTGACTACGTGGCGTGCGCTTGACGTCGCATAGATGTGTACACCCTACCAAAACGTGGCAAGGCGTCGAGTAGCATCGAGTAGCTTCGCATAGCGTTGCATCGGGTATGTGTGTTTCCGGCTTTGAATTTTCAAGTATATTAGTACAAAGTGGTGTTTAAGGTAACCCAAAGATTATTATTTATCCAATTCTGCAGGTACACGTGTTGGAAAATCGTTAGTTTGGGCTCAGACACTCTCATACGACATTCTTGCAGTGCCGTCGCGTTACAGACATTGCTACTGCTCTTATTGGAAAGGAGTGCTGCCTTAGTAACGGTAACATTACAAATCCTTATGTCAGAAACCTTCCATCCTACAATTTTCCAAATTTCTTAGAATATTGACGGGGCCGCGCGACCTCCCAAGTGACATAAAAGTGGATCTAAATCGTCAAATTTATTTGTACTTTCATTTCCGCACAGTTCCACATTTTTTCGTTCATTAAATAGATTTATTATCCCTAACGTCGCTTATTGGATTACAAAATTTAAAAAATAATCCATAATTTGTGACTAAATTTTTAAAAAATGAATTCCATGTTCTAGCAGGATTTTATGACGCAAAAAAAGAAATTTACTTGATTTTGGCGTTCTTTTATTGAAGAACTCCAGTACCTTTATTTATATTTATTTTTTATTTAAATTATTATTATTGCTATTACATATATTATATATATTTATTTTATTAATTTTAATTATATTATTATAAAAGTATTTTATCTTATGTTGTAATTTATTTTTAATGAATTCTAGGTTTCTTTTCTTTCTGGTTCCCATTCATCCAAAAACATTGGTGGTAATTTACTGAAGAACTTCAGTATTTTTTCTCTTTTTAAAATTAATGAATTTCGGGCTAATTCCAATAACACATCTTCAGTTGATGATAGTTTTTCGACGATCGAAGCATCGTCAGTTGAAGATGTGTTTATGAAATTAGCCAAAAATTGATTAATTTTAATAAAGAGAATATAATAAATATAATAAAATTAATGAATTTTTGGCTAATTTTATAAACACATCTTCAGCTGACGATGCTTCGATCGTCGAATAACTATCATCAACTGAAGATGGGTTTATGAAATTAGCCAAAAATTCATTAATTTTAATAAAGAGAAAAATGCTGGAGTTCTTCACTAAGGTAACACCAATGTTCATGGATAAATAGGAACTATAAAAGAAAAGAAAATCAGAATTCATTGAAAATAAATTATTAATTTCTATAGCTCCCAATTTTTTCCGTTTTGTACAAGCATTTATTGTCCCTAACATCTTTGAATTTTGCGCTAAATGGTTTATAAATCAATTTTTTAACAAAAACAAACTGTAATTTTTGACAATTTTTTTAGAGTGTAGAGCAAATTATTAGGTGTTAAGGCGGTGTTTTATTAGTGTTGCTATTAATCTGTAGTACTTAAATCACCATAAAAAACCATAGAAATCACCGATGGCTGTAGATAGAAGACATATTAATAAAAACTAATTTGCAAAGTTTGTCGAAGATATTGATTTAAATAAACTGTAAAATTGCTGTATGAAAAATCACAGTTTTACAGTATATGTATTCAATCGTGATGGTTTACGAAAGATTGTTAAAATAGAGAGTGAGAAAAAGAGAGAGAGAGAGAGAGAGAGAGAGAGAGAGAGAGAGAGAGAAATAAATTTGCATCATTTTGGCACTCCAACGAACTACAAAAGTTAGTCGTGAGATGCGGTCTGGTGTGGCGTAGGTTTTAGAAAAACATTTTCTTTATCGTGCCAACGTTTCGATCTTTATTGAGATCATCTTCAGCGCTCAGTGTTTGTTTTCTGCGTAAGTGTGCCATTCTTGCGTGTCGTGTTGAGAGTGCCCAATCATCACAGCAGACCGCATCTCACGATTTCTGAATAATCATCGACTAAAGGTCACTAATCTCCACAAAGAAACTACAAAAGGTACTTTTCTTAAATTTAAATGTAGATACAAAAATTGACATGAAATTTACTGAACAATTTATTTTACTGCTCAGGTGTAAATAAACAAATTCATTAAAAAAAATATTTTTAAAGCTCTATGCCAATCAGTAGTTTAATATCCCGATTGCTGTTGGAAATAATCACATATGTTCTGCAACATCTTTTACCACATGTCCTTCGGGCATTGCTTTCTAAAAGTACTTAGCGGTTTCCTGCACCCAGGTTCAGAAGACGTCAATTCTTCGCTTTTTATATATTTATATTAAACGTTATTAACATTTTCAATTATTTAGTAGAAAATTTTGAGGAGTTTTGTGCTTTTTCTCTACCCCGCAACCCTAGAGTCGACTAAGTTTATTTTTTAGGAGAGCTGTTTTGAGTGTGCGTGTTTATTTACATTTTATGTAAAATATGTACAAATTGAAATCCTTTTCAACGTTAAAAAAAATAGAGGAGTCTAAATTAGAAAAAATACTATTTTTTTTTCGACATTGTATGTTCACCAGCATTCATAGTTCACGTTATTCTAGAATTACTTAATTGATCCAATTGAAATTAAAATTTGACATTTTTTTAACAGGTATATAGTAGAATGTAGAGTCATCTTAAGTAAAGAGTTTATTTTTTCCTCTCACCTCTGTTGTTTGTGTGGTTTCTGGATATGATGTTGAAGTATTCGCAGGACTCTTTCAGCTTTTGGATAGCACCGCCGAGGTCACCTCCGGGTGCGCATTCCACCATGAACTCATAACGGTCTGGGAATCTCATCGAAGACCTGGACTCGATGTGGAGGAGGTTGACATTGTGTTTCTGAAAAGGAGTAACATCTTAACTGAAATTTCGATGAAATTAAAATAGAACTCGCAACCGAGGGAACTTCAGCCTCGTTTAGAACCGATGGTTAAAAGTTCATAAAAATAAACATACGGTTCTAGAACTTGCACCTTTTTCTATTTGATATCACACCTCAAAGTGATCTACAACCTTAGTTGGACTTAACTTTGACGTGATATACTTCATGAAGGTTTCCAGACCATCCAACATTAGACGAAACCGTCCAAGATTTCAAATTAAAAACAAAATTATATATTTTCTTTACCCCCTTCGTTTATGAATTATCAATTAAGATAATATTCTACTAGAAGGTCTCGTTAGAATAACACATTTATCAAAAAAGATGATCTGGAAAATTATCAGAGTAGAGAATATAAATATAACATTCCCCCTCGACGGTGAGACTCAGAAATACAATCTTTTTTCTCTTTATTTAAATCGCACGAAATTTTAGATCTAGTAAACAAGTTGAATGGAAAAATAGAAACGCAAGGTTGTATTTAAATTTTGATAAGGAACAAATCGTCAAAAAGGCACCTGAAGAAAATTTCAAACCTTTCATTTGCATTTGTGAATTTGCTAGCTGCCCTGTTCGAATTGTTAAAAAATTAATAAGCGCGGTTTTCCCAATATTTTTTTGATGAGGGTTTTAGACAGGGCTGCGACCTTAGCCCCTTTTTGTTCTTGCTCTTCATTAATGACCTCCCTCATTAGACGTAGCCATACTGGCCAGCGCTCTGTCGTCCTTGCAGATTAACTTTGACTCTCTGGGATTTTAACACCCAAACACAGGATTTCTTAACACTTCAAAAGAATTTGTATAATGCAATTAATTCGGTTTGGTACAATCATCTCAACTATTATATTGAACGTAATTTCTTCAAAGTTTTTAAGGCGATCGATGCTCTGTGCTTTGGAGGTGCCAGGGTTTTACCCAACTACATGCTCTACTTAGAAACTTGCATATTATTCTTATACCAATTGAAACTCTATTTTAGCTAATTTAAGCAGGACAATCTCGTTGTCCGACTAATAACTACAGATTTCTCAAAATTACAGCGGTTGAAATAATTCTAATGTACTGGTTAAAAGCGCTCAACTCATTAGCTCTCATTTTAATATTGATTTTGAGATTTTCCTTAATAAACATGAATAATGGTTCTCTAAATACTGGGCTTATGAATCGTCCAATCCAGACATTTTGAAAGTTGTACCGAATTCTCCTTAGATCCCAAAATTTGAAACAAAACATACTCCGGGTTGGTTTTTGTAGTCCAGTTTTCCTAACATTTAAAATGTTAAATATTATATATTCTTTATTTATTTAAGTCGAGAGGCAAAGTATTATTACTGGTACTCTTGTTTATAACTTGTAAATACATATAGACAGTAAGTAAATAAATTTGAAATATAAAAACAAATAAAAGATTTTTTTTTATATAGTCATGCTTGATATAGAGATTTGATTACCTTAAATAGCTCTAGGTATGCCACAAGAGCTCCAACTTCGTCTTCCTTTCTCGGCGAGAAGTAGAGGCACGTAGACTTGGCGTTGTCCAGCCCTTCCTTAATGTAATTTCCACCGTCCATCAGGGTCGGCTGCAATCGTAGAAATGATTAATCCCACCGGGTCACTCGTAATATAGACATGGGTATGGTAAAAAAAATAAAATAAAAAATAAAAAAATTACGTAATTCGTTTCAATGTCACAGTTGCAAATTATTCTCCGGTTGGGGGGGGGGGATTATAATATTTTGGAGACGCAATGGCTGCTTGTCTTTCGTCAGAAACTAGAAATAGGTAAATTACACGTTCCTTTCCGACTGGAGGAATTTTCTCTTATAATTGCTTATTTACACGTGTCCATTTGCGTACGACCTGTTTATGACACCGATCTGATTGACAAATTAATAATATTTGTCGATTAAATTTGAACATGACGATTTAAATGATGCGAAAAGATTTTAATAAATTGCACCATAAATAAACGTATACATAGTGAAAAACCACGTTCTTAGTAGCAAAAGGACAGAGAATTCGTATTTTATTTTAAAGTACATTTATAAAAATTTGTCAGAGGTTTAATGTTACGTTCTATAAAAAATGACTGAAATACATAACAAGAATATAGGGGGTTTGATCAACAATATCAACGATGTGTGGTGATTAGTGACGTTAATCGATAATTATTCAGAAATCGTGAGATGCGGTCTGGTGTGATGTAGGTTTCAGAAAAAACTTTCTTTATCGTGCCAGCGTTTCGATCTTTATTGAGATTATCTTCAGGGCCTTGTGCTGTTCCCTGATTGATAGCCGATGCATGTTTCTTCTCATTGTTGGCGATGTCCTTCAGAATACTTTTTGCTTGGTGTCCAAATGTAGTTGAAATCTGTTCATAGAATCCCATGTTCTTCGTTCTTCTCGTGTGGAAATGTGTGGTGTTTAGTGTCCGTTAGCCAACAAAAATGAATTTATGCAATGCTAGAAATTTTTCACAGAAAACAAACACTTTGTGTGAGTACAAATATTTTGAATGAAGCTAAAATTTTCTAGCATTGTATAAATTTATTTTTTTTCGCACCCTACATGTATTTGTAAAATTTAAACAATGTTTTTAAATCCCAGGCCCTGACGATGATCTCATTAAAATTCGAAACGTTGGCACGATAAAGAAAATATTTTTCTAAAACTTACGTCACACCAGACCGCATCTCACGATCTCTAAATAATCATTAACTAACGGTCACTAAACACCACACAAACATCAACGATCAATGATTTCGACAACTATTACCCCTAAGAACTATTCCACGGAAATAATAATCCACAATAAAAATACACATGACTAAAGACCTTCATTTTCATTATTATTGACTTTTTTATACAGGATGTTGTTCGGCTACTCGTGTTACAAACTTTGTCAGTAGATTCTACATTTAAAATGGAACCAAAAAGTCCTGATTAACTATGGTCGGAATCTCAACAGATTCGGAGTTATCCTTTTTCTGATTTTTCAAGATTTCACGTCCTTACTTCAAATACACAATGATAACTCCAAAACTAAAAGGTTTTGGACAAATTCGCTGATACCATCGAAAACTACGTTAAATTTCCAATAAGATGGGTTAATATTAAACTTGTTCGTGAAATAAGCGTTTTAGTAGAGAGAAATAATTTTTTTTCAAAGTTGAAAAACTTACTATGGTGATTCTAAACTACCATTTCCAAACCTAGAGACCAGCAAATTTCAAAAAACGTACTCCATTTAATATTCTTTTTAATGGTATAATTTCTTTTTTTAATTACTTTTAAAAGTTGAAGAAATTGATGGAGGAAAGGAAAAAACCGTGGCTGACAGATTGGTAAGATGGAAAATAATAAATAAAAAACTGAAGGAAATTTTGAATGAATTTATTACACGGTTTTGCTCATAAAATTTAAGTAACAATTTATTTCATGGTTTTGCGCATAAAATTACACCATTTTCGTCGAGTACCGTCAGAACAGAACACTCATATTTTCGTAGTTCATTTCAAACTATGTATATATAATTTTGTCGTTATAATAATTACAACATTCTTATTTTAATATAAATCAAATTAAACGAGATCAAAAATTCATGAGTCTTTATAACAATTATTTAATTATGATGGTTAGGAAGAAAACATATCAAAACACCGGAATAACTTTATTTAAAACAATTAAGTTTAACAAACAATTTATTACATGGTTGTCTTTAAAGATCTTAAACGCGAATGTTTATAGCAATCAAAAATTAAAAATGTTTGGGCTGGATCCGTCCAATTTTTTTCTCCTTTGCCTATTCTTCCAGTTGACAATTCATATCTTTCCTGAATTCTGTTTCAATACAAAGTTTTTACAAGAGTTGGAAAGTTATTATAAGTTAGAAAAGGAAGAAATCATAAAATCTCTAGTATTGATTTATTTCCAAAGGTCAGGTTTGTGCCTTTACTTAGGTTTATAAAGTTTTAAAGCCCTGTAAATTTTCCTTGGGATCAGTGAAGTCTTTTCAAGTCGTTATCACTATTTTTATGATTTTCGAATAAAAAATAAATTTTTGATTTTACTAAAAATTTGCGCTTTTTTTTGGGGGGGGGGGTGAAAAATAAATATCAACTCTGTTTCTAAAAAATATTTTAACGCTATGTCCTTCGGTATTGTAGGATATTGAAATACATAAATTACCGAATGACGTAGCCAAAGTAGGTTAATTTTTTATCAGGAAAAATGGACCATCTTCATTTTTTGTACCTCACAAAACCCGCGAATAAAACGTTTTGGTAAAACCAAATTATATTAATTGTTGCAACCCTGAGATGTTTGTTATTTATTTTGTTAATTATGTTAAACTTGCAATAAAATGTGGTCAATGATCAATGATTTCAACAACTATTACCCCTAAGAACTATTCCACGGAAATTATAATCCACAATAAAAATATTGTAATCCATGACTAAAGCCCTTCATTTTCATTATTACTAACTTTTTTTTATGCAGGATGTTCGGCTACTCGTGTTCCAAACTTTGTCAGTAGATTCTACATGTTAAATGGAACCAAAAAGTCCTGATTAACTATGGTCTAAATCTCAACAGATTCGGAGTTTATTCCACTTTTTCTGATTTTTTTAAGATTTCACCACCTTGCTTCGAATACACAATGATAACTCTAAAACTAAAAGGTTTTGGACAAATTCGCTGATACCATCGAAAACTACGTTAAATTTCCAATAAGATGTGATTAATATTAAACTCGTAAACGTTCGTGAAATAAGCGTTTTAGTAGAGAGAAATAATTTGTTTTCAAAGTTGAAAAACTTACTATGGTGATTCTAAACTACCATTTCCAAACCTAGAGACCAGCAAATTTCAGAAAACGTACTCCATTTAATATCCTTTTTAGTGGTGTAATTACTTTTTCAAAGGTGAAGAAATTGATGGAGGAAAGAAAAAATCCGTGGCTGACAGATTGGTAAGATATAAAATTAAAAAAAAAAAAACTTAAGGAAATTTTGAATGAATTTATTAAACTTTTTTCTAAAATTTGGCTTCGAAACCTAAATAGTGCAAGTGTTTACTTATTTGCCAACACGACTGCAACTTTGATTTAAATATTATTGTATTATTATTCTCCGGAATAAAAGAGTTTTAAGATTCAAAACGTTTTCAGTTATCTGTGTAATATCTTGTTAACGCTATGGCTTCTTTTTCTAATGAAAATAATTCTAATCGAAAACACATTGCGGAGGGTGGAGAGCATTTCGAAATCAAAATTAAAAAACTTATAATAAATTCATTCAAAATTTCCTTAAGTTTTTTTAAATTTGTTATTAATATTAATCGTTCCACCTTACCAACCCTTCAATCACGGTTTTTCCTTTCCTCCATCAATTTCTTCGCCTTTGCAAATAGAATCTAAAAAGCAATTACACTAAAAAAAGATATTAAATGGGAGAATGTTTTCTGAAATTTGCTGGTCTTTAGGTTTGGAAATATTAGTAAGTTTTTCAACTTTGAAAAAAATTTCTTTTTTAAAGTTCTGGCTACTAAAACGCTTTTTTCACCAACGTTTACAAATTTAGTATTGATCACATCTTATTGGAAATTTAATGTAGTTTTTAATGGAATCAACGGATTTGTCCAAAACATTTTAGTTTTGGAGTTGTCTGGCTCTGCGTGTCCTCGCTGTTTTGTACATAGCTCATAATATATATACATATAACTTTCGTAAGGAAAAAAAATTAAAAAAATAAAATATGTACTTTGCGTTATTTATCTGTCTTTAAGATCATCACGCATCGGATCATCAAATCGTTTTCTAACACGACAGTATACCGATTGTTTACAGCACATTGTTTTCACCAGACTATAGAACGTAGTGTTTTATTTATCTTTAGTCTTGTTATAAAAGTCTTTTTAATTTATTTTCTTATAGACAAACAATTTCTCGATCGGTACAAAATGGACAACGATCAAGGTAAAGGAAAAACATTTGAAATTTTAGTGTAGAACGATACCGTTTTATGGTTTGACTTTAAAAACACGTTAGGTTGTACAAAATTTGTTCAGAGGCGACGAGATTTTCCACAGTTGGTATGAAAAAAATTCCATACCTATCAAATGATAAGGGCAGCGAAGAAAACCATGCTCGACATCTCTAGAGGGTTTTAAATTTAAATGGATGGACTACACCAAAGAGAAAATTATGTACTCACGGCTCCACGAAATGATAAAAAACGAACGTATTTGAATCAATCAAAGCTTAGGCGTCAAAACTGGTATAACTATGGATCCACAAGAAGGTTCAGAGGCAGGAGAATTTGGTCCCTAATTACTCAGAGGTAATGGACATCATAACTTAGAATACACTAAATTCCTTTTTGCACAGACATTAGGAAACTACAGTTATTATATCAGATATCCTAGCAGCCGTTTGAGTCCATGCTGGAATGGGTCGTCTGATCTAAAATACTAGAAAGCATATCAATCTAGACATAACACTGCTGAAGAACATTAACATTGTACCTATAAGTTGAAGTGTAATTACTGCAGAAAACTCAACATTTACAATAATTACTGCACAAAACTCAAATATCATCAGTTAGAAAATGGTGCTGAATTAATCACACCTAAATGGGTTATATATTAAAAATCGAGACACTTTCTACAGGGGTCCTTGCAGAAAAATAACTGCAACATTCCAGACAAAACCATATACCTTTAGTGGTGTATGGGTCGATGAATTACATCATAGAAACGAAAACGAGGTAAGAGTGAACTAAGAATCACTACTAGGCACATCCATGAAGCTTCCTGTCAGATTTAAAAGACAAGAAACTACAGGATGGAGCAGGAATAGGTCCTTAATTTAAGGAGGTTTCTTGGAGTGCCGCTGTAGGCTGTCTGAGAACGGTTGCCATCAAGGCAGTAACTGTAGTTTAACTGTTAACTTAACAGTTAACTGTTAACTGTAGTACTACTGTAGCAGTAACAGATTCTGCAAATAGGCAGAGAAAAAACATTTACGATAAAATGGTGGCTTTTTGGGACCTACAACTGGGTCAATTAACAAAATTCTAACCAGTAAGAATAAGTACTACTACAGTACTTCTCTACTCCGTTCGTTAACAGTTTGTCGTCTTTTGAACGAGTTACAAAGGAAGTAGACTGGCCACTCCAACCGTAAATGAACATAATAAAAAATATTCAAACTTGAGAGATGAGATAGCATTGATATCCTGAGCAATCGAGTAAAAGTAAACAACAGGGAGGCGTTAATCAATGGCCACCTGCTGTTAGAACATCTCGTTAGGATGTAGCGTCAAGCACGTCCAAACTGATTGTTTTCAATTTGAGATGAAGTGTAATATAGTTGGTTGCCTAGGAGAAATATTGGGAGATGACAATCATAGAATATAAGCATATTGCATTTAAAGTTAATGTTGTTCAAAAGCGCAGCGCCGTATTTATAAAAGATTGAGGTTTAAAGTTCGTGAAATCGAAGTGTTGAAGTGTAGTAAATGGCCGAGGGAGGAAGTAGAAGTAAGACCAATGCTTCATGTACCTTCCATTTCACGGACTTTAGCCGGGAACACACTTACCCGATGCTACGCTATGCGACGCTATCCGATGCTACCCTACGCCTTGCCACTTTTTGGTAGGGTGTGCACATCTATGCGACGTCAAGAGCACGCCACGTACAGTCACACAGCGTGTATCACAAATCAGTATCACAATCGCAATGCCACTTTTGTTCTTAATGGATTATTTTGAGCAAAACCGTGAAATAAATTGTTAGTTAAATTTTATAAGCACAACCATGTAATAAATTGTTAGTTAAATTTTATTAGTACAACCATGTAATAAAATGTTAGTTAAATGTGTTTTAAATAAAGTTATTCCGGTGTTTTGATAAATTTTCTGCCTAACCATCAAAATTAAATAATTTGTGTAAAAACTCATGAATTTTTGATCTCGTTTAATTTGGTTTACATTAAAATAAGAATGTTGTAATTAATATAACGTCAAAATTACATATACACAGTTTGAAATAAACTACGAAAATATAAGTGTGTTTTGACGCTACTCGACTAAAATGGTGTAATTTTATGAGCAAAACCATGAAATCATTTGTCAGTTAAATTTTATGAACAAAACCGTGTATTAAATTGATAGTTAAATTCATTATATCAAAAAATGGTATTCCGGTGTTTTGATCACTTTTCTACCAAACCATTAAAATTAATTAAAAAAACAACTAATGAATTTTTGATCTCGTTTAATTTGGTTCATATTAAAATAAGTATGTTGTAATTAACATAACTGCAATAATACATACAGTTTGAATAAAAATATGAGTGTCCGGTTTCTTTTGTCTTCGACTGTACACGATGCTACCCGATGAAAATCTGGGCAGTGGGGATCGCAGAGCGTAGAGTAGCGTAGCGTTGCATAGCATAGGGCAGATGTGCACGGGGGTGCATCTTATGGAAAATTGGTCTTTGGATTTACGTCGGGTAGCGTCGCATAACATCGGTAAATGTGTTCAAACTACTCAAAGAATAGAGAATCTATTCCATTTTCTAAGTCTGTTTTTTGTGTGAAATAAAATAATATTTTACTGAAAATATTAATTATTTGGCATTATTTTGTTAGAACACAAGGTTAAGTATCGTTTGCCGTTAAAACCCGGTTTAAAGATAATGCAGTAGAGTGGGGAAAAGGGTTAGAGAGATAATCTCTTGCACGAAAATCCACGTTATTGATTTCAATTAATACTGTACAGATATTCTCTTTTCAATTTTCTTTCTCGAACTTTGCCGGTTATAAAATATAGGGAAAAATTCTGGTATTATTTGAAACACGCCAGGTTTTTTGTAAAGGTAGTGCTTAGAACATATATATATATATATATATTTTTTTTTTAATGCAAAATTATTAATTGGCCACACTATCTGAAATTCGCAAGGTGGTTTTTTAATCAAACGTGGATGTTAAGGATGGAATAGTATTATCCCCAAGGACAAGAATGACCAGCAAAGAAGTAGATTTGGCCAGATTCCCAATCATGCCGGAACCTGTTTTCATTCTTTCGCATAAACATATCCAGAATCATTCAAGAAAAGCAGAAAGGGATTATTTAAAAGTTTAACATCCTCCAACGGAAAATTATCCTATTAAGAAATTTATATAGTAAAATTACTGGCAGAAAATTGGAGAAGGTCTACTTTATGTTTTAGTTAATATGAATGAGGTTCAGGTCTGATCTCTGAGTTATGTGTCCTCACTCTCAAATGGTCGGCAGTATAGATTACTTTCTTATTATCATTAACATGATGATAATAAGCAGGAGATAGTCAATTTTAGGAGACCTTAGTGGCATCTGCCACTCAGCTGACCCCTTAAAAGTATGATCAACTAGCTCCCTGTCCACCATTAAAAAGTTCTAAGTAAAAAGTAGGGTAATCTGCATATAGCAGAAGACATTTGTCAGTTTTAAACTTTGATCTGCCTATCCTCACCGAGTGGGTCTGTGTCAGTTCTAAATTTTTCCCATTTTTCTTTTCAGACCGAATACTAGAGAAAGCAAAATACTTAAACTCGTCTGACAGCATACCAAAATGATGGGTAATGCCAAAATACAGGTTCAATATTCTTCAGATCACAGGATAAATTTCACAATTTCAATTATACCTATATAAAGGTAATACCGACCATCTCACAATCCCTAAACAGTTGTACCTGCTTAAGTGCACTCCCTTTTAAAATTGGTTTTATTGAGAATGTTCCTAGTCGAGTTGACTTTTTTGAATCCTAAATGTTCTTAAAACCTCAAAATGATACGTGAATTAACAAACAATTTTCACACTACAAAAGAATTCAAGTCACCCAACGGACTTAAGAATATTATACGGAAGCATGAAACAACTGATGTTCCAACAGTGCTAGCAGTAATCATATCCACATGCTTAAGGTTCAACATAACCAATGTTGCAAAATCATCTTGAACGTTCAGTTAATTAATACCACCCCTGCTTTAAACTTCATATTAACAAAGCCATATTTTTCAAATTTACCAAATAAGTGATTTTATCAACAATAGAAGAATACAAATTGATTTGAAAATCCTAAAAATTATAAATAAATAGTTTTATTAATCCTCTTGCCATATTTTAATCAATAAGTTCCCAGGAAAAAAATTCGTGGCTCTTTAATCAGTTAAATGTTTTGTAAAAAAAATATTTTGTTCTTGTACTTCCGTTTATGTATCGTAATCACAAAATGTTATTTTATATTGATTCTTTAGTCAGTGATAAAAGTTGAACAAGGAAACATTTTTATAGTAGATCTTGAAGGATATCGCACTGATTGCAATTTCGCAAATAACCAGCTCGTGTTATTTTGGTCAATTATCTCTTCCTATTTGGAAAAAATAATTGTTTTTGACGGTCGTAAAAACAATACGCAGTTAAAATCAAGATTTCGAATTTAGATAACGTCTTGAGTCTTTGCTTGAAAATTTCCCCCCTGATGAGTAAGGGAAGCAAAAATTCTTTCTACTTTATGATTATTACGATAGACGAGAGTTTTTACTTTTTTTTCCAATTTAGGTCGTGAGCCTGATATTGTCAGGGGTGATCAAACTCCTAACAGCCATTGTGGGATGTGCAAAAACGGTTCTGGACATTGAGGGCTTAAGCCGGGAACACACTTACCCGATGCAACGCTATGCGACGCTACCCGACGCCTTGCCACGTTTTGGTAGGATGTGCACATCTATGCGACGTCAAGAGCACGCCATGTACAGTCACACAGCGTGTATCACAAATCAGTATCACTATCGCAACGCCTTTTTTTGTTCTTAATGCATTATTTTGAGCAAAACCATGAAATAAATTGTTAGTTAAATTCTATGAGCACAACCTTGTAATAAATTGTTTGTTAAACTTAATTGTTTTAAATAAAGTTATTCCGGTGTTTTGATAAGTTTTCTTGCTAGCCATCACAATTAAATAATTTTTATAAAAACTCATGAATTTTTGATCTCGTTTAATTTGGCTTACATTAAAATAGGAATGTTGTAATTGATATAACGACAAATTTACATATACTTAGTTTGAAATAAACTACGAAAAATATGAATGTAAATTGTAAAGTGGGGTAATTTTATGAGAAAAACTATAAAAAAAATTGTTAGTTAAATGGTTAGGGATGGTTAGGGTTAGCTAAATTTTATGAGCAAAACCGTGTAATAAATTGTTAGGCAAATTAATTTGATCAAAAAATGGTATTCCGGTGTTTTGATTAATTTTTTACCAAACCATTAAAATTAATTTAAAAAAAATAAAAACCAATGAATTTTTGATCTCGGTTAATTTGGTTTATATTAAAATAAGTATGTTGTAATTAATAAACGGCAGTAATACATGTAGTTTAGTTAAAAGCATGAGTGTCCGGTTCTTTTGTCTTCGACTGTACTCGATGCTACCCGACGAAAATCTGGACAGTGGGGATCGCAGAGCGTAGTGCAGCGTAGCGTTGTATAGCATCGGACTTATGTGCATGGGGGTAGTACAAACTTAAAGAATATTGGACTTTGGATTTGCTTCGGGTAGCATGCTTCGCATCGGGTAAGTGTGTTCCCAGCTTTACCCATGAATTCCTCATGGCAAGGAAACCTCCGCCGATTTGTCATGGGTCTTGCTAACTGAGCGTTTCCAATTAAAATAAACAGTATGTATATCTGGTGGTTTAGGTAACATATTAGTTGCATCCCTTTACAAAACTACAAAAAAATATATACATACTAACTATGAGTTGCCTTAAAAACCTCACACAATATAAATTTTTTTGCATATTATTCACCAGTCTCCTTAGATAATGTAAAATTCTTTAACGTACATACAGGATGCCCAAAATTATGGCTTTTTCCTTGTGAAGTCTTGATATTCGCTAAAAATTTATCAACTGATTTTTATCATATTTGCTAAACTAGTTCTAATTTCCTTCGTTGAATAATCAAAAATAAAATCATGACCTTAAAATTATCCAAGGTAATAAAAAAACATGATCAATCTTCAAAAAAATTGTCCTAGTAGTTTTTGACCTTTTGTTCTACCTTGAATGCCTTCCATTCGTGAATGATTTCCAGTTTTCCGACTAGAATCCTTTCCTCACATTATCTTTCTGTATTTAAAATATTATAACTTTGTATGCAAAATTGCATGCAATCTCTTTTTTCCTCTGGGCACTCGGCCAAACTACCGAGATGCGCAATCGACTCAGCATAAGCAGGATAAACGGGTACAAAGTTACAAGCCTTGAAATTATAGAAATTCATCTCTGAAAATAGCATATACAGTTGCAATACGAATATAGTCGAATACTATCGATTATATATATCGATTGACCACTTGAAATAAAAAAAAGGGTCAGAATTAAACAAATAATCCGCAGAAAATAGCCAAAATAAAATAACCCATCAGAATATGGACACTTAATAAACTTAGAACTGGAGGGACAATCACTCCTTTAATTCTAAAATGTGTTAAACGGCCAAACTTAAAAACAATATTTATTTTAGAAAATCAAAAATGAAGTTAACTAATATCTGATGGTTTTATCGGCCTTCTGATGTCATGTATGTTGTATCGGGGAGAGGCCAACAAAATACTCAAAAAATTGCAAAGCTTTCGGCTTATTTAATGCATACAGTATGACTGCATTCTATAGCTTAAATAAAAATAATTAACATCAAAAGAATTTTTATAGAGTCTGTGTGGGCCTCAGAGTTAATATTTATAAGTTAAGTTACCACCTGGAATGCTAGATGTTTCGTTTCTGAGGTCCACATGTACACTATAAAAATTCTTTTGATGTTATTTCTTTTTATTTTATAGCTATAGATTGTAGTTCTGATGAAGGCGTTGAATCGAAAGCTTGACTACAATTTTGCGTCCCCCCAGATTCGTACAACTATTAAGTAACAACGAACAATAAAACTGCCAACGGAAAACATTAAAAAATTTTCTACTCATAAAGTACCTAGAAATTAATTCCAAGATGGATATAATTTATTATTAAAAAATATTTCAAAAATATACTTAAAAGCTTTTATGAAGTATTCATTTATAATGATATTAGTAATGGTAAAAGCTGATAAAGTCCTCAGTCACTCTATTTCGTCAATTTTGCAAACGGAAACTAGATGGACAGTCTAGCCAAATAGAGCTCTTTGAAAGGACCAATGAAATAATAAAGACTATGTTCATAGTGATATGAAGCAGCTAGTTCGCGCTAAAGTGCAGAAGTAAGGACATCATTGGCAGTCCACTTTTTGGAAAAGATGGTAGAAATGTACTCACGACGTTTTAGGCAGCGATCCGGATTTCGATAATTTTTTTTTTTTAATATTCGAGTATTAAATGGTAATCATCAGGTAGAAAATAAAAACACGTCTCTAAGCGTAAATTGGATGAATGCCTTGTAAATTCACCGCCATGCTAAGTTCCAATGTGCAGCTGGTTTTTCGTGTCGCTCAAATTTGAACGTGCGAAAAACCCGGATTATCCCACTAAATATTATGCGCATATATACTGTAGAAAAATATTTAATTATGATGGTTAGGAAGAAAATTTATCAAAACATCTTAACTTTATTTAAAACAATTAAGTTTAACAAACTTCTTCTTGCATTATTTTGAGCAAGACCAAATTAAATAATTTTTATAAAAACTTATGAATTTTTGATCTAGTTTAATTTGGTTTATATTAAAATAAGAATGGTGTAATTATCATAACGACAAAATTACATTTACATAGTTTGAAATAAATTACAAAAAATATGGGTGTCCTGTTCTGATCCTACTCGACGAAAATTGTGTAATTTTATTAGCAAAACCGTGAAATAAATTGTTAGTTAAATTTTATGAGCTAAACCATGTAATAAATTGTTTATTAAACTTAATTGCTTTAAATAAAGTTATTCCGGTGTTTTGAGAAATTTTCTTCTAACCATCATAACTAAATAATTTTTATCAAAACTCATGAATTTTTGATCTCGTTTAATTTGGTTTATATTAAAATAAAAATGTTGTAATTAATATAACGACAAAATTACATATACATAGTTTGAAATACACTACAAAAAATATGAGTGTTCTGTTCTGATGCTACTCGACGTAAATTGTGTAATTTTATGAGCAAAACCATGAAATAAATAATTAAATTTTATGAGCATAACCATGTAATAAATTGTTTGTTAAAGTTAATTGTTTTAAATAAAGTTATTCCGGTGTTTTGAGAAATTTTCTGGCTAACCATCATAATTAAGTAATTTTCATCAAAACTAATGAATTTTTCATCTCGTTTAATTTGGATTACATTAAATAGGAATGTTGTAATTAATATAACGACAAAATTATATGTACATAGTTTGAAATAAAGTACGAAAAATATGAGTGTCTGTCCTGACGCTACTCTTCGAAAATGGTGTAATTTTGTGAGCAACAAAACTAAACACCACACATTAAAATTTAAACTTTTTTCGGTCGATCTCAACATTAAGGATAAACAATATTAAAGGTTACGTTTATTATCGATAAAAAAATAGTTACAGCAGTTTCTTGCATTACACTACCATCAATTGATAAATTTTTAAGGGTTTCAATCACAATTTCTAATTGTTCAAGAGGAAAAAATGGAACATAAATCTGCCAATAAAGTGATTGATGTTGGGTACTCTCAACACGACACGCAAGAATGGCACAATTATATGAGAGTCCTGTTCTGAAGCTACTCGACGAAAATGGTGTAATTTTATGAGCAAAACCATGAAATAAATTGTTAGTTAAATTTTATGAGCAAAACCAAGAAATAAATTCTTAGTTAAATTTTATGAGCAAAACCATGAAATAAATTGTTAGTTAAATTTTATGAGTAAAACCGTGAAATAAATTGTTAGTTAAATTTTATGAACAAAACCGTGTAATAAGTTGTTATTCATTATATAAAAAATGGTGTTCCGGTGTTTTTATCACTTTTCTACCAAACCATTAAAATTATTTTTTAAAAATAAAATCTAATGAATATTTTTAATCTCGGTTAATTTGGTTTATATTAAAATAAGTATATTGTAATTAATATAAGGAAATAATACATATAGTTCGAATAAAAATATGAGTGCCCGGTTCTTTTGTCTTCGACTGTACTCGATGCTACTCGACGAAAATCTGGAAAGTGGGGATCGCAAAGGGTAGAATAGGGTAGCGTAGCATAGCATCCGCCAGATGTGCACGGGGGTAATACAATCTTATGGAAAATTGGACTTTGGATGCACGTCGGGTAGCGTCGCATAGCGTTGCATCGGGTGTGTTCCCCGATTTCACTTTCCAGACGTCACAAACTGGTTAAATAACTCCTCGAAATTTAATATCAAACAAAATAAAGGAGATTTTAAAATTAAAAACTTGTCGCATTGCTTTGTTTTTATGGGGTTGATGAGAAATTAATAATTAATCTATTCACATACTGTCTTTTTATGTCTTTTCTTTATTTCTAGCTAGTTATTTAAAAAGTGTAATTATGGTCAAATGTTCAATTTAAAAAAATTACCATTGTTGAACATCACGATTTCTTAATTATTATAGCTGTAGAAGATGGATATTGAGTCATTAGGTTTTGTTTTGTCAGTCGTTTTGCAGTCCAACCGAAACAGCTGAGATCTTTATTTTCTTTCTACCTTCGATCATGATTGAATTATAGTGAAAGTTTTTTTGCGTCGATTTTAAGAAGTATAAAAAGCAAAATTTTTTGACAGTTCAATTGACGCCCAAGAAAGACATGAATCCACAGCTCCAGTACTGAAAGGTAGAGTGTATTTTTTTACAACTGTGAATAAGTAAGGTTGATAAAATTTAAGCCTGTTCTGTATAAATAAAATTATATATCAGAAAGTTGGATCTTATTTTAACAAAACTTAAGTTGTTTTTCGTGTCATTAGATTTTTTTAAATGTTTTAATATTCCTCAATGGTTGTATTAATTCTTTGATTTAAGGTTTATATGTAAACACACATAACTCACAAATCCTAATAATTTTTATATAGCCATTAGCGGATTGTACCAATGATGGACAAGATAATAGATGAGCTAAGTATAAGTTTAAGTTTTAGCTAGGTCAGGGGTA
Organism: Cimex lectularius; assembly: GCF_000648675.2. Lineage (NCBI taxonomy): Eukaryota > Metazoa > Arthropoda > Insecta > Hemiptera > Cimicidae > Cimex > Cimex lectularius. Next base: position 154,233 of record NW_019392827.1, on the reverse strand, counting down.
GTACTGGGTGAGGCTTTCAGTCTTCTGTTTGTACCGATTTTTTATTGGACAAAGCTGCTGGATTTATTCCTTTTAAAAATCCTAAAAACCATCGGCATAAAGCTAATCTTGCCATTTAAGAAAATCATACAAACCATTCACCTACTTCAACAATAGACTCCTATCAGCTTTTTTGAAGGTTTTCTACCAAAATCGGCCATCTTCCGGATTTTGTAAGAAATTAGCGCAGGCATTGATAAATTTAGATTGGACGGGCATCAAAACTTCTAAAGTGGTGGCTTATTTTGATATCTTACAGTTTGAGTTTGTATTTAGGGACGATTCGAACGAAAAGTACTGTCAGGCGACGCATCAGGGTATCAGGTCGAGACAAGCTGTTGGATTTTGTTTATTCTATACAAGAACGATGACTTGTTTAATCGAAGGTGGTATTTTCCTTTCAAAAATCGTATACTTTCGACTGGAAAATGCTGTCAGAAGGCGTATCGGAGACATAAGAAGGTCGACGGACGGAGCTGGTTTCCATTTCTCTAGTTTTCTGGGATTCGTTTGTAGTGAACAGTAGTGACGTCTTGATCAGACAGTCATTTTTCCATCTATTCAGACAATCCATGACGAGCTATAAAATTCCAAATGTTTACGGTTACTTAGGGCCAGAAATGTCCACCTATCATCAATGATAACGATTTCTGTGGGTTTGGAACAAATTTTTCCAGACATGCCAAACATTTAGAAAATTTGGATTGAGCCTCGTATCGAGTATTCTAGACATCAAGTCTTCTAAGATGTCGCCTCCCTTTGATAATTTTAATCCTTAAATAATTAAAAGCCATTTTATCGATCTTACGACCAGAATTAAATTTAAGTACTATTTGACCGGAAAATATTGTCGGTTGGCGTATTAGGGTTAGCTGGCGTATAAAAAATGGTGTTCCGGTGTTTTGATCACTTTTCTACCAAACCATTAAAACAATTAAAAAAAAACTAATGAATTTTTGAGCTCGGTTAATTTGGTTTATATTAAAATAAGTATATTGTAATTAATATAAGGACAATAATACATATAGTTCGAATAAAAATATGAGTGCCCGGTTTTTTGTCTTCGACTGCATTCGATGCTCCCCGACGAAAATCTGGACGGGGGGAGGGAATCGCAGAGCGTAGAGTAGCGTAGCGTTGCATAGCATCGGGCAGATATGCACGGGGTAATACAATCTTATGGAAAATTGGACTTTGGATTTGCGTCGGGTAGTGTGTTCCCCGCTTAAAGCTCTCTTTTGAAGTCCTCAATAAGGAGCATCAACATTAAAAAATAAAAGCAGAGGCTGCCCAGAATTGCTAGGCCATTAGCGCAGGGAAATAGAAGAGCAATTTATCGATAGAGCCTGGGTAAGGTCGGATTTGCCGAATCGTTATCAATCTCAACAAATGAGCCATTAAAGATTTCGATTAATGGACAGACGATTTTAGTAGATTTAAAAGTCGCAAAACATTCTCTTTAAAAGTTCATCATAATATAAACAAGAGGATCCTCTGTACAAACCTACGTCTTTGTCTTACTTTTTTTACTGTGTGATTTCCTCTTGAGATCTTCTGGGTGGTGTCACCTACAGTTTGAGTCGTTTCCCGGACCACTGAAAGAGACGCGTCTCAGTTTCTAAAGCAGCGAGAACAGGCATAGCAAAATTACGTGGCAATAAAAAATTGTTCTAGGTTTCATCTTTTACTACTACATTAAATTCACTAATTTCGTGGTCCGCTTGACCAATTAATACATTACAATTAATTAAGGTTTTTAGTTGAGATGAAAAAAAATTAATGGCACGAGCGGGATTCGAACCCACCATCTTCGGCTAGATACGGCGCTGCTCTACCACTTGAGCTATCGTGACCTCGATCCACTCGGACATCAACGGAAAACTCATAAGGTAGGGTTGAGATAGGAAGTTGATGTCCGAGTGGATCAAGGTCACGATAGCTCAAGTGGTAGAGCAGCGCCGTATCTAGCCCAAGATCGTGGGTTCGAATCCCGCTCGTGCCATTAACTTTTTTTCATCTCAACTAAAAACCTTAATTAATTGTAATATTTTACTACTACGTTTTCGAACAAAACAATTCTTTACAAAACACTTCTGAGGATTCATAGCTTGCTAAAAAGCCAGGTTAAATATATTTTACAAAAACGGATCCTGGTTAAAGCGATAATTTTTCTTGACAACCGGGCTTCACCCGCGTTAGGTGGGAAGCAGATAGCAGTTATCAGTCCTCGATCATCGCTGGCCTGGAACTAGTCGAACAGTTAAATATATGTGTGCAGTACTCGCAAGCTAAACAGCACCATGATTTTCAAAAGGGGTCTCATGATACAACTCAAATGTAAGTGCTTGCTCGCCATTTTTATAGAATGAGAAGATATTTTCTCTCCATAACCAAATGTACGAAATCAAAAATTAATGATGTACATGAACTATTATGACAACTTGGATAATAACGTATATAAAATACATTAATACATAAATTTTTAAGTTATGGACGTTTAAAAATTAATTACCTCACCATAAAAAAATGGATACACGTCAATAATCGTAAAAAAACCTTTTATCAAAAACAAACAGATAGCGTACATCTATTTAAAAAAAAATTCTCCCGGTTATCGTTTAACGCTAATTGGTACTTTACAACGTGATAAGTGGCATATTGCTCAAAACCCTGCAGTTCTTTTCCCGTAGGTTCTCTATGTCTTTCATCAATGAGATGTTTTCAAATTCCAGGGAATCCTTTGAAACCATCGGCAAACCCACAAAGTTTGTCCAGCCAGTTGAATAATGTATATTTATTACCCTTATCTTCTGGAGATCCTAAATAAACTTAAATGGACAATTTAGATTCAGGCTGATGTTATCAACTGAACCATAACTATTTTAACTAATAGTTGATGACATAACTGACAACTTTCACTTCAAAAGTCAGACTTGGTAAAAAAAAGCCTTTGACATTGTCTACATTCCTATCTCAAAAAATAGGACAACTTCGATAACATCTCTTCCAGCTCTTATCACCACAACATTTTTCAAGGTTACAAAATCGGGTATAGAAGTTTTTTTAATATATTTTTGTATAATATACAATTAGAGAAATATTTATTTGTGTAATAAATAATAAACTAATTATTTATTGGTCATGTTTGCCTCCACCTTGCAAAAACACTAGTTACCCTTTAAGATTTTTCTTATACAAGGTGTTCGGCTACTCGTACAAACTTTTCCAGTAGATTCTACATTCAAAATGGAACCAAAAAGTCCCAATTAACTATGGTCCGAATCTCCAACAGATTCGGAGTTATTATTCTTTTTCTGATTTTTCAAAACTTTACGCCCTTACTTCACATAAACAATGATAACTCCAAAACTAAAAGGTTTTGGACAAATCCGCTGATACCGTTGAAAACTACTTTAAATTTCTAATAAGATGCGATCAAAACTAAATTTGTAAACTTTGATGAAATAAACGTGTTGGTAGCCAGATCTTTGAAAAACAATTATTTTTTCAATGTTGAAAAACTTACTATACAGACCAGCAAATTTCAGAAAACGTACTCCATTTAATATCCTTTTTTAGTGGTGTAATTTATTTTTTAATTGCTTTTTTCAAAAATGAAGAAATTGATGGAGCAAAGGAAAAAACCGTGGTTGACGGATTGGTAAGGTGGAAAATAATAAATAAAAAACTTAAGGGAATTTTGAATGAATTTATTAAACTTTTTTTTAATTTGGGTTCGATACGTTCGGAAAGATAAATAATAACAAAAAAGTTTTGAATCTTAAAACTCTTTTATTCCGGGGAATAAAATTCAATAATCCTTTAATCAAAGTAGCAGTCGTGTTGGCAAATAAGTAAACACTTGCACTATTTAGGTTTCGAACCCAAATTTAAAAAAAATTTTAATAAATTAATTCAAAATTTCCTTAAGTTTTTTTAAAAATTTTCCATCTTACCAATCTGTCAGCCACGGTTTTTTCCTTTCCGCCCATCAATTTCTTCACCTTTGAAAAAGTAAATGGAGTTGCGTTTTCTGAAATTTGCTGGTTTCTAGGTTTGGAAATGGTAGTTTAGAATCACCATAGTAAGTTTGTCAACTTTGAAAAAAAAAAAAAAAAATATTTTTCAATGTTCTCTCTACTAAAACGCTTATTTGGCGAACATTTACAAGTTTAATATTGATCACATCTTATTGGAAGTTTAACATAATTAACGAAATAAATAACAAACATCTCAGAGTTGCAACAATTAATATAATGTGGTTTTACCAAAAAGTTTTATTCGCGGGTTTTGTGAGGTGCAAAAAATGAATATGAACATTTTTCCTGATAAAAAAAAATATATTTTTTAACCTACTTTGGCTACGTCGTTCAGTCACAATTTATGTATTTTAATATCCTACAATATCGAACGACGTAGAGTTAAAATATTTTTTAGAAACAGAGTTGATATTCGTTTTTCACCCCCCCCCCAAAAAAAAATGCAAATTTTTAGTAAAATCAAAAAATCATTTTTTATTCGAAAATCATAAAAATAGTGATAAGACTTCACTGATCCACAGGAAAATTTACAGGGCTTTAAAATTTATAAACCTAAGTAAAGGCACAAATCTGACCTTTGTAAATAAATCAATACTAAAGATATGAAATAAAATATTTAAGGAGGTTTTTATGATTTCGTCCCTTTCTAACTTATAATAACTTTCCAACTATTGTAAAAACTTTGTATTGATATAGAATTCAGGAAAGTTATAAGTTGTCAAGTGGAAGAATAGGCATAGGAGAAAAAAATTAGACAGATCCAGCTCAAACATTTTTAATTTTTGATTGCTACAAACGTTCGCGTTTAAGGTCTTTAAAGAATGCTTAAAAAATCCGATTTTTTTCAACAAATAAATCTTTATACAAATAGATTTGATAATGGTGGGGTGAGTATGGGTTTGAATCTTTCCCAAAGATAGTTCTTACTCATAGTTGGTTGTTGTCAATGATCCGGCTTTCGAGCATTAAGCGAGGAACACACCCTATGCAACGCTATGCGACGCTACCCTACGCCTTGTCACGTTTTGGTAGGGTGTGCACATCTATGCGACGTCAAGAGCACGCCATGTACAGTCACACAGCGTGTATCACAAATCAGTATCACTATCGCAACGCCTTTTTGTGTTCTTAATGCATTATTTTGAGCAAAACCATGTAATAAATTGTTAGTTAAATTTTATGAGCACAACCATGTAAAAGTTATTCCGGTATTTTGATAAGTTTTCTTCCTAACCATCATAATTAAATAATTTTTTATAAAGAATCATGAATTTTTGATCTCGTTTAATTTGGTTTATATTAAAATAAGAATGTTGTAATTAACATAACTACAAAATTACATATACAAAAAATATGAAAGTCCTGTTCTGACGCTACGCGACGAAAATGGTGAAATTTTATGAGCAAAACCATGAAATAAATTGTTAGTTAAATTTTACGAGCAAAACCGTGTAATAAATTGTTAAATTCATTATATCAAAAAATGGTTTTCCGGTGTTTTGCTAAATTTTCTACCAAACCAATAAAATTAATTAAAAAAAAAAAAAATAAATAAATTTTTGATATCGTTTAATTTGATTAATTAATTTGTTGTAATTAATAAAATGACAAAAAAATATGAGTCACCGGTTCTTTTGTCTTCGACTGTATTCGATGCTACTCGACGAAAATGTGGACAGTGGGGATCGCAGAGCGTAGAGTAGGGTAGCGTTGCATAGCATCGGGCAGATGTGCCCGGGGTGCATCTTATGGAAAATTGGATTTGGGATTTGCATCGGGTAGCGTCGTGTAGCATCGTGTAAGTGTGTTCCCGGCTTTAAACGCTCATCATCAAATTGAAGGAGTCAGAAGGAGAATCAGAAGGAAAGACACGTGTCTCGACATGAATTATCTGTAAGAGTTTAGTGATCGACCAGTTGTTAAATGTAGAAGTGGATAAGGAATGAGGTCTCTTGGGACTTTCCGACTTAAGGGATGGCGAAAAGGGATAAAAGAGGTGGCCACCAGGTCTTCTGCACCTCAACGTTGATAAATGTTATGGGTTATTGGATATTATTAAATCAACTATATTTGTGTATTTCCTTCTGTCATTTATTTGAAGCATCCTTTTCACTCACTGTCCTAACGGTCATCTCCGTTTTTGCCCTTTTCTTTGAAACAGCCTTTTCCCCTTGAATTATATCTTTAACAGACATGATCAGATATATTGCGATTCTCTGTTTTTAAAACTCAGTGGCCAGCTTTAGGTTGTTAATCAACCTCCATACCGTTGCCCACGGCTCCTTGGTGTAGGATCTTGCTTGCGGCTTTTCTTCTCCTAGTAGCAAGAGTCTACACTCACATACGCCCTCACAGAAACATAAAACGCAGTATCTAAACAGTGTTTCTTCTGTTTGTACTCCTATCCGGTGCATGTGCCTGCTTTGGTTGTAGTGCCGTGTCAGTAGTCCAACCAGAATTTTGGTTCTGTTGCGGTTAGTAATTCCTTTGTTAATCTTGCGTGTGTACCTTCTATGAATCTCTTCGCATGCATCATGGTTGAGGTATTGTTCCACCATATGAACTCATAAAGGATCCATTTTTGGATGTATCCTTTTTTGTGTCAAGATGGCCACAAAAGGGTTCAGTGCCTAGACTTAGGCTCCTTTTTTTTGGCCAGCATGGTCATTTTCATTGCCTCTATGTCCCGCATGCCCAGGGACCCTGTCAGGGTCAGGTCATTGGTGTCACTGACTTCTATTCCATACAATTCCAGAACGTGAGACTAAGGCATTATGTGCCGCCTGGCTTAGAGAAAATGACTAACTTCCCAGAGTGCATTCCTACCCTCTTTTATTTCTCTGGCACAGGGTTCAATTCCTATGATTCGAGACATGAAAATTGTAGTTTACTTACCTAATTTTCATGTCTGCCCGGTCTTCGGATTCATCCCGACAAAAGCCCCCCCGTATTTTTCTATTTAGTATCATCAGAAAAAGTTTCATGAAAATTGCGATCCCACCCTGGTTAGAAGAAATGCAGAGACTTTCTTCAAATGTTTAAAAAAAAATCTTTGTTTTGAAGTGATATTTCTATTATTTTGTTAATGTATTCCTTGGTGAACCGGTTCCTGGCAGCCTTCCATTTGTTGACCGTAAAGTTTCAAAAAATAAAAACAACGTTGGAATTTATATTGCGTATTGCGAAATGCATCCAGATATTCGTGTTTTTCTTCTTTTGTATTTAGACGATATATTTGAAAACTTGGTTCCGAATATTTTTTATTGACAAGTTGAAAGGATAGTTAACTGCAGAATTCCTGAAGAAAAATGTCTATAAGTTTTGTTTTATGATTATTTGGAGATGTGAGATACGGTCTGGTGTGACGTAGGTTTTAGAAAATTTTCTTTATCGTGCCAACGTTTCGATTTTTATTTAGATCATCTTCAGGGCTCAAAGTGTTTGTTTTCCGTGTAGATGTGTCATTACTTGAGAGCGCCCAACTACGTACGGACACCAAGCAAAGAGCATTCTGAAGGACATCGCCACAATGAAAAGAAACTTGCATCGGCTATCAATTAGAGAACTTTTTTGTTGAAATGCAGACAAGGGCACTCTCAACATGGCACACAATAATGACACACCTACACGGAAAACAAACACTTTGAGCCCTGAAGATGATCTCAATAAAGATCGAAACGTTGGCACGATAAAGAAAATGTTTTTCCAAAACCTACGTCACACCACACCGCATCTCACGATCTCCAAATAATCATTAACTAACGGCCACTAAACACCACACATACCGTTTATTGTAAATGTAATGGAATTTAAATAACACACGCAGACACACACCATCACCACCACCACCACCGACACACACACACCACACAAAGCGGATTGAGAAGAGTCGCACAGTCTCATTCTCATGGGTTAGGGCGCACATGGGCTGCGGGAAATGAGATTGCTGACCAAATGGTTAAGGCTGCTTTCCAAAACTAAGACTTGCCATTTGCATATTCAATGGTCCCTCTATCTGCAGTTAAGAGATAGCTGAATCATCGCAGCTTGGCTAGATGAGGAGAAATTTGGTGTAACTATCCAGGGACGACTGGCCAGAGAATTCTTTCCATCGGTCTCATGCCGCTTACAGAAGAGCCATCTGCGAATGGAATACAGGCTTACTCAAATCCAGACGGGACATGGAAATTTGGCGTTGTATTTCTTTCGCTTTTATATTATCCCCGACCCAGCTTGTTCTTGAAGTCGGGCGCCTCCTCAGACGGTGGATCACCATCTTCTGGAGTGCGATGCAGTGACGGCTTCCAGTTGTTGCAACACAGGTGACCCGGGCTTACGTTGGCCAACAAAGTCATACTTTTTGGAGACGGAAATGCTACCGTACTTTATGAAGTTGGTGTCGGGAATAATGGCGTTCATAAATAATTAACACATAATTGTAAATAATATTGAAGAGTTAAAGAAAAGTTAATTTAATTGTGTTATTCATTATTAGGAGTTAATATAATATTGAGCTAAAAAAAATCCATAGTATTACTTTATTTTTATATTGTAAATATGCTTTGTAAATTTTAATTATGTTATTGTTATTATGTTTAATTCATGTAATACCTAATGTAGTGGGCCATGAACAAATTGAAAAAAAAAAAAAATAAAATAAAAAACAACACACACACACACACACACACACACACACACACACACACACACACACGCACGCACGCACGCACGCACACACACACACACACACGCACATACGCACGCACGCACGCACGCACGCACGCGCACAGTGTATGGACTGATTACATTTTATACTTATTTTGAACGAGGACTTTGGGTTATTACTGAGGTCAGAAAGGAAAAGAAAACCGACGAATTGATCTTCCGATTCGAATCTACGATGTTCTTGTATGTCATTACTAATTACGCAATTATTTGGCCCAATTGATAAATAATTTGAAAAAAAATTCAGATTGTAAATAGAATGATTAAAAGATTCAAGAGATACTGATTTAAACTATTTTTAATTTCCACAGTAGTTAAAAAGTACAATACAACCGTTATAAAGATTGATTAATAATGTAAATATAACAAATCGTTAAGTTCTGGTAGTTTGTAGTTGTGTTTTATATTTCTTTGTTGGCTTAAAGTTCATTTTTCATTGTGATGTCTGATAAAAACGAATTTCCGAATTGATTTAAGTACCTGGCTGTATTACAAATAAGTAAATATTAATCGCGATGTAGATGTATGACAATGGCTTTATTGTACATAATCAGGTATGAAATTCATCATTTTCTTGAATTTATCTAGTTTGCAAAACAGCTTTTTTGACCATTTATATAAATTCTACAGTGTTAGTATTTGCTTTAATGAAATTAGTATTCACAAGGAAATATAGGTCAAAAGTTTTAAAAGATCGATTGAAATAATTGATTACACCAAGTACAAACTTGCTGAAAATGAATAACTGAATGACAGTAGAAAAATAGATTGGGAAGCACTTCGCTTTTGACATTTTCACCAGGGTCATCAATTTCCCGAGGTGGTGTTTGCCCTCGAGCCCCTTCGAGGCATGACGATCACAATCTTTGGAAAACCATTAGCGCGATCATTTAATCATTTAGAATTTTGTTAAGCCGTCGCTAAGGAGACGAATTGAGTGTTTACCTGGGTTTGAACGGCAGTTGGTCCTTCCATGTCTTCCGTGTCTTCTCGGATAATTGGCCTTGCTCTGGAGGGTCCCGACTTCTTTTATATACCCTTGCCCGGATCGCGTCCCCTCCTCGCATTCTCCGTCTCCGGGACCTGTTGCCGATCTGGCCGTGAAATAAGGCGATTTTTATTATCTAGAGGGCTGGAAAACAATTAAATCAGTGTCAGTTATGAGGGGAACTGTGGAGATAGGTTTCTTGTTCATTTCTTTTAAAATATTCTATTGTTTTATGTTGTCTCAAGCCACTATAGGCTTTCCATTTAGGACTGTAATTTTAATAAATAAATAAAACATTAATTAAATAGACCTCACAATACGTAACTGTAGGCTATAAACACAACATAAACTGTAAACAGGTCCAACAACTCTTTAAAAAAATATTATTCATACTAATTGTACATTGCAAACAATCTATTTCATAAGAACTCTTATTAACAAAATTGTCTGTCATTGCAGACATGTTGGTAAAGTCGGTCTCAGGAGCCATTCTCTGCAGGAAGATGAGAACCCACCTCAGGATTACATTAACAATATCTTTCACGATATTCTTCCTTCTCTACAAGATCAACAAAAATCAAAAAAGGTTTGTCACTAAGAATATTATGAGGTGAAATCTGCAAGGGGATGGACCTGTAGCTTGATCAACTACCATCGTTCCGGCTTGCAATCTTTCTGTCCAATAAATTTCTCATTTCCACAAAATTGACTAACCAGGAATATTTCAAACTGCTGAAATAAAAAAAAAAATAAAAAAATAAAAAAAGACCAGGATGATCGGAGGTGATCAAGCTTCAACCTTTATTCATACTAAGATCTGCCAGGTGATGAGTATAGCTTGATCATCTATAGTCATTCTCATCTGCATATTCATGCAGATTTTGTTAGTAAGATACATTTCTCATTCAACAAGATGGATTAACTAACGAGGAATATTTCAAAATGCTGAAATGCACCTGGACTTCAAAACCAGGATGATCAGAGATGATTAAGCTTCTTATACATAGGGTGCCGTATTATTCTGTCACCATGGGAAAAACAACGCTCTCACTGCAATTTTCTAATTAAAACGAATTCCTTGGTAAACATTGAAAGAATTTAATTACAACTATGCAATGTGAAGGTATTAATGAATAAACATTTTGACAAACAAAAAAATTGATTTGGGATTGATGTAAATTTTAGTCTTGATATGGCCAACTGAAGTCCCTCGTGTAATTTCATGATGGTATCTTGTTGAACATAAATATTTCAAATGATGTCATATATTCTTGAGATAATATCATTTACGATATTGTATATCATTTTCGTTAAATGTTTACTAACAAATCTGTAACAAATTACATGTGATAATCATGTCAGTACAGGCGATAAATATCCACCTGGAATTGTGTGATTTGGTTACTACATTGTGACTGAAGGCGATTCGAAAACTGCATTTGAATTTGAATTAACTAGAAAACTAAGAAAATGGCATCAGAGAGCATTTAAGCATGTGCTGTTTTTCCTATGCCCCTGTATATATTTACAGGTGTGATCTGGAAGGGGACAAGCCTGTAGCTTGATCAGCTTCAATCATTCTGGTCTGTAAATTCTTGCATTCTCAAAAGTTTTACCTGTCAGATGCATTTCTCATTTAATGGGATTGACTAACCAGGAATATTTCAAAACGCTGAAATGCATCTAAAAACAGATAGACCTGGAATATCAAAGACATACATATACATACTAGAAGGTGATGAACCTGTAGCTTGATCAACAAGCGAGTCCAGTATGATCAAAGGTGATCAAGCTTTTTAAGGTTATACCCCGCTTTACAAAAACAAAGCCCACTTTGAAATTTTTATGTATTTTCCTTTGCTAAGTGTAATGTTCAGTAAAACCAATAATAATATTATATTACAAATGTTTACTAAACAATTTTGTTTAGTGTGAATTACTGAAACATTTTGTAAAAAACATGTTTGCATAAATCTAAAAACATTAATTGCAAAATTAAAAATGTTTAATATATTTTCGCATTTCTTGGGCCTGCCAAACTAGGTATAATTGGGTTGTTCAAGCAATATACACATACACACAGAATAATCCTTCAAATAACAAAATTTAACTATTATCTCTGTTTTTTGATCCAATGACTTTGAGGAAAGGGAATCATTTAATATCTTAGTACATAATAAATATATATATCATCATATCATAGTTATACATTTCTGTTTATAGGCAACTGTTTGATGCATGCCCTGACAAGTCCCTCATGACTTTTCAAGAAGAAAGCCTTGCAAGGATACCAGATTTGATCCACTTCTACAGGTTGGCTCGGTCGGTGAACAGTTGAACAGCACTTAACAAGAGTTCGGTTGCAGAAACTACACCGAAGCAGGTAAGATATCAAAGAGCGAGTTGATCTGCATAAAAGCTGCATTGCACAAACACAACCGAGTCTATATCCACTCAGAAAACCCGTTGGCGACTGGTGAAGTGTTAAGACGTGCAAATTTCAGCCAAGATTCGCTTACTATCCGCCTTGCTTCGAAATCAATACAGCTACCTATAGTTGTAGACATATTGTGGTAAGAATTTTAATTTTTTAATTTAACTGTTACTATTTTATACAATATACACAATACTTGAAGAAATAGTTCCCTAAAGAACTTTTCTCTGAATGATTAATTGCATTGCGAAGAAATGTTATGAATAAGGTACAGAGGAAGCGACTTATTAATTAATTAATTGTGCAGCTTGATCATCTATAATCATCCCAACTTGACTGATTATCAGTGATGATCAAGTCAACTCATATTCAATAATTGACATATCACATTGTCTTAACATAGTAACTATAAAAATTTATCAGTATTGATGATTAATAATGAAAAAAATCAGTTTTAGCTTAGAAAAACCAAACGAAACTAAAAAGGTAATCAAATCTTTCACAGGAATTATGGAGGTATTTTTCTACAAAATGATGTCTACCTTATACAAAGGTTGGATGATCTTCGATTCCACAGCCAGGTAATTTTTTAGGATCTTCCTAAATGCCAGATGTTGATATTTATATATTTTTAGGTAAAGACAACTGACGGCAGCATTATTGCTGCGAACAAATACGACATCAGGACTGGCTGGTTTTTAGATTCTCGCTGGTATAAGGTGGACGGTGTGGTGCTGGAGCGAGATTGGGGAGCACTTTATCTAAAAGAAGTGCTCCGTACTTGCACCGTAAAGGCTGTCAAGCTCAGTGACGGCCAGCGACTGAGCAGATTATCCTGGATTAGGATTGTCAATTGAAGAAGAAAGGAGATACACTGTGAAGATTCACCACCAAAAGGGGATTAAAGCAATGATTTCTTTTTGAAACCAGAAATCAGCAGATCTGAAATGAATTGAAGGAGTTTTTTCAATTACAAATTATTCTAAAACACTCCTATTTGGCGTTTTGTACTTATTTTCAATGTTTTAGTGTGGGACTGAAAATTAATGAATAATACTGAATTCTGATTTTGAAGTTAAGTACTTTTATAATAAAAATTGTAATGACGTGCATGTGTAATAATTTTTTATTTTGAGTTTTCAATGTTGCTAAATAATTATTTTAAAATAATTTTGCGGGTGTGATTCTCTGTTTTGTCTGCAGGGTGATGAACCTGAAAATTGGTTGTTCCCGATTCTTTTGGTCTCTCTCTCTCTCTCTCCTCTTCATAGCAGACACACTGAACATGGTGAAAGCCAAAATGCGTTTGATATACCAATCCAGCTATAATTTATTATCAGGGGATTGCAACAACGAATAATATATACTTATGATAAAAATATGAATTTATTTGCACAGTATTTGAAAAAAGCAATTACACAATGCATTCATATATAGTAAAATCAATAAACAAACTTCTTATAAATGGCGACAAATTTAGATTTTGAGGGTGACGGGCTTGTCTATTAATTTTCCAGAGTATTTTTTCAGTACTGGTTTCACCTCAGCTGCAAGGAACTCTGATACCTGTAAAAAATTTTTAAACGTGACAGTGATATTCTTCAACACAGGCCACCAAAACTCCCATTCCACTAGTCACGCGACTGAGGAGGCAGGAGACTTCGACCAGAAAAGGCCTATTGAGGATTATTCAGTCACATTTTTATTAAAAAAAAAAAAGAAAAAAAAAGTGTATCCTAGTCCTAGTTAAAATACTGGAAATTACAATTAATTAAGGTTTTTAGTTGAGATGAAAAAGTCAGTGTCACGAGCGGGATTCGAACCCACGATCTTCGGCTAGATATGCCGCTGCTCTACCACTTGAGCTATCGTGACTCGATCCACTCGGACATCAACTTCCTATCTCAACCCCACCTTATGAGTTTTCCCTCCTTTTTGCCATTTTTCTAAAAACCTTAATTAATTGTAATGTATTAATTGGTCAAGCAGACCACGAAATTAATGAATTTAAATACTGGAAATTTTTGTGCTGAGTTGTTCTTCTGTTGGCATCCATCAAATCGAGAAGAAAAGTTGATTTTCAAAACAAGGAAGAAATACTTTCTTCTCATTTTTTCATGCCAACTAGATTTGTTAGTTTAATATTAATTAACTGTTTGATTTACAATTTGTTTATTTAATTATTTATTTTGTGTATAAGATTCATTCTTTATTTTATGCGAAAAGAAACTCATCACCGTTGCAAAAAAGCTGCTGTACAATGGCTGGGGGTTGGCAAATGCTGGATATTTTTCATGGACGCAACAAACAAACAACATGCCCCAGAAATTTCCAGTCTTTTAAACTAGGATACGGCTTTTATATATTTTTAAACAACTGTCCAAAAGCACTTCTGATACACTGCACTGAATAATTACCATTAGGCCTCTTCTTGTTGAAGTTTCCTGCCTCCTCGATTAAATGGCTAGTTAGTGGAAGGGCATTTTGGCGCCTTTATGAATATCACAGTCATACACGATAAAAATATGGATTATAAAAGCTTACAAAGTTTTTATAATCCGGATTCTCATCCAAATCCAAAAAAAAGTGAAGCAAGAAAAATCTATTTGTTTACACTTAGTTTTTGTTTCATCTCACACTCAGAATAGCACATCTCTTACGATCAATCTCTACCTTAAAATCTATTTATTTTTTCATGTTTTCATGTCTTGTTGTGTCAGTGGCAAGAATCAGTTTGTTGCAAGTTAAGGTCTTAGAATTGTTTTCAGGCAAACAGTTTTAGTTATTTGTTTTAGCACTTGTCTTCTAGTATTGTCTTCTTGCCACATTTGATTTTTAAATATCTTTCATTCCCTTTTATTGCTGTTTTCTTATGGAAAACTTCAATTACAAATCACAAATATCAAAAGATTAAACACTATTCAAATAATTATTCAGAAATCGTGAGATGCGGTCTTCTGGTGTGATGTAAGTTTCAGAAAAGCATTTTCTTTATCGTGCCAATGTTTCGATCTTTATTGAGATCATCTTCAGGGCTTAAAGTGTTTGTCTTCTGTGTAATTGTGCCATTCTTGCGTGTCGTGTTGAGAGAACACAGTGTGCGTGACTCTCAACACGATACGCAAGAATGGCACAATTACACAGAAGACAAACACTTTAAGCCCTGAAGATGATCTCAATAAAGATCAAAACATTGGCACGATAAAGAAAATGCTTTTCTGAAACTTACATCACACCAGACCGCATCTCACGATTTCTGAATAATTATCGATTAACGGTCACTAATCACCACACACTATTCAAATAATACAACTGGGTTTAAATTGTGATGACTGTGGCTGCTATTTTCTTAAATGATTAACGTTATTATTTACCTGATTTGGAGCACGGCCAATAAATGTAGCGGGATTAAGAATTTGCTGCAATTCGGGGAGGACTTTTTGGAAATAGGGATCCTTCTTGATTCTTTCGACGAGGTCATTCTGCAATCCTAAGATCTTCACCTGAGCACCGGCTTCTTGGGAGAGGACCCTGATCCGCTCATGGCACTCCTACAAATTACAGACAGTCAACAGATTTGTACTTTCTCGTAAGATGATGAGAATGTTACCTGACGATCTTCACCTTTCTTGACCATGGCCATGATTATGTTTTCAGTCGCCATGAAAGGGAGTTCTTCGGCAATATGCCTTTCAATGACTTTGGGATAGACGACGAGTCCTTCAAGCACATTCATCAAAGTTATGAGAAGAGCATCAGCACAGAGGAATGACTCAGCAAGAGTGATTCGCCTAAATTTATCCGTTATTGTAAAATAGACGTAACAGTATAACATAATATAAATTCAGACCTATTGGCACTATCGTCGAGAGATCTTTCCAACCACTGAACAGCTTCAGTGTTTGCAGCATTGCTGTAAAGTGTAACCAGATGTCTAGAGAGAGCACAGCATCTTTCGCTTCTCATCGGGTTCCTCTTATACGCCATTGCGCTGGATCCGATTTGGGACTTTTCAAACGGCTCCTCAATCTCTTTCATGTTTGCGAGGATCCTCAAGTCGCTGCACATCTTGTGGACAGATGCGCCCATGCTCGACAAGGCCGAAACTACTTCCAGGTCCATCTTTCGAGTGTAGGTCTGGCCGCAGATTAGAAAAGGAGAGTCAAATCCAGCAAGATTAGTCACTAATTTGTCAAGCTCTTTGACTTTTTTCTCATCACCTAAAATGTAAAAAAATTGTTTAATTGGAAAAGAAAAAATTTAAAATGTCTAATAGCTATTTTTTAAATTCATTTTACCATTAAATAATGATAGAAAAGAGGCTTGAGTTCCAGTTGTGCCTTTAACCCCACGGAATCGAAGATCTGACTTCACTCTAGACAATGCTCTTTCATCCATAAGCATGTCCTGGAGCCAAACACATGCTCTTTTCCCCACAGTAGTCAGTTGTGCTGGCCTTAAATTAAAAAAAAAAAAAAAAAAAAAATACAGGTAGATGATTTAATTTAAAAAAAGCACATTCAGGTAATAGCTCTCCACTTACTGTAAATGTGTAAACCCGAGGGTGGGAAGGTCCCTGTACTTTTCGGCGAAGTTGGCCAAATGGTGAATACAAGTGGCAAGCTTTGGCATGATAAGGTCGAGGGCATCTCTCATGACCATAATGTCCTTAAGAGCATGAAACAATTAATTCAGAGAAACTGTAATTAAAGGAAGGATTTGAATATTTACAGTGTTATCGCCGACATAGCAAGATGTTGCTCCGAGATGAATAATAGGAGCAGCAAGAGGGCAAAGTTTAGCAAAAACATGCACATGGGCCATTACATCGTGGCGGGTTGATTTCTCTTCTTCAGCTGCTGCTTCCAGGTCCAAATTGTCAAGGTTGTGTTCCATTTGGGTGATCTGAGCATTGGTAACATCCAAGCCAAGCGTCTAAAACAAAACAAATAAATTAACATATATAGAGAATATATTTTAGATATTATCTTTGAGAATTTTATAATTTTTTATTTTTTTATTTATTTTTAAATTTAGAGATAGGGGTTAAAGATATATTACAGATTATGTGGTGTGCCAGTAACTTGCACCTTTCCTGGAAGGAAACCCATAATAGCTTAAATAAATAGAAAGAATACTGCTCTTCCAACTTTCTTTACTTCAAAGTAAATGTTAATAAAATAGTAATGTAATAAAACATATTCACTAAAGGAGGCCATTAAAAAAATCTAGGGAATTCAAATATGATGGGAATCAAAGTGATGAAAACTTGCATACTTTGGGGCTCCTTTGTGTTCAATGGGTACATGACTGCACTACCGCTTGGTCTGCAGTCCTAGTAGGTAGACGCTAAGGTAAAGGTCCTAGTTTGAATCCAGCAGCCCTGCATTCGATCCTGACATACAAATGGGCTCTTTTTTTTTTCAAAAATGCCACCACCCTGAAGGTTCATTTGACATCACAGTTGAAATACCCACATAAAATAATAATATTTTCCTTCAATAAATTAATCTTTATGTAAGGTATTGGTTGAAATAAAAAAGTCAGTGTCACGAGCGGGATTTGAACCCACCCATACTTGAGCTCTCGTGACTTCGATCCACTTCAACCAATACCTTACATAAAGATTAATTAATTGAAAGAAGTCAATCGGACCACGAAATCTAAGGATTTAATAATAATAAATAAATAAATTTAAAGAATAGTATATAATAAATATTCCACAGTTGCCCTTTTAATAAAGAATCAAATGACAAATAGTGAAGTTATTGCAAAACTATTCTCAATGACAACGATGTGTCAATGTTTGACTTCTGTTTCAGTTTTAGATTCACAGTCAGAACATTGGTATGATGACAAAACAGCTCTTATCTTGAAACATTCAAACATGGTAAAAATAATATAATAACATGTGTCAATTTTGTTTATGAACTTGGATAAAACAAAATAGAAAATACAAACCAAAAACAAGTTGGATAAAATAAAATAGAAAATACAAACTAAAAACAAACAAATGTTTCACTCATTTTTAAAAACGGATTTACTTAAGAATAGTAGACATAAAGAATATTCATTCCGTACATAAGCACCTTTTCTTGTCTTTTCACCATTTTAATCCAGTTGTATTCTCTTTAACCATGGAAAGACATCTTGAACCAGAATTAAGCAATATTGTGTGAATGAGTCATCGAGATCCTCACATCGTATGTCCCTTTGAGACGACCTGCAGCAACAGCCTGCCACAACTACTGAGAAGAATAATTGTGCAGCGAGTGCCTAGAAGAGAATTGCTGCCAATTGGAATGCTCTTATGCTTACTGATAAGTCATATCTGTCTCATCATAGTCTGTTACTATGAGTCTGTAGTGATAGCAGGTGCCGAAGAGTCTACCAAGAGCATGCTTACAATTCGTGCTCCCTTCAGTGCAGTTTGAAGATGGTGTTTGGTCTGGGCTGGGATTTACATTGGAGGATGAACCGGACTATTGTTGAAGGCAACCTCACTGCAGTCTGTTATGTCCAAGAAATTATCTAGGAATATACCCCTCAAATCAGGAATCTAGGCAAGTAATTTCAATTTCTGGATGGCAATGTCAGACCTTATAGAGGCAGAGTTGTTCATCAATGTTTAGAAAACTTGGTAATTTCCCATTGTCTCCAGACCTCAATACCATTGAGCACGTGTGGGATGTATTGCAGAAAAGGCTTTTTGATCACCATCCACCGCCAGTTGACCTGCAACAACTGAATGCAGCGTTGCAACGTCAATGGAGAAATTCTTTATGAAATTAGTGACAACCTTATTAACACCTAACAGGTACACAGAGGTTTTAGCTAGCAGGACCATTATACACGGTATTAATTGTTTAAAAAAAATTATTGTGTCCAATAAACAAAATTATTGAAATAAAATCTTTTATTTTGTTATTTTTCAAAATCCTTTAATTAAATTTTCCTTTGGTAAAAAATATAATAATTTCTTATACATTTAAATGCAATAAAAATGCTAAGGAAAGTAAATACTACAAAATTGGCAATATCCCTATTCATTTTTCAGCAGTTTATTTGAGAGCACATTGGACAATGAAAATGAGTCTGTGGCATTAGGTTTTAATTTTATTTCTGTTTATTGTAAAATACTAACTTCATCAGTTTAACAATTTTGACTATATTTTGATATATTGATCTTTTTTTGACATATGACTACTATATGATTAGTGAGTGACTTTCATATAAATTCGTCACCCTCCAATGTATTTGAATTCACAAAAATTGTATAATAAAAAACTTTGCGTTATTGATAATCCGTTCGAGTGAAGCAAGGTGTGGTAATGAGTAATATCACTAACAAACAAGAGTAGATAAGATATATAAGTTATCTTTTCCAGTTGAGCCTGAATGCCCACGTCCGCAGGTGTACGTTTTAATTGTTGCCAATTATGGATATGGAAACTATAATTACTATTTTCATCAAAGTCATAAAATTGGTAAGTGTATTATAATAAGGAAGACAGTTTTGTGCAAGAAGGCAAAAGGAGATTGAGAAGGATATTTTGACAGAGGGAACAATATCTACTTGTCAGACAACACAAGTGGAGTGCAAAATTAATATAATCTATATTATATAAATTTTAACACTTTATTATCATAAATAAAATGTCACGAGTTTTTATGTAATTTTTTTTACAATTATATTTGCAATATATTTAAAAGTAATGGTATATTCCTTAAAAAAAATAATAATAATAATTTTTGTAATGAAACATTTAATATGTTCAGGTAATAAGATTAGGATGTTAATAAAACTAGGTCAATAGCTTTTTTTTTTTTAAATCTGAACAAAAAATAACAACACATGAAAATGCCCCATGTAAAAGTGATTAATGAAAACATCAATGTAAATCACATTTAATTTATCTCTTTAATTGTGATCATGATAATCAACATTCTAATTTGTTCATTAGTTTCAACACCTATGATAATCCCGCTCCGTCATGTTCATGTTGTAATCACACCGAAAACAAGCCAATGAGGTCAATGGTGTTGAAATTGTAAACAGATATTCAACAACTTACAGAACAACCAAATCCACAAACATTTTAAATTATTTTACAAATAATAACAATAAATATTTTTACTTTTTGAGTTCAAATGTTCGGACTTATTTATTATTTATTTTACTTATTTCAAATATTTAAAAAATATAATTATATCAAAAAAACAGTAGTTTTGTATTTAACTCGTAGGATTCCTGTAAATAAGAATGTGTCATAAAATTGTAATTAAACCGTAGCTGAACTGTAAAATAAAATTTATTTAAAGCGCACTAAATGAACTTATGAAAATTAATATGTAAATGCCCTAAAACTGTCCATGAAAAAATATAATTAATGTAAATCTTATCATACAGAAAGGGTTAACGTCCAACTACCCAATGGGTGTTGCTGACAAAGGGACAAAATATGTCACTTTTATATATTTTGACCAATTAAAATTCCATGGGCTACACCGGGATTCGAACCCAGCCCCACTAGTCTGACAAATACTGGAATATCCTAACCCCTCAGCCACTGTGGTCCTCCAAAAAATAGAATTGTTAAAGAAATAACAATAAGCTTTTGGCGTTGTCTTATAAAGTAAATAAACTACATATTTAACGTTTTCTTTTTAGGTGATAAATTTAATAGTCATTTTCCTTTACCGATATGGTTATTCTGGTCAATTCTTGGGAATTGGAGGAACGTGGAACTTGAACGAGGAGAAGGATGCAACAGCTGAGGTTGTTGCTTCGGGCGTCCTTGTTGGATTTTTCATCTACACTTCTGTCATACTCATGGCATTCTGTTTTGGTACAACAAAACACAAAGCCAGCGTTGTTGTGAGTATTTAAATTTGCCTTTTATCCACTAATGAGCTTAATTATTTTTTTCTGTTATGAAGGACATAATCATGAATATTGTTGGAACAATAATGTTTGTCGCGGTCGGAGGCGTTGCCCTCCACTACTGGGCCGGCTACCAGAACATGAATCACTTCCAGCCCATTTCAACAGAAAAGCAAGTTGGGTTCGCAGTAGGAAGTCTTTGCATAATTGAAGGCGCTGTCTATCTAATTGACACAGTGTTGACTTTTTTCCATATAGTTAAAAAGAACGACCTTTTTTAAACATTAATTGCTTTTTATTCATCCACTGATCTTACCAAGAGGTTGATAAAATAGATTATTTATTGTATTATTCTGACAATGGAGTTAAATACAGAGTAAGAATAAATACTTTTTTTTTTTTTTTGGACAAATGCACAGGACAATTCAAATCCAGCACTATAAGTTCAAATTAATTCTTATCATAAGTGTAAACGAGTTATTTTGTAAATAGGCCAACTAGTTAGTTTGTTAGAAGGCATTCTTTGCCCAAAATTTTATAATAATTTTGTTTTATATTTTTTATATATTTAGTAAGAATATAGGTAATACACTCCATAGTTTCTGATTTTGCATACTCATCAGCAAATATTTAATTTTTTGTTAATGTTAAGCGTGCACCCATGATACAATTTTTTTTGTAAAATTTGATCTATTGGTTAAAAATAAAATATATAACCCAAAACTATTCCCATCTGACTAAAATGTCATTTTTTACTTCACAATTTCATGAAAAAATAATGTTTGAAGTACTTAAAGTTAAAAAGGCCTCCTTTTAATTATTATTCAACACAATATGTGTTCATATATGACAAAATAAATTGGCATTTTATTACAAACATTGATTTGATTAGTTAACAGATGACTGTAATTGTAATGAACTTTTTTATGACAATACCATTTATTGCTAACAGTCTGAATATGTCATTACTTTACATCAATGACTAGAACTTATGTAATCTTCGCGTCAAATTCTTTACATAACTATAGTTATTAGATAAAAAAATAACTATCTGAAAAACCATTAAAAGGTCAGTCTTTATCAAAATGTAAAACCCTAAGATTGTGAAATATAAGAAAAAAACAACAGAATAAGATCAATAAGTATGGTCAGCTCTCAGAAAATTCTATTTGCTATATTTCTTTTTTCTTCAAAAAATGTATAAAGAAAAGTATGTAGAGTACAAAAAAAAGTTTGTGTATCTGTATCATGATTGTTTTTAAGAAGAATATTTTATTTCGCATTAATTTCTTATTAATTATATTTGTGTTGAGACACTTTGTTTTATAATATATTTTTATAGCTTGCTACAAAATATAATTTTTTCTTTTTGTTATAATAGATTTTTACGTATAAAAGTAGTTTGTATTTTAACATGATTATTAAAAAAATATCTTGAATAAATTAATACTTAAAAATTATATTTGTATTAATATAAAACACCTTTAAAAATCAATTACACAAATACCACAAAACCGACAGTTACAAGAAAAATCATAGACAGAGTAAAACAAACCATTTGAACACACAGTTGATATCAGTGAAAAACCTTTACAAGCTGTTTTTGAAATTTGATCATTTCCATCAATTAAAAAAAAAAAAAAAAAAAATGACCTTGGTTCAATACCAGTTTATTTTAAATGACTAGATAATTTAATTTATCTGTCAAATAGAACCCCATCGAAGGCATAATCACAGCTGATAATTCTTATACGTAACCAGGTTTTAAATAATAGTTTCCGAGTGCAGAGTTATTTAAATTTCATTGATCTTGGTATTTTTAACCATGCTGACAAATTTATTCAAAAATAGGAAAACTAGTAAATTAATTCATAAATTGTTAAGTTGTTAAAAAAGCTGAAGTTTCATGTTTTGTAGTAAACATTAATAATTAATAACAAACAATAAAAATTGTCCACTTATTTTGGGAACTCGTAACAATATAAAATGCCGGTAGTGTTATTTTAGATGGGCTTCCTTTACAAATAACGCAGTTATTTTATCTTTTGAGTAGATAATCTATAATTATCAACAAAAACAAATTGTGTTTTTTCTTTTGGAACCATTACTTTTATACATTGAAAAAAATTTTCATTATGAGAAAAAATATCTGTTTGTTTAATGATTAATTTAGTTAAATTATTTTGAAAAACATAGCAGGGACTTATGTTGAGCATTTATGTGATATGTAATATTGTCCAGAAGTAAGTTTGAAGATGTGGTAGCAGCTAAGATAAAGAAAAAAAAAATAAAATAAAAACAAACAGTATTTAAGGACTGCGATAGTTGAATGCTTAGGGCATGCTTTAGCCAGCTAGCAGTTGTGAGTTTAAACCCCAACTGCCCCTGGAATTTTGGAATACATTGCCCACGACACCCAACAGGCAGTTAAGAGTACTTACTATTAGCAAAATTACTTTTCCTTATAGACCCAGCACTGAAGATGAAGAGAAACTGAAATGCACCTAACAAATCTAAATGGTGAAAATAGGGTTTTCAGTTTTACAATAATTCTTTAAAAGTCTGCTATAGCTCTTGTTGACAAACAAGTTACATGTTTGCGGGTTCTAAAATTTGGTGCATTTATGGTGATCTGAGAATAATGAAATAAAAGTAAGTAAAATAATTAATTTATGTCTTCCAGGAGGGCTTAACACTCAACTACCCATTGGATTTTTAAGGACTGTTAGACCACTTTACAATTCATTTTTCACACTTGTCAATTAAAACACCATGGCTCTACCAGGATTCGAACCCAGATCCACTAGGCTATGAGTCGCCCTAACCACTTGAGCACTGCGGACCCCAAGAATAATGAAAAATAAAGATTTAATTCAGTTTTATTTGTATAAGAACATTATCACATTAATATGAATATTAATAAATAATTAAATTTAATAATTTTTATTTTAGAGTATATAAATTTTCAGGGGCGTCAGTGGTTAGAACGTTGACACAGTGATTCAACCCTGAAATTCATTTCCAATCTCGGCGGCCATAAATTCAAATCCAAAACTACTTCTAAATGGACTTTTTTCAGTGGAAAAACATCAGAACAAAAAGAATTTTGAAAAAATCTGTATGCTGTTTACATCAGTTAAACTTGAATGAGACAATAAAAAAATACTAGTTTAACAACTAAAAAAATTAGTTTTATTTTTATTTTTTATGGTATGCTGGCCCATGAAGGATAGTACACTATTTATGAAATGGGTTCTTTTTTTTAGATGTATTTTAACAAATGAAAGATATAATTAGCAAATGGTAGCAATTGAATTTATTGACAGCTTAAAACTACTTGAAGATGCTTAATTGGTTAAGATATTGGTTTGTTACAGTGTATTTTGGTATAGCGATGATGACAAAGCTAGAATCTGACTTAATAATTTATAATATTTCCCTGGGTACTGTACCTCACATCTCACTAGTAAATATCAAGATGTTTTAGCATAATTTGGTTTGGTTTGTTATAGAAACGTATAAAATTTAACAACTTCACTCTAGTGGTTCTAGGTTCGATAGGTAACTCAATGAGTAGTGCCGATTCAGCATGAGTTCACCAACTCGCAGACCAAAACTCATCATCAACCATGAAAGTTAGATATTAAACACTTCTTTGTCATTACTTTTTTCATGTAGAAAATGTTGTTAAGAACTTCTGTTATTTTATTTTAAAGGGAACTAGTAAATATTTACGTATTTAAATCTTCGACCATGGATTTTCAGCATCTAAATACTTATATTAATACACTATCTAAGTAATGCTTAAAGATACACTATAAAAGACCTGTAAGTTCTTTTTTTAAATAGTTTATTAGATTTTCAAAAACAATCAAACTACGTATATCAATTATCCTTAGATTTCTTTGTTTAAAAGTTATTTAAAATTGTGATTCCGATGATGGCTTTAAGATATAGTATACAATACGTTATTAGTGAGTCTGAAGGGGATTAGAATAACATAAAAATTTACACTATTGCTGTAACACTAAGGACTGTTACTTTTTAAAGGTATTTTATAGAGTTGATAATAAAAAATAAAACTTAATTAATGCAAAAAATATACTCTAAATTCCCATTTAGTATTTTGATAAAATGAAAGAAAATTCAATATTTTAGCATGTTGATGTTTGGTTTAGTGATTACACCATGGAGCAATCCTCAAGGATCTTTTAAATCAGAGTGATTATTCAGAAAGTATACTCTATTTTTACAATGCTTTTTTTCACTCCCTCTTTTCTAATCTTCTCAATCTTTGGCATAGCATGATCCTATTATCATGACAAAATACACCAATTAACGTTGTTTTATTGTTTTGTTTTTAAAATTGTCTTTCACACTTTTGAACTCGCACTAATCTCTTTAAATTCCCAAAGCTTTTTTTTTTTTTTTTTGGTAAAAACGTTAAATATTTATATACTTTAATGTTTGGGTAGATATCAAGGCAAGATGGCAACATTTAATGTGTATGTTAAAAATGGGGAATTTTTGTTTGTTAAGGTTGTTTTTCACACTTTCAAACTCAAACTAAAAAATAAAATTACAATATGCACCATATAAACACTTACTTTTATATTAATATTGAAAAGTAAAGTAAAAAATACTTTAAATGTCTGCATATTTGTATATTTAAATGGTAAAGTTAAAAAGTTAAATATTTAAATACTTTGAAGTTGAGGGGGTGTAGTGATTACAGCATGACAATTTTTCTGAAAATGTTCACTATTATTTAACCCTGTCCCGATTTCTTCCATCAATATAATTTTTTTTTACTTTTTAAAAACTTTTCCCCTGAATTTTCAATATTTATGTCATTTAAGGTACTGGAAAATATTAAAGAGCATTCCGATTGTCATGGTAGTATTCAAAAATCCTTTTAACCACTGATTCTTTGGTAAAAAAGTTAAATACTTAAGTACTTTGATGCTTACTTGGTGGTCTCTTGTTATGTTGCAAAATCTTTATTTATTAAGGCATGACAAATTTTTGACTATGGTTTCAATTTCATAAAAATCTCTTTTACACTTACCCTTATTAGCATTTAATTAGTAAAATATAGTCAGTTGAAGAAGAGAAAGGATCTTTTGCTACACTGACATTTTTTCCAGATTAAATCCACTATGATTTTGATATTCTTCCTTATAATTATTTTACAACAGTACAATTTTTTCACAAATCCTGTTTAAATTACTCTCATAGTGTTTAAATAGTAAAGTGGAAAATTAAAAAATTTAAGTTTTGTTAAGCTGGGGTTTTGATAGCACCGTGAAGCTTAAAAACATCAAGGCTCTTTCATTTACAAGAATATCACCCTAAATATTATTAGAGTTTTCTCCCCAAGTATTTTCCAATACAGACTTTAGATCCCTTTAATAATCATTTAATTAACAAAGTTCAAAATTAAAATATTTAAGCATTTGAAATTAGGTTAGTGACAACCCTGAAGCTGCAAATGATCAAGTATCTTCATTTATCATTTACTTAGTAAAGTGAAAAATTAAAAGATTTATGTACTTTGAAGTTGAATAGTAAAGGCGGTGTCATTATGAAAAAGATCAACAATATTTTCCTTTAAGACAATTTTCCCACAAAATATTCACTATTGTTAAAGTAGGAAATTAAAATATTTAAGAACATTTGATAGTTAGTTGGGGCAGTGAAAAAAGCCGAATCTGAAAAAGATCAAGAATCTTTTACTTAGAGATGATTTTCCAACAAAATATTCACTTGTTTGTGAATATGTCAACACCAGACATTTTAGCATTTGTTTAGTCAAATGAAAATTTAAAATAGTTAAGCACTTTGAAGTTGAGGAAAGGATAAAAGATGATCTTACGCATCATCACTTTTGCCCCAATTTTTTTTTTTAATTTGTTGGATCAGTTTCAAATTGAAGATTTCTTTTTAGTAATGAGAAAAAATAAACATTGAGCTGGGGGAAGGGGTGATCATGACAAGAGAGAAGATCTTTTCCATCATGGTTATCAGAAAACTCAACTTTTCAAAAAAAAGTCTTACAGCTTCACATTTAAAAATCTTATTAGTAAAGTGAAAAATATAATAATTCAAACACTTTGAAATTTGGATTTTGATAGTACCATGAAGCTGAAAAAGATTAAAAAAAACAAAAAACCCTACAATTCTTCAGATTAGTGTTTAATTAGCATTGTAAAAGTTTTAAGAAAGTACAAGTTTCGCTTGTGATAGCAGCCTGAAGGTGAAGAAAATCAAGGTTCTTTTTTCTATTTGGTTATTTTGAAAAGATTTCCCAAATTGCATCATGGTAGAATAAACTGAAAATTGAAATTCTTAAATTTTTTGTCTTGAATTAAAAAAAAAAAAAATCATTCAGTTAGTTTTAACTATGTTAATTTATTTTTTAAATTAATTCAATATATTTGCTTAGTGGTAATAATTGACTATATTAATCATTCCAATTAATTATACTTTCAATCTAAGGTTTTTGGTTGAAATGAAAAATTAGTGTCATGAGCGGGATCTGAACTCAGGACCTTCAGCTCGATACACCACTGCTGTAACCACTTGAGCTATCATGACTTTGATCCTTTCGGACATCAACTCCGTATTGAGCTGAAGGCCGTGGTTCGAAACTCGCTCATGTCACTAATTTTTCATCTCAGCCAAAAACCTTAGATAAAAAGAATAATTAATTGGAATTATTTTTTATTGAAGTGAAACATTAAGCACTAAGTTAGAGTTGTGACAGCAGCCTGAAACTGAATAAGATCAATGGAACTTCTGCTTTGGAATGTTTCCCCCCTTACAATTCTCTATTTCAGAATGGTCTCCATCGAAATATATACTTCAAATTTTAAAAAATTCCTCTAATTAATGTTTAATTAGCAAGATAAAAAATGTAAGCATTTAATCATTTTGCAAAATAACCCTTGATAATCAAAGAAAAGATCAAAGATTTTTTGCAATACAGTTAATATTTCTAAAAGATTCTCTCATGTTGCATCATGGTAGAATAACTGAAAATTGAACTACTTTCAATTTTTTACCTAAAATTGAAAAAAATATTTTGTTCAATTAGTTTGAAATATGTACAGTTTATGTTTTAATGAATTGAAAGGGTGAATTATTAAACACTTTGAAGTTAGGGTTGTGACAGCAGCCTGAAGCTGAAAAAGTTCAATGGAACTTCTGCTTCCTAATATTTTCTCCCTTAAAATTCCCTATTTGAGAATAATTTCCACTCAAACATTTTACCATATATCAAATTGAAAAAAAAAAAAATGCCCCTTATTAGTGTTTAATTAGCAAGTAAAGTCAAGAAAGCAAAGTAAAAAATATAAGCATTTAATCACATTGAAAAACAATCCTTGATAATCAAAGAAAAGATCAAGGATTTGTTTAGAGAAGAGCAAAAATTGAAATACTCTGAATTTTGAGTAGCGATAGCACACTGAAACTGAAAATGAACAAGGCTTTTTGTCATCATGGGATTATCCACTGAAATATATGCTTGTTAAAAAAAATTCTGTCCAATTAGTTTGAAATTTTGAAAGTTAAAAATCTTTTTATAAAGTTGAAAAGTAAAACATTAAGCACTTTCAAGTTAGGGGGGCTGTGACAACTGCTGAAGTGTCAAGGATCTTGTGCAGTCGTGCATTTATTCAAAAAATATACAACATTTAAAAAGCTTCATTTTAGCTATAATTAGAATTATGCTCTATTTAAACATTTTTGTTTATTGGATCAGTTTCAATTAATTTTAATCAATCTTTTTAATTCAAATGTAATGTTTCAATTCTTTTAATTAAAGTGAAAATGAGGCAATATAAGCACACTAAAAGTGGGAGGATCGACTGAAGCAAGTTGAAATTACAATGATGTTTAGCATCAAAGTAATAATTCAGAAAAGGCACACTTTTGAAAATTTGTCACACCGAATATTTTACAATTAGTTATTTAATTATTTATGTGAAAATTTTACATTATTAAGCTGAAAATAGCTCTGATTAGACGTACATCTACTAAATGCATAATATTGTTAATTATTAATTGGGCAAAATGAGGGCCCACCTTTTGAGCCTTGGCCAAGAGGATCCAGAGCTTCCTCCATGTCTTGAACTTGTTATCGTCCGAGAAGACATACTGCATCTGCGGCGATGAGTACCTCGTCGAGAAGGGCGACCTGTAGTTGTCCGACATTTCGTTTATGGAAATTTGAATTAAAATTATGAAATGAAATTTAAACTGGTTTTTTTTTCGAAGTGAACGACCGTCGACGTCGGGAGCGAAATTCGAAATGTGGACGAAATTATGAGAACGGTCCCCAGCAACCGACGGTTAATCAACGGCCCATGCCGACGGGGGTAACCACCGATAAGGACGAACCTCTGAACTTAGGAGACGATAACTAATTGACTAAGGACGAAACTCATTTTTTGTTAAAAACGTCCAACGTTGCTATCTTGAATTGCTTTTTTTTGGAAAGGGATTTTAATTATACATCCAAAAAATTCGTACTGACAAACCTCCGCAGATATCAACAGACTTGACAAATAATCCTCAAGATGCTTTGGAATTATTGTATAATCTAGTTAATTATTGTGTGCACGCACTGCAGTCAGCATGGCGGAACTGTATGCTAGTGATGAATTAAAAATAAAATCTTTATCAATGGAGAATATGTATTTTGTCTAATATTTTTGGCTTTCTATATGTAAGCTATTGATTCCTTTATTATTTATATAGACTTTTTTACTTCAACAAGTTAAAAAATTGACCAGTCAGGAATCGATTTTTAATCGATATTAGCGACTTTTATATTGGATCACATTTTGTAGATTTTTAAAATAAATATATGTAAAGAAAATATTTTAAAAAAAGTAGTGCGCAGTCGTATTAGTTTGACTTACAAGATAATGTTTATTGTTTTTTGTGATATTTATTTATTAATAATAAATACATGTAAATCGATTTGAACGTTTAATCGATTATACGACGCTTCCCATCTTTCCGCTGTTAACGTCTAACCTTCCTTTCTGGATCGGCCCATTCCAATTTGGAAAGTTCCCAGTGGCATCGTATACGTAAGTCAAACGTTCCATAGCTATCTCAAATATTGAGTTTTTATGCTTTTTTTTCGATTATTTTCCCTCGGGTTTATTTACGGAATTTAAGTACAAATGGAAGAATTTCGGTTCATAGGTGGTAAAGTGAAACTCTTAGGGAAAATTACCACCGCCCGCCGGACCACGTGTCCACCCCTAGTCCTCAAGGCGAAGCACGTTTTCAAAATTGTACAAAATCTATATCTGCATTTAGATTAATGTTTTTTTCTCTTTACTTAAAACTCCTGATTCAATTGTTTGAAAAATAATTTTTGATAATTCTTCCATGTGTAATATTTAGGTTATTCCCGTTCATTTTTTTTTTTTATCCCTACGGGTTATTATGTTAACTTCTAAAGATGACCACATTTTTATTTAAAATCTGCAATACAGTTTTGTTCTATACACGAGATAAAAAAACGCACTCGTATTTTATTGTTTATTTCAAAATTGGGCAACAAAATTTATATTTTCCTTTCGATTAAAGTTTTTTCTCGTTACTTAAGAAATCCTAATTTCAATAGTTTATTTTACGGGTCAACCCCCCCCCCCTCAATAAATATATATACAATATAATGCTTATAACTAACTCAACATTAATATAAAATTTCAATTAATTATTTTTTTTATGCAAGGTCTTGGTTGAGATGAAAAGTAAGTGCCACAAGCGGGATTCAAACCCATGATCTTCGGCTCGATATGTCGCTACACCAATCATTTGAGCCATCGTGAGTTCAATCCACTCGGACACCAACTCCCTATCTCAAACAAGACCTTACATAAAAAGTATAATTAATTGAAATAAGTAATTTGGTCAATTATATCACTAAACATAAATGGATTAATATTTAATAAGTGAAGAAGTATCACTTCACTAAACAGCAACCCGTGGCCACTTGATAAGTTTCTGTGATCACACAACATTTGAAAAATGGCAAAATTTGAAAGATTGTAGGTTGAGATTGGAAGTTGGTGTCCGAGGGGATCGAAGTCACGATAGCTCAAGTGGTTAGAGAAGCGACATATTGAGCCGAAGGTGGTGGGTTTGAATCTCGCTCGATTAATTTTTCATCTCAACAAAAAACCTTAGATAAAAAGAATAATTAATTGGAATATCGAGTGAATTGGTTTCCTACACTGTAGGAACTGGAAATTCACTAAGCATAATTATTTTACACCAAATTTGGTTTTTCTAATATGGGGCAGAACAATAGTTATCAAAACTATGGTTCTGCCCCATGAGTTGTGTTCAGGAAAAGTATACAAATAACGATTATTTGGAGATCGTGAGATGTGGTCTGGTGGTCTCACTATCTCCAAATAATTAATTAACGGCCATTAAACACTACCCATACAAAATAACTCCATGATTAGCCGATAAGTTGATTTTATTGATGACATAAATGCCAAAGTTGTTAATCAGCTGAATTCAGATTGTACAAAGTTTTAATAATTTGGACGAACTACAAGAACTGATCAGCTTTCGTTATTTGAAATTGCCTTATCCATAAGAATTCATAAAGATGTGGATGAATATCGTGAAATCCTCCATGTAGCTTGCATTTCATGGCCCACCATGTTGATTCGATGGTTTGCGTGTGTGCAAGAGTATCTATGTCAAGAAAATGAAAAGCGTGGTTGACCGTCTGATGAGAATATTTCATTTTGATCAATCTTCTTTATGCTTTCCTTCTACTGGTTGTAGATTATTGTTGTCACAAGTTTCACATATTTTGTTATAAGTGGTAAGAGGCTCATGGCATCCCTTTTATTATTAGGACAAATTTCAAAGCGAAATGCTTTGGTGCTCCGCTCAGTTAAACCGAAAATCCACTGCCCTTCAACTAATCTGCCTCAGTTACATTTTCTCCTCTCCACCTTCGATTCATCAGTTTCAACAATTGAGCCTGGCCCATCAATTTGCTCAAAATTCTATTTTCAGCCTAGAACTCACAAACCTCCTGACAATGATCATATCCGGATGAGTCCTGCTCTTGACACCAATTTTTCAACTCATAATTGCATAAAAATTATAAATGGATGAGTATGATGTTATTTGAAATAGGTAAGGTCCTATTTGTATCTCGTATCCTGGAGAGTTAGATCAAAACTTTATGGATCATAAGAAACGATAACAAAAAATAAAAATTTACATATCCAGGTCTTTTTCCCAATAAAAAAATGTTTGTTTCCAAAAAGAATAATAACAATCTTGTAATATTTACAGGATACTCCTTGTTTAACGTAATCGTTAAAGATGTCGGGAAAATTAGATATTTTAAGCCTGAAGGAAGAGGATGTGACTAAGATGTTGAGTGCTACCACTCACATCGGAAGTGACAACGTAGATTACCAGATGGAGCAGTACATTTATAAGCGCCGTTCTGATGGTATGAGATGCTAATGACACAAAATAGTAGTTTTTTGCATGCTTAAAATAATATTTTGATTTTAGGTGTCCGCATCATTAATTTGAGACACACTTGGGAGAAACTTCTTCTTGCTGCTCGTGCTATCGCTGTTATCGAGCACCCAAGCGAAGTTTTTGTAATTTCATCTAAAACTTATGGTCAGAGGGCAGTGTTGAAGTTCGCTGCACACACTGGTGCTACAGCCATCGCCGGAAGGTTCACACCTGGTGCTTTTACCAATCAGATCCAGGTACTTTTGATACTGCTACTATTTAATTATAAAGTTAAATATAACTTTTGTTAATATTTCTTTTCCTTTTTGAAGGCTGCCTTCCGTGAGCCCAGGCTTCTTGTTGTCAGTGATCCTCAGAACGATCATCAACCTATCACTGAAGCCTCCTATGTCAACATTCCCGTCATAGCTTTTTGCAATGCTGATTCACCTCTCCGTTATGTTGATATTGCCATCCCTTGCAACAATAAGGTATATCACTAAATGAATATATTTTGTAATTTATTGTTGTATAAAAGAAAAGCACTATTAGATTATTCCATCTATTGGAA
Source organism: Cimex lectularius (assembly GCF_000648675.2). Classification (NCBI taxonomy): domain Eukaryota; kingdom Metazoa; phylum Arthropoda; class Insecta; order Hemiptera; family Cimicidae; genus Cimex; species Cimex lectularius. Next base: position 121,026 of record NW_019392827.1, on the reverse strand, counting down.
AAAAATTATGCTTTAATTGTACAAATTGATGCGAAGAATACAAGTCGTTTATTGATTAATTTTGATTTTCAGTCTGTCAATTCCATCGGGTTGATGTGGTGGCTCCTTGCCAGGGAGGTGCTGCGCTTTAAGGGCAAGATCAAGCGCGACACTAAATGGGACGTGGTCGTCGATCTGTATTTCTACAGAGATCCTGAAGAGGCGGAGAAGGAGGACCAGGTGACCAAGGAGGTCGCAGCACCAGTACCTGCTAAACCAGTCGAAACCGATTACACCGCAGGTGTGGCTGAGAACTGGCCCGACAACGGCGAGCCGGCAGTTAGGCCATCCTGGGGAGATGAACCAGTCGCGGCTCCTGCTGCTGCTCCGTTGTTGCTGCCCAAGAAGGCAACAGGTGTTCCTGAAGGAGAATGGGTTACAGCACCCCAGGTACATTTTTAATATTTTTTTAATGTTTCAATTTTAATCCCTTCAAATTTTTGATATATCTAGGCTTTACTGCTTTGTTAGAAACTCTATAAAACTTGTTTTATATAAAGTGTAGTTAAGATTTAAAATTGGTGTCTCACTAGTGGAGTCAAACTCAGCCTCCGCAAATTCGCTCCTGGAGTCAAATACGTTAATACGCCACTGTTCTAACCAGAGCTATATGACTTCGGTCTCCCAGGACAACAACTCATCATCTCAACCTAAAACTTTTTTCAAATTTCCTTCTTTTTGCTATATACTCAAATTTCGTGTAATCATAATATTAATGCATGTTTTTGGTAAAGATAAAAAATTTGCTGAAGGTCGTGGGTTCGAGTTTTTCCCATGATACATAATTTTTGATCTCAACCACATTTTACATATAAATTATAAATCAATGTCAATCATTTCTTTGGTTAAATAGGACCTATTAAAAACATCTGAATTATTTAATTGTTTCTACTATTATAAATAATATTTTTTTGTTTTTCTTATCTTTCAGCCGGAAGAATGGGCAGGTAATACCAATTGGTAATCTGACATTTTTTATTAAATAAAGGACTTCTTTCAAAGCGTATGTATTTTTATTCTAAACCCCCATGTATACACGCCTATAGGAAAATTAAAATATCACAGGTGTGATGTGTGTGGCCAATTTAAATATTAACTGGAAAATAACCAATTTGTTTTGAAGAGATGGCCCGTTGGGGATCTGAAACGCAAGGAAGGAATCGTGCTCATCGGTTAGGATAGGCATACTCGATCAACACACAGACAGCTGCTTTTGGGGCAAACCCCACGCAGGTGTCCCGCTTGTAGAGAAAGGTTGCTCAGTGATTACACTTGGCCCCTTACAGGGAGCGTGTAGGCATGGCAACCCGACATAATGCTAGTCCTTGGGCCTGAGAGTGGGTTGTTAGGCCTGCTGTTCCGATGTTTAAGGAAAACAGGGGTTTCCTCATTATACAATTATTATTGATTTATATGTGTACAAAGTTGTTTGGGTGAATGTGTAAGGAAGCGGGTTGGGGACGGAGCATCAAGTACCCCGTCGGCCCTCACAGTGAATTGGGGGCTGATGTGACTTCACTGACGGTAGCCTACCATAAAAAAAGAGAAAATAATTTGTTAATAAAAAGTATCCAACAATTAAGTGTTATGTTGCAATTAACCAATAAAAGTCTTGACATCTTTAACAAAGAACATAGGAATTATTAAAAAGCTAATAAAGAACATAAACACTTGTATGATCTCCCCATACTGGCGCTCCGTAACAAAAATGTTAGCACGATTTAAAGTGGTGGAAAGTTTATTTTTGCCGAAACAGGAATTTTTGTTTATGTGTTATAAAAAAAGTTCCCTAACCATCCCTAAAAAAGTTCCACACAGAAATTGGACATTTTTTTTCTTTTGATAATTTGACATCTAAATGTTTATATAAATTAAATAGATTCAAAGATTATAATTTTCTTTTTATGCAAATGCCATTTTTCTGAATGAGAACTCCCTCCATTATGGTGTAAGCGGTGTGATGGCCAAACCATCTCTACATTCGTTTGCTTTTATCGAAGCGATAAGAGAGTACTCGGTGTAAGCGCCTCATTACTTATTTTCGTGCAGGGGAAGTTAAGGTTTGAGAATTTAATAAACCAGAGAATATATTCTCAAACATTTATTTGAACACAATTCCGCCTTTCAAATGTATGTAACCACAATAAAATTTAATTAATTGATTTAGTCTGCCACAACTCTAAATCAGTGACGAGTCTATTAACATAGGGACTTACTAGAAATGACACCCAACGGATCAGCATCTACAGCATTATCAAAGCCTTTATGGCTTCTTGACAGTCAACCTGATCCAATGAGTTGTTCCTCATAAGTCCTTGCTGACGGAGTGTCACAGATTCTATTCTGAGTTGACTGTTCACCGGTTTGAACCCTTGGTCTAGACTGACTTTTGATTTACAAATCATTCCTTTTCGTACCAGTTTCTCTACTAGAGTAAAGGTGGGAGGAAAATAAAAAGTCATGGTAGTTAACATGCCATGGGTGGACCGGCGAAGATGGGTGGTCGTGCACCTGGTAGACGCAACACAGGTTTATGATGTCGACGTCACTAAAATTTTTTAGTCTTGTGACAGCCCTTTAGCACTAAATAACTCGGTTATTTGATCGGTAGTTTAACTATGGCAACTTTGTTTTCGGTCCCAGGTTCGTGGGAACATCCTGTGGCTCCCATGTGGGTCTGCAACACCCTTCAATTGGTCATATTTATCTGATCAACTGGGTAATTATTGCATGGCTAGGTTTTCCTCGTTTATGAGAAACGTCACGTTGCTGTGTTATGACACCCTTTGGCCAACTGTGTAATTATTGCACTTATGTTTCCCAGACATTGTTCCCATCCGGGTGATCGCTTCTTCTGATTTATTTTTTGCATGGTCATTTAAACTAAAATGGCAAACCTTAATTTTAGCTTTGCTTAAATTTATTTTTAAATCCCATTTATTGCAACATTATAAAATAGTGCTAATATTAAATTGTAATTACACCAAGTGAGAAAAAGCCAGAACAAAAGCACTCCTACTCACCGTAAGTACTTATTGTGAGTAGGAACTATCTTTTTAAAAAGGATTAAAGCACATTTATTCTTCGTACTATTCATATTTAAACCTCCTTCTTCAACATCATTTATAAAAAGTGTGAACAACAATGGACTTAATAAAGCACCTTACTTCACTCCCATTCTAGCTCTAAAGTGCTAGGATATGTATTTTTGCATCTTACCACAACTTCAGTATTTTCGAGAGATCTTTAATCATTTTCACTATCTAAATAGAGAATCCTCTAGAATGAATGTTAGAGAACTTCATCAAAGACAAAATAGAAAACGCAAGTTAATTTAAAAAATTGCATACCTTTTGTTGACATTTAACAGCCATTTTGTTAAATAACCCACTTCCAAATTAAATTGTGCACTAAGGGCACTGGTAGACTAAATTTTGATCTTAGCCAAAAGGCGAGAAGCATCGTTCAGTTCCAGATGCTTTGTTAATTCCTTCAAGCAGTTTAGAAAATAATACACTGAAGAGTAAAATTTGAAATATCCGAAAGGATTCATGAAGAAACCAAATGGAATTCTATATTATATGCCTGGGGACTGCGGTAGCCGAGTGGTTAGCATGAGAGACTCTCACGCTGCGGTCGTGGGTTCGATTCCCACCGTCGCCTCTGGCCCTTTTTTCCCGATAACCCGGAACACACAAGAATTCGTACTATGGCTAATATGCAAGATCATAAGGCCAAAAAAAAAAAAAAAAAAAAAAAATTATATGCCTTAGTTTACCATAGCAAATTTAAAAGTCAGGTTAAGAATATATTTTTTAATTATTATTATTATATAAATTATTTTATTTTTACAAGAATTCGTACTATGGCTAATATGCAAGATCATAAGGCCAATAAAAAAAAAAAAAAAAAAAAATTATATGCCTTAGTTTACCATAGCAAATTTAAAAGTCAGGTTAAGAATATATTTTTTAATTATTATTATTATATAAATTATTTTATTTTTACATGTTTTTGGTATATTGCAATACAATACAAAAAAGCAATAAATCTTTGGTCGGAAATAGTTTGAAGCATATACTTGTAGTTGACAATCATGCTGAACATATAAAAATTCGTTGAGTCCATTGAGGAACTCTGAACTGATATCACATAGTTATATATCTTGAAATACTTAAAATAATAAATTAAATATATTCAACTGTGTTCTGTTGAAGATTCAAAGTAATGCTCGAGAAGCTCAAATACGAAGCCGTTTGTCCATCCAAATCCCGCCTGTCCCTCGTACTCACCACCAGTTCCAGATTTCCCAAAGCTCGTAGCATCGTACTAAATAAATGAATTGTTATACCTCACACAAGACTTGTGCAATATAAACTTACTTTTTCAAACATTTTACGTTCATCTATGAACCCTTTGTAGTTGGACTGGAGCCATACATTTGCAAAGTGGGACGCAACGGTTGAACCCAAAGCCGTATCAGTTCTCTCTAAGCCCTGGATGAGGAACGCCTGGAGAGGTGCCCAAGCGTTTGGATAATCCCATTGCTCGTTGGAATAAACCAAAGATGTCGGTGTACCTCCTAAAACATACTTTTTATATAACTGTAGGTTTTAAGCCAAACTAGCTCACCAAAATAGTCGAACAACGCGTTTTTATTAATGTATTTCACAACGCCTTTTGCCAAGTTTGATTTATTTCGGACGTACGACTTGGTCCAAAGAGGTGCGAAATTCGACATGTAGAAGTATTCCCTTTGCTTGTTGTTCAGCGTGTCATAATCGAACCATACGCTGTTTTTCTCATTCCACAACACCTGGAAATAAGCCTCTGGTGAGAATAAGATCTTTTCATTTTAAATACTGATTACATTGTCTATAGCTTTTTGAAGATTATTTGCTAAGTTCCCATAGAAATGGGATTTGTCGTCATCTTTAGAAATCGTCTTGTGCCAGGTTGAGAGGAGGACGAAGCACTTGTGGAGTATAGCGTTTAAGTCGACTGGGATTATATTTTCCGTGTGAACATCAATAAGAGTACCTTAAAGCATTAAAAAAATATTGATAGATATACTCAGCAACATTTTTAAAAACAAAAGATTTATTTTATGTATGCACAATTGGGTTTCTGACAGTTTATATTTTATAGATTTTTTAAAAATTAATATTTTTTAATGCTCTTATGAACTGCATATTAGCCAAGGAGATGTGTATTATATGCATATGCGTACTTTTTTTTGGGGGGGGGGAAGGATATCATGAAAAAAGAACAGGGTTGACAGTGGAAATTAAATCCATGACCATAAGGTCTATGAGCCGAGAGTCCATCACACTAACCACTCGTCTGTCGCGGTCCTCTGGTTTATTTTTTTGGATTGGATGTTTTTTGGGAGTCTGCAAGTCAAAACTATGGAATATGTAGCCAAATGTATGTATACCACCAAAGTGTTAGATATATAGCTTGGACAGCTGAAAATTCCCAAAAAACATACATCCAACAACATTGTTTAAGTGCAGACGTGTATTGTATTTAGTAAAACAGCAATAAGGTTTCAAAAAAATTCCTGGAATATGGAAGGTGGCTCATAATGATAGCGAATTTCACTGTCATCATTCCACAGTCCAGCAAGATTGGTACAAATGGTACCTTGTAAACTTCGAGTGCAAAGAATATTGTATGGGAGCCTTTCTTGATGCGGTGCAAGTGTTCAGCCGCGTCTCAAGGGTTTGTTACAAACTGAAGCATACCCTTCCATGTACCATCTAACCCTTGGTCCTTTCAGGTCTGACAAGAATAGTAGTACTCTGACTCTAGCCACGGGAGTACCGTAAGGTAGTGTGTTTGGACCAATCTCTCCTTTGTACCGCAGATGTCCCAAGTACATACACCACTCTTTGCATCCTTCGCTGATGACATCACAGTACCCTCTGATCTCCTGCATACTTAAGAAGATGTGCAGCGACATCAATGGAAAATATAGATCAAGTAAGTGCCACATTTACTCTCCAAAGCAAATCTCTCACAATCTACTACAATGTTCCTATCCCCCAAATCTGACTGATACCTTGGCTACCTAGGCTCATGATTAACATGGAACTATAAGCTACTGAAACAACCTATGTTCTACAGACTTATGGAATGATAATTTAAGCTATTGATGAAAAACAAACTTACAGCCTACAAGTTTCAACCTTCAAGCCTATTTTGACATCCAGCATGGAACTTTGGAGGAATACTAAACCTTTCAATCGAAAGTCTTCAGATCCATAAATGTTCTGTATTGTCCAATACTACCCTCCAGAACTACTCGTAAATGCCATCTATCCAAATATGGCATTTACACCCAATATATAGATATTTACCAAGTTTCACCCCTCTCTACCTTAATAGTCTTGTCCAACAAATCCCATCCCTGCAATCCTATAAGAAGGAAAGATGGCAAAACCTGGTAAACCACCCAATGAAGTTTCGTTATATAAACGCAATTCCCAGTGTTTTCAAAACTATTCTAGAATCTGAATATTGCAGATATATTATAGTGAGCTATGATGGCCACATATAGTTATCGCTAGATGCCACTACTGCTTATGGAATGTTCTCGCCCTACACTCTGCAGCTAGAGTAGAGCCCTTCCGAATATAAGGAGGGGCACTGCTCCACTAAAACCAGATTTGTCTAACGAGCTCTCACAAATCACTAATGGAACACCTTCATCGACAACGATGACAGCAAGAGTACTCACAGCATTAGCCTGATTCTCGCCTTCTCAATACAGCCAAAAAACCCCAACTGCTGCACTCGGATAATTACTGCACTAGAGTTCCTTCAGCCACTGTGGTGTCAACTGACTCACGGCCCCCGGACCTCAGCCAACAGTACACATGGTCACGGACCACCATCAACAGCACACATGTACGGTCCTGGCCTCGATTTATCGGCTCGACGCTATGAAACAACACCGGTCCTTTTAAGGGCCACCAAAACCAGTCACTAAATGAGCTTTAGAAGAAAAACATATTATCTGTGCTTTTGGACATTCCTCGATTTATCTAAATCCTTTGACTGGTTGCTTACGATATACTTGTCAGTAAATTGGAGGTACATAGTAGCACATGGTTTGGCTCATATGTCCAAGGAAGGCAGTCTACAATATTAAAATTGGTAATCTTTTATAAAGCATGATAATATAGGAGTTCCTCAAGGGAGCATAATAGGCCTACTAGTGTTTGTAAATGACCTATCCTCCTACCCTACCTGTTCCCTCAATAAGCTGTGGTAATGACTCTAACTTTGTGGTTCAAACTCCCCTTATTGCTTTATTTGAACTGCTAAAATATTTTATGGAGCAAGCCAGGGGTTTGATATTAACAAGTTTGACTTGAATCATTCTAAGTCATCAGGTGTAAACTTCAGCATGGCATGTACTTGGATAAATGAAATTCCCTCTTTGCTTAATTTTTCGGGTGGACATTGATTGTTGTGGATAAACAAGATTATTGAGTATTAAACTAAACTAAACTTTTTTGGAAATGAAATTTTTTTGTCACGCGCGGGATTTGGACCCATGACCTGCTCTAACCACGAGCTTCTGTGACTTCGATCACCCATCCTACAAACTTTTCATTTCAACTCCAGTTTATTCCAGTTGTAAGCAAATCGCATCTTCATATAGAAACACATTTTATTAATGATTGTACTACATTGCGGAACTGTGTATATCTGCAGTGTGATTCTACGTTAATACAAACTTTTATTACTTTTTACTGTCACTGCTACATTTAAGATTTGATACTGGATTTAAGAGATGAAACCAGTTGTACACCAGTCCTCTACTGCTAACAGCCTGTTATGCCCTTTTTTGTCTCATGAAAGATATGGCATTGGATTCTAGAGCAGTGATGCGAACCTGCTTCATAAGGTTTTCTTACTTTAAAAGATAGTTTGAGAATGATTTTATAAACTGATCTGGATATGGAATTGTGGGACAGTGCCAAAGAATAGCCGATGTACAAAAATTCCTAGACAAAGTACTAAGGAACATAGTTGATACCCCATGGCATATAGGAATAGCATGTACCACGAGGGAAATTAAATTTTCAATTAATTCATCGGGACCTGAGGATACCACAAATCATGTCAGGTCTTGAGATATACCCAAAAACATAAATGTTGCCTCCAAGGACCTCCAAACATAGAAGCGAGTCTATTACAGGAGCAAAGCCACCTTCCAGGCAAATACAGAAATAAGGTCTATTAAAAACACCAGTCAAAAATCAAATGTGCCAGTAGATGTTAATAAGGAAAATATGATAACCATTATTTGTCTTGTCTTTGATGAACCATCTGGTCGAGAAATCCCATCCAGACTCTGCAGATGATTTGAGATTTGTGTACAGTCTCTGTTTCTCTTCTAGAGTGTTTAAATCTGAGGCTAACGTGTAGTCCTGGCTGAAATCATGAGCAGTATTAAATATTTGATGTTAAGTTCAATATTTTAATGTACTCACTAGTACGACTCTGGCCGTGGGCCTGCAGAAGGTGCATAGTATCTGAACATGCTATATTCGTGACCATCCTTCTTGACGGAAACTTGCCTGTTGGTTAGGAAGTATTGCATCTCTTGGTCTAGCAACTGGAGAAAAAATATATTACTGTTTCAAGAAAAGCCAGAAGGATTAAGGAAAATACCTCAAGGTTGTCTTTGATGAACTGTTCATCTTTGGTTCTTTTGTAGTACGAGTCGACCATAAGATTGAGCATAGGTGGTTGAGTTCTTTCCCAGTAATAAACTCTACTGCCATTCGGTACGTGTCCTCTTTGTTTGACAAGGCTTAGCAGATTTTCGATAATACCTTAGAAAATATTTTAATTAAATTCAAAATCCAAATAGGAACGTTTTCATCTTACCTTTTGCAGTTGTTTCCATATCACAGATTAATAAACCATTAATTATCCAGAATGTGTCCCAGTAGTACAACTCCCTGAACCTACCTCCTGGGACTATAAAACTTAAAAATGTTCACTTTTATTTACTTTTCCAGTTTAAATATCACTTTTAAAAAATACCCATTTGGTACATAGATGAGAGATGTATGCTCTGGATGCTGTTTCGCTTTGTTGTTCATTATGCGACCTAACTCCTTCCAAATGTTATTCAAGTCTACGGCCCATTGTCTATATTGCTTCACAGTTATTTTGTTGATTATCGACGGATTCGACGTCCAATCGGGCGGGTCCCATCTCTGGAAGAAGATACGTCAAGGACTAATAAATTAGAAAATTGTTTAAATGGCTCACATCAAGCTCTTCACACTGGTTCTCAGAGGTAGTGCAGTTGAGGAAATTTTCAGAAACAAATTGTTTTACAGTGTCAGCATTTTTGTCCTGCAGAGCCGCAAATTTGTTAAGAACCTGGAAGAACACCAAAAACCATTTTGTATTACAAGATGTGAGGAACATTGGTGAATGTGATACTTCACTACAAGTGAATTATTTTATTATTGTATTATTAGTATTATTTTTGAAGGATTACTTCTTTGCTCAACCACAAGTGTATTGTTTATAAGTTGATTGGAAGAAATAAATAGTCTTTTCCACAATAGACGTTTCCCATCTTCAGTGACTTTTTTTTTAATAAAGTGGTTTGACATAGTTATAGGTTTAAAAGTGGATTTTTTTATATGTTTTTAATTGTTTATTACTGAGATCCAGAGAAAGGTTTTCTGGTTTCAATAATTTTGCCTTGACTCGACCAGTTAGTCTGGTGCTAGGTCTGGTAAATTTGGTTCAAGAGGTAATGTGCACGAATAAGGAAATTTTCACAGCTTTGAGCTAATGAATGTTTAGAAATTTATTGTAAGTAATAAAAATAAATAAAAAATTACAAGATGGATACATATTGGATTAAAAAAAAAAAAAATAAAAAAATAAAAAATGAAAGGATTGCTGATATGACGAATTATTCCCTTTCTTTTCATCTGGCCAATAATAGTAATAGATTAACTGCACATAAGAATAAAACTGATGGCTACTTTTTCAACTGTTCTATATTTTATCTTGATCCGATTATCTTAGGAATGATGTTGAATATTTTATACCCTGCATAAACCTCGTATTTTTATATTATTTATTATTATTATTTTAAATTAAAATATTGTTCAGGCTATTCCATTATGTTTTAGATGCTTTGTATGTTTTTATTTTATGAAAAGAAAGATTTTACCGATATCCGGAGAAAGGTTTTCTTGTTTAAATAATTTGCATTGACTCGACGAGTTAATCTGGACGTGCTAGGTCTGGTAAGTTTGGCTCAAGAGATAGTGCACAGGGATAAGGAAATTTTCACAGCTTTGAGCTATTTCGCAATTTGACTAAAATGTGATTGTTCATGAATGATTCATTTGAACAGACACAAATATAGAAAGTGATGATTTGGCCGAGCAGCCTCTGAAAAATCGCATAAGCACCTCAAGGAAGTTTTTTAATCTGGAAGAGACCGCGACCAAATAAAACAAAATCAGTTATGTCCTTTGACGAAGCAGCTAAAAGTATCTGATGGATACTTGTGCAAGATCTGTTTTTGAAATGTAATGACCGGTCCAAAAAAGAAGTCATATTAGGCAGTGGGAACCTGCCCAATTTGGTAATGGCATAGTCCTTGCAAAAATCAAAGCAAAAGCGATTTGTACTATTATGTTGTTTCACCACTGGCTGGACCATGGACTTTGCGATAGTTTGATAAGGCCTACCTGCAACATTTTATCTATTGCTTTATTAATTACACCTTGTATCACTGGGATCATCAATTGAATACACGAGCCCAGTTATACCTTTCGATGTTTCATCTGTTTCAGTAACTCATTCAATAATTCATTGAATTATTTCGATTCTTCAAGTTCCAAATGTTTAATTCCTGCAACTGGTGTAAGAGGAGAGTTTGGTTCCTTGGAGAAACAAAAAGTGTTATGTGGTTGACCTATGAACTACTAAGTATCTGCTGCAGTATCATTGGTGTTACACCAAGTGACCTCAGAATATTCAACCAAAGTAAACATGGAATAGTTAAGGTCGTCAAGTAAGGCGAAGATTAAGATGTCCGTCTAGGCTGGTATTGAAGACAACGGCATTTCGGACTCTTTCTTGAACTCTATTAGCCACAAAAACGTCATAAGGTTTAATATACAGGTGGAATTAGAGCCTGACTTTAATGAACATAATGAAGCACCTAGGCCGACCAAAGCAGCGATATGTCTGAATTTCAAACGAGAAAAAAGACGATATTTGTTGTCGAACACGGCATATATTTGGGTCGTGCTTTGCTGAGATCCAGATTTATTGAGCTCTTTTAAGGAAATTCCAGGGACGGCTGAGACCTCTTCGGTCATTAGACAGACAAGGAGAGAATGAATTTTACCTACAACGTCCTTGGGTTTGATTTCCTCATTTCCTGTCTTTTCTTTTTGTTTGCTGTGAAGGTTCCTTAGCGAGAGTTTGTTGTAACAAAAGAGAAATATTAGTTGGTGGAGGATGATAGCCCGCTTCTGGGACCAGGTTTTTTGATATACGAGGCGGACGGAAAGTCTTTGTTCTTTCTTCAAATCTCTCAAACTGTCCTAGGTTCAACAGTTTCGATAGGGACGTCGCCTCAGACTATCTCATGTACGTTTGGTATTTAGGGAGGAGATTGCGATAGTAGACTTGCTTCTTCGGTCTACGGGTGGCGGATGGGTAAGTCTCTTGATTTTCTTCTGATAGGCGGAAAGAAAGTACACTGGAAGGGTGTGCTTCGAAATAGTTCGGGAAAATATGCCAGAAGCTCAGTCCCTTCGATTTTATAAGCTCAGGCTTTTCAACGACGTTTAGAAGAAAGTCTTCCGCGCTAAGGGATGGAGCCGATTTCAGAGCATAAGCATACACAGAAAGTGGTCAACGGGTCTTTGCACAGCCCTGTGTTAATAGTAGCTTCCGGGATAGACTTGTCTTGATCCATAGGTCTGTCAGAAGTACGAACCAAAGATATGGATTTGAAAGAAAACAGTTCTTCGAATTCATAGGTTCTCGACAATATCTAGCCGTTCTATGTTTAAGAGGATAAGTGACCAAATCTGAATCTGGCATTAAGAGAAGGAAGATAGTCTAAACAATCCAAATATTAAAGAAAACAGGTAAATGAGTGATAACATTTACACCCAATAAAATGAAGTACAAAATATTTTAAAATTAAATAATGTAAAGAAGATATGACATCAAAACTAGAAAAAAATTAAAATATAGATGACAAATTAAACAAGAATGTATGGTTAAGTAAGGAATATTACGATACATATAGAAAATAATGAATCGAACTCAATTGAAAATAGAAAAGAAAAATGACTTAGACGCAAATCGTAGCAAAACAACAAACAGAGGTTCCCTAAGGACTACAGGAACTCAGGAGAAGAGCATCCGCAGACCTAAACAACTTAAAGAGATCGATGTCAGTGGAAAAAAGATCGCCCTGACATGGGTTCCCGGGCACGTTGGTATAACCGGGAACGAACGAGCAGATAAGTCAGCGGATTTACAAAGGACGATTGCTATTGGTATAAACAATTAATGGAAAATCCGCTGGAACGAAAGAAACACATCGGAACTATACAAATGTAAAAAAGAAAACGGTCCCTGGCCTGTGGAGATCTTACGGTTGAGTATGGGTCATACCAAGATTACACACGGACATTGATGATGGATGGAGGTGAGACCACGTAGGTGTCCGTTGCGTGGAGAGCTTATTATGGTAGAGTATATAATAACGGACTGCAAAGAACTAAGCAAAGAAAGAAATATGACATCAGGAAAGACCTATGCGCGGCCTTGAGGCTTGGCAGCAGGCACAGATAGCCATTTATGACCCTGATGTGTTGCTGTTGAAGGTACGTTTGTACTATGCGAGCGAATAGTGGACGGGCATTATCGTGCATTAGAATAGTATTGTCGCTTATTTTATCTTAGATAGGCAACGCACGATGTTCCAAAATTTCATCCACATAGGGGGAGGCCGTCAAAGACCTTCCACGAACTACAACCAAATCTTTGCGACTCTCCATTGAAATCCCGCCCACATCATCACTGAGCTAGGTTTAAAAGGTTGGCTCTGGGAAAGATTACAGGCTTCGTACCTTTCATTTCGTCTTCTCCACACACTTTCACGCCCATCTGGAGATCGTACAGCAAATCTACACTCATCTTTAAAAAGTACAGCTGACCAATCGTCCATAGACCAATGGATGTATTCTTGAGCAAATGGGAGCCGTGCAACTCCGTGTGTTCTGGTCAATTCTTTAAGGGGCGAAAAGCCATCAGTCCGTACTGATTTAATCTTCTTCGAGCAGTGCGTTCAGAAATTTGGACACCTTGAACTTCCTGGAGCTGCTGAATCGTTTGAACGTAAGGAGCCAGTTTCGCAAAATTCTCAAAGTCAAAAAACGGTCATCCTGTGGTTCTACTACCCTAGGGCGTCTAGAACCGGGCTTTTTATGGTAGGACCCAGTTTCTCGAAAACGTCTAACGGCGTCTCGCAGAGTTTCATAGGGAACTCAACTGACAATAGCCGCATACCGGATGGAACGTCCACCATCGATAAGTGCCGCACCACGCGCAACATCCTCACCACTTAGTGGCGTTTTAAGTTTAAAAATTGAAATTAAGAAAACAAAGATGAAAACTAAACAGTATATTGCTTCAGAATTCGAATGAGGCTGATTAAACATTTAAAATTCCGTAAAAAGAAAACATTGAAAAATCCTTGCATAGATTTAGAATAGATTTTACATTTCGTTTACAAATTGCAGATTTAGGTCTTTTTGAATTTTCGTACTGAAGGAGAAAACTAAATTAATAATAAGAAGGAACAAATGGACAACAAAACAATATAAAGGGATATTGAGAAAGAAGGTACAAAGAAAGATGGACGGTTTATATGAGTTAGTAAATTAGAGCAAGGGAGAAGAAAATGAAAAAAGATTGGATCGGATTTTCAAGTTTAAAAAAAACTTTCGAACTAAGCGGAGTTCTCGCGACTTTTCAGAGGCTGCTCGATGATGGCTCATCATTGCCGATATTTGTGTCTGATCCAAAACCATAGAAAAAATAAAAGAACGTAGAAAGGTAGCGAAGTTAAAATTTCGTAATGCCTCTGCGAGAACATATCCTATATAAAATATTATAATTTATATAGGAGAGAATCAACATTCCATAAGGGGTAAGGGGGTATGATCATGCAGGCCCAAACTCTCTTCAGGGAGAGTTTGCCTACAAACTTGCATCAAAATACATAGATCCGTTGTACTTTGCAGAAGTCTGGAAATACCTACAACCTAAGGGCACCAGAAGGGAAGACAGAAGGTCTTAGCCACGCTTCTCAACTGAAACGTTTCCAACCGTAATTTCCGCGTAACAGGTCTCACGCTCCCGAAGAAGTGGAGGTGTAACCAAATGGATCTTGGATTCTCGCCCCCTTCTGACCAAGCGGAGGGGCCCAGCGAAGCTTAATTTACTCTTACCTATTTACTTGTTTTTTCTTATTCTTTCCCTTTATTTCACTCTCTCTCTCCCTCTTTCTACCCTCTCTCACTGAGTCTGTTTTCATATGTATCTTCCTTACTCACTTGTTCTTTCTTACTCTTTCTCTTTATTTCTCACTCTCTCTTTCTACCCTCTCTCACTGAGTCTGTTTTCATATGTATCTTCCTTACTCACTTGTTCTTTCTTTCTCTTTATTTCTCTCTCTCTCTTTCTACCCTCTCTCACTGAGTCTGTTTTCATATGTGTCTTCCTTACTCACTTGTTCTTTCTTACTCTTTCTCTTTATTTCTCTCTCTCTCTTTCTACCCTCTCTCACTGAGTCTGTTTTCATATGTATCTTCCTTACTCACTTGTTCTTTCTTTCTCTTTATTTCTCTCTCTCTCTTTCTACCCTCTCTCACTGAGTCTGTTTTCATATGTGTCTTCCTTACTCACTTGTTCTTTCTTTCTCTTTCTCTTTATTTCTCTCTCTCTCTCTCTCTCTCTCTCTCTCTCTCTTTCTACCCTCTCTCAGTCAGTCTCTTTTTATATGTATCTTCCCTTCTCACTTGTTCTTTCTTACTCTTTCTCTTTATTTATATCTCTCTCTTTCTACCCTCTCTCACTGAGTCTCTTTTCATATGTGTCTTCCTTACTCACTTGTTCTTTCTTACTCTTTCTCTTTATTTCTCTCTCTCTCTCTCTCTCTCTTTCTACCCTCTCTCAGTCAGTCTCTTTTTATATATATCTTCCCTTCTCACTTGTTCTTTCTTACTCTTTCTCTTTATTTATCTCACTCTCTTTCTCTTTCTACCCTCTTTCACTCTCTCTCCCTCATTCATTACTCCTTTTCCTCTCTCTACGTCTCTTATTCATGCACTCTGATACCTTTACCTCCCACCCTATCTCACTCTCACTCTTTTGTACTTACGCCCTAACTCTGTCTTTACTCACTCACTTATTTTCCTATCATAAAAAACTATATTATCATATATTGATAATATTGTTGTTGTTATTTTATTCTGTAGGTTGTTGTTAAAATTTATGTTTATCTTGATCCACTCTATTCCATAGACGTATACAACCACAAACACTTTCGAAGGGTGTCACAGATCGCCAAGGGAGCCACGTGATGTTTTCAACGAACCTGGAAAATATTATTTGCAATAGTTGCGGCTGACTTTTTAGATTGAATAATATTTGTTGTTTGTGAACATTTAAAAGACGGAATTGTGTTAAAAAATGTTGAAGAATATTCTCTCTGGGTTATTAAGTTCTAGAACCTCATCTTCCCCTATACAAGAATAAGTAACACGGGAATAAAAATATTTCGCCGTCGCCGCTCACAGAAATATGAAGTTAAAAAATTTTTTTTAGATATCAGATAATTTTTTTAGAGGTTATCAATATTCAGCATTAAGTGGCTTTTGACAAACCAAACTTTATCGTTTCCTTGATTGTTTTTCGGCAATATGTACAAAAATTATATAAGTTACGAGTGTAATAAAAAATACAAATGTAACGAAGCGAAAAATGCATTGAGATAAACAAGATAGTCATAAAGAAAGGGGGATTTGTTTCATCGAACCGAATGATTTCTGTTGATTTAAAATTGCGTTTGAGACTGAGTAACAATATTGGAGCTGTTCTGTCTTAAAAATAATACTTAAAGAAAAATAGACTATAATTTTTTATTAAAAAATAAATAATTAATAATATAACATAAAGAACATAATAACATAACATATAACTTAAAGAAAAATAGACTATAATTATTTATTATAACATTGTTTGGTCAGCATATTATGATTAGGGGAGATACGCCGTGACCTGGGTCGACATGAAATGACTTTTTGATAGGTAACTGGAAATTTAACATTTCTCTGGGTACTTTCAAAACAAGGAAACGTTTTGTACATCTTGAATTTAGAAAAGCAGGAAAACAATAGGTCAGGGCTTTCCAAACATTTTAGCCAACGGTCTTTCACGGAATAAAAATCCAGGGCGGACCCCTCCCATTCAAGTATTTAAAATTAGATACTTATAGACATGTAGTAAATTAAAGTTTTATACACTAGCCAGTCGATTTCTCATTAAGAGATGGGATATCACTATTAAAACAATTATATTGACATACTTAACTTTATTTACCAAATCCGGAACACAAAAATCAAATTGGTCAGAACAGAATCAATAAGTGTTTAAAACGAGCCAAACTCAAAAGTAATTATTAATGGGAAGAGTGAGGATGTTTTAGCCTGCTTTTTTGATATGTTGGGTTTAACGTTTGATAGCTGGAGAAGGATTTCCGGTTCAGAATCTGGACAGCTTCGGTATATAGTTTATGGTGACTGGATAGACAGAAAATCCTGATTCGCTAGGTTAGTTTTGACAAATGCAAGAGCGCATTTTGCTTTTTCATCGAGCGGTTGAATTTTTTTGTTTTTCAGACGGACTCAAAAAATGGGGTTAAGTATCGGACTCGAAACTAGATTTCAAGCTGGATTCTGAAGTAATGACTATCAAACATTCGTATGCACTTGAAGATAGACTAGTTGGTTTTGTCGAAATTGAAATTTGACGAACCATTGCATGGTCGAGCAGCATTGTAACTCGAGCTGTTGGGAAGCAGCGCTCAAAGGACATTGAAGGTGTTCACATATTCAACATATGCAACCCAAAACTGGATTTTCCTTTTGAAAGTGTGAAGTTTGTCATTAGCATCGAAAGTCTCTTGCAAAGAAAGACTAAACTCATTCATTTTAATGAAAATATACATATGACAGTACACATTGGCATTTCTCACCAATGGAAACGTTGGCAATTTGACATTATGGTCCATCAGTAAAAATAAAACTTCAGAACACAATCGTGAGAGTGCTTTCCCACGAGACAGCCATTCTGCATGGTGAATAATGATGAAGGCTTCCCATATCATCACCAGTTATTGTGATAAGTCTTGACTTCAGTGGCCATGACTTGACAATTAATAATTTGAACAGACTCATCCAAAACTTTCTGGCATTTATTTCATTCATGTCTGTGGAGTACACAATGACTGCTGCTGCAAAATAAAACTTTCGTTTTCACTACTCATTGTTATTAGTTCCGTTAGGTTTGTGGTCCGATTGACCAAATAAATTTTTTCAATTAATTAATCCTTTTATATAAGGTATTGGTTGAAATAAAAAAGCTAGTGTCACAAGCGGGATTCGAACCCACGACCTTCGGCTAAATACGCCGCTGCTCTACCACTTGAGCTATAGTGACTTCGATCCACTCGGACACCAACTTCCAATCTCAACCCAACCTTTTGAATTTTCCCTCCTTTTTGCCATTTTTCCAGGGTTTTAATTTAACTTTAACTGTGTACAAGGAATCGTGAAATACATCTATTTCAATGGAATAATAATTCAGCAATCTCATTATACTCCGTATGGGTGAGTTTAGTCCATATTCTGTTTTGCAATGTGGATCAAAGAACAATTTGCGGTTCCTAGTGGTCGCTGAGGGACAAATAGTGGTAAATATAAGTTCTGGATATCAAGGGCCCCATTCAGATTTGGTGCGGGTGCGCCCTTCTGGTGTGTACTGGTTCCTCGATCCTCCTTCCGCAAGGGGATCCTCTTAAAAGATACAGTGCTAAAAAAAAACAAAAAAAAAACATGATGATCAGCTATAAACCCGTCGTTTCTTCCACCGTTCCATAGATCTTGAAATAACGTTTTTGCACAATATTTAAACGTCAGACCAGACTACTTTGACCTTATTTTCCGCCTGTCGATCGGCGAGAGTCTTCACATGAAATTGCTCAAGGAGACGCCGGTTGGTGTTCGTGGAAATGTGGGCTTTTCGATCACGATATCGGGGCGAATGTGGCACCCGATCGACCGTGAACGACAACCTTGCCACGATGACAAGCAGGCTCGGCTTGTCACGCAGGAAATGAAAAATATGTAGCGTTTTATATCCGGCACCGGATGCACTAAGATGACAATCTGCCGAAGGATTCTTCCGCACTCTCCACTTGCACGAATGCCAATCAGGAAGGAAACGATAATAAAAATCTATTAAAATCTTTAACTTTACCATGCTTGTAATGTAATTATTCGGTGATTTAATGATCGATCGAATGCTTTAAGTAGGCCAATGTTAATGTGGAATGCCAAAACGAATGAATGAATTTTTAACATAAATATCTTTTTTAAAATAAATATCTAAATGTACAACAGATAGTAATCTATCACTCACTATCGCTCTCATTCATATTGATTCTTTCAAACGAATGTGAGTCGTCAAAGATGGTCAAGTTATTGCGGCTATAAATAAAATATCGATTAATCTTCTTCCCTCTATCTTAATTTCTGACTCTCTGACTATATGTTTTATTGAATCTCGCTCTATCGCTCAGTCTACCTTTTTCGCACTCAAAGTGTCACTGGCTTATCTTTTTTATCTTTATTCCTCTCTCTCTATATCTTTCTTTCTCTCTCTCTCTCTCTTTTTCACTCTTTCTTTCTCTTTCTACCCTCTCTCACTCAGTCCCTTTTTTATGTTTTATGTATCTTACTTACTCACTTGTTCTTTCTTAATCTTTCTCTTTATTTCTCTTTCTCTCTTTCACTCTCTCTTTCTCTTTGTACTCTCTCTCACTCAGTCTCTGTTTATATGTATATTTCTTACTCACTCGTTCTTTCTTACTCTTTCTCTTTATTTCTCTCTCTCTTTCCCCCTTTCTCTGTCTCCCACTTTCTCTCTCTCTTTCACTCTCTCTTTCTCTTTCTACCCTCCCTCATTCAGTCTCTTTCATATGTATCTTTCTTACTCACTCGTTCTTTCTTACTATTTCTCTTTATTTCTCTCTCTCCCTCTTTCTCTGTCTCTTATTCCATCTCTCTCTTTCGCTTTCTCTCCTCCCTCACTCAGTCTCTTTTCATATGTATGCATCTTTCTTATTTTTTTACTTTATTTCTCTTTTTCTCTCTCTGTTTCAACATCTCAAAACCTTTCTTTCGTTTACATTTATTTTCTCGTTAATGTTCTTTTTCTCATCCATTTATTTTTTCTCTCCCTCTCCCTCTCTCAAACTCTTTATTTTATTTACACTTAATCTCCCGCTAAGTCTATCTCTTTCTCAATCATTTACTTATTCTCTCTCTCTCTCTCTCTCTCTGTTTCTTTCTTTTCCAACGTTTCACACTCTTTCTTTCACTTACAATTACTTTCTCGCTAACTCAGTCTTCTTTTTCATCCAATTATTATGTTTCCACGCGCGCATGACACACACACACATACACACACACACACACACACACACACACACACACACACACACACACACACACACACACACACACACATCATTCTCCCTCATCTGACCACATTCGCTGGGACAAAAGATTTAAAACCAACGATTAATTTTATTAACTTTGATATCAACTTAATGTATACTATTCGAAATTTGAAATTTGCTTAGCGCTTTATTGGACCATGTTTCGCATAAACAAAGTAAATATAAAAAATGAAAGAAAAAAGGCTATATTTAGTATCATTTGATACCCACGAGGGAGTTATTAATCTCGCACAGAAACAATTCTATTTTGTTCAAATCTACATGAACTTTACATAAAAGTCATTCACTTATACAGTAAATATTATCGGTAAGAAGAAAACTGAAGATATACATATTTTCATTTAATCAAATATTGACTTTTACTATAAAAAGGTTTAAGCATAGTCAATAGGTAAATGTCTTAGAGTTTAGAACAATTTCTACTATAAATTTCACAATTGACAGTTTGTTTGAATGTTTTAATTTTCCTTTAATTTACAAATAAATTTGATATTCTGTAGCCTAATGATAAATTTACAGCTTAAACAGGTTTTTCTTTTTGTGTATTTTTAAATGGGAAATCATTGCAAATGAAAAATAGGTTGTTTATTGATTTAATAGTTTTAAGGTCAAATTTAGCAACAGGCATGGGACAATTGATTCCACGGATTAGGTGCAAGACCAGGTCGAAGCGTGATTCTTGATTTCATGCGACATCCTTGCATATGAAATTGTCAAAACGTGACTTATGGTTTTAACATCATTTAATGTTTTTTATCACAAAAATTGGACCATGCGTAACATATTTTGCAATTAGTCTAAAACATGATTTCTCATAAAGGTACCAAAACTCTTTCAGAAAAACCTAAAAACGAATTTGTAATTAGTCTGACACGATAGTTCATAAACCGGGTTTTAGTCTAACACGGCCGTTAATAGGTATTTCACAATAATTGGATTTTTATCACCGATTTTGTCTGCCCATCGAACTGGAATTTGCACACTTATAAGAATTGTTTAAAATAAACTTTATTTTGCACTTTTAAGTTTTAGGACATTCTATCGTCTCTTCCCGCTCGTGACACTGCCTTTTTTATCTGCTTAGGTCGGTATCTTTCTTTCTAAAACAAGTTAAGCCTTGTTATCAAGTTTAACTAGCAAATATTGATACTGGAAATAATTAGCACTAATTTACACCTTGAAATCAATAAATATGGTAAATATATTGTTTTGTTTATTAGTATATAGTTTATATAATAGAGGTGGGAAATTATCACTAAGTCGTTTTCTTCAGCTAGGACTTGTTTTTAAATATGAAAATAAACCATTGAAATAATCCAACGAATTGCAAAAACAATCATATTAATAACCACTTTACTCGCTATCTCTTTTTCTCATCCACTTATCTCTCTCTCTTTCTCTCCTTCTGTCTATCATTTTTCAAATTTTGAAAATTGAAAAAAAAAAAAACATTAATAACCAATTTGGTTCGTCTGTTATCACCTGTGACAAAACTACGTCAGAATTTTTATCCAGGAAAACATAATTTTATCAATATTGAATATTTTTAATTGTTTATGTACTTCTACATTAAAAACCTGCACTCTGACCAGTGAATCATTCCTTATTTGTTTCACCTCGATTTAATAGAAGGCTAATTCGAAAAATCATTACAAACATTCCCGGCTTGTTGTTGTTCTTCTTCTTTTCAAAATGAGAAAAACCTCATATTATAATAATTAGAAAAATCCTTAGATTGGAAGTTACAATTAGAAATGGACAAAAAAGTTTGGAATGTAAGGAGAATTAATTAGTTAAAAATTATCAATTAAACACTTATACGACTACAAAATTAACACTGCATGAACTGTATCAAAAAATTTTCTGATATTTTAAAGAACTTTCACGCTATCAATTTTTCATGGAGTTTTTTTCTGCTTCGTCTATAAGTAGTTAAACGTAACATTCAAGCGTATACGGTTGCAGCATAAATCATAAAAAAGGTTCAAAAAGGTTGATTTTACTGCAATAAGACAAGTAGAACAATGTATTATGAGCGAAAAATGTAAAAGATTTATAGGATATGTTTTTATGATCTATTAGGATGAAACTTTAAAAACTTAAGCTTAAGGCTTTAAGTAAAGAAGACTTTAAAGCGTTAATTTCTAAGAATCTAATATGGCAAAGGTAGAAAAAAAGTGTTAATTTTTTCAGAATCTATCAATTTTCACAATTTATCATAAAAAAGGTCCAAAAAGGTAGATTTTTGATGCAACTTGCGTAAGGCGTATTATTAGTACATTATTAAATTCACAAAATAAAGGTAAGATAGAAAAATTATTACACATTAACAAATTATTAGTACATTATCAATTTAAAAGAAATTATACATAAATTTAATGATTTATGTATAATTTGTCAGAATCTCTTACGGCAAAAGTAGAAAAAAATATATTTTGAGAAAAAGAAAAAAGGTACAAGAGATACATGATTTAGTTTTGTAAGCTATTAGGACGTGAGATACTTTAAAATACATTGGTTTTAAGTAGCCATCATCACAGTACTGATTTCTCAGAATCTCTTATGGCAAGAGTAGAAAAAAATATATTTTGAGAAAAAGAAAATATACAAGAGATACACGATTCAGTTTTGTAAGCTATTAGGACGTGAGATACTTTAAAAAACACTGGTTTTAAGTAGCGTCATTATAGTACTGATTTCTCAGAATTTCTTATGGCAAAAGTAGAAAAAAATATATTTTGAGAAAAAGAAAATATACAAGAGATACACGATTCAGTTTTGTAACCTATTAGGACGTGAGATACTTTAAAATACTTTTGTTTTAAGTAGCATCATTACAGTACCGATTTCTGAGAATCTGTCAATTTTCACAATTAAACATAAAAAAAGGTCCAAAAAGGTAGGTAATTAAATGCTCAGAATCTAACATACACAATGTAAACAAAAAAACCTATTATTTGAAAAAGAAAAGGTAAGAGAAATAAATTATTTGTTTTTATAAACTTTTAGGGAGTAGGTCACATCAACCATCATAAGTCTTAAGTAAAGGACAGAAATTTAACATAGAAAAAGTCCAAAAAGGTCGATATTTAGTGCTATTTCTCCCTCAATAAAAAATTATTTTTTGTTTATACACGCTTTTAGGGTGTAAGACGGTGTAAGATAAGTTAGATTTAACATATTATTACAGTAAAAATTAATATAAAATTTTAAAATAATAAATTTATACAAAAGAAGAAGGAAATAACAGATTTCAACACAAATAATTACATCGATTAGGTTTCGTGGTCCGATTGACCAATTAAATTCTTTTCAATTAATTAATCTTTAAGTAAGTATTGGTTGAGATAAAAAAGTCAGTGCCACGAGCGGGATTCGAACCTACGAAGTTCATACGCCGCTGCTCTACCACTTGAGAGAGTAGCATGTAGTCGAAGGTCGTGTGTTCGAATCCCGCTCGTGGCACTAATTTTTTTTATCTCAACCAATACCTTACTTAAAGATTAATTAACTGAAAACAATTACTCAGATTTAAATAATATTGTAAAAGATAAGCATTCAGAAAATGGTCAAAACAGAGAGAAATCTTGTCACTCTTTGTACAGACTTTTATTTTGGAAAAGGATTATTAAATAAAAACTTTGCGTGGGCTAAATTGCAATAAAAGTCTAGATCTTATAGAATGTTTTTGACATAAATAAACTGAAAAAGAAATATATTTTGTGCCGCTTCCCTTCCAAAAATTGCAAAGGGTTTGTTTTTTACGTTTTAACTTGTAGGTAATTTAATAGTTACAAGATTTATGTATAATTTCAAGATAAGAAACTTGAGAAAATCCTTTGGGTGGTTTTTCTTTGGTACCGGGTCTTTTCAAAACTAAAAGATTATAGTTTTGACAATGCTTAAGTAAATTATTACTTAGGGATAAGATCTTATATAGGGTTCGTAAAACATTGTTAAATCGAAGCTAATTTTAAACATTTGGCTTAAATTGTTTAAGTACTTTTTGATTAAAATCGAATGGCATTATAATCCTTGCCCTCCTCCGTATTTTCTAATATGGAGGATTTTTATGGTGCCGATTGTTCGAACTTTGTTATCCCGCATGACTATGTCAGAAAATGTGGTCCTAAAAAATGAATAATGTAAATATTATTAATAAGCAAGAACTCACGGTTTCCTCGGGATATTTGAGCTGCAGGTCGACGAAAGTCTTCTGATCTGGAAAAATCCTCAGGGTCTGAACTGTGTGAAGAAGATCGCCATGACAGAAAACGGCACTGGAAATTTGAAAGACAATCCAAATTGATCGAATCGGTTGTTTCGACACCTTTCATTCACAAATTACCTTTCGCAACTGGGCTTCAGTTCTGCTCGGGCCGAGGTCAACCTAAGGATCATAAAAACGATCGTATCACAGAACACGCTCACCGGCCGCATGGCGATCCAGGGACTAAGCTCGGAAGAGTTGAGACCCTTTCGATTTATATTAGCTCTTATCGGGCCGGCCGTCCTACCCAACGGAACGGGTGGGGGAATTGCAATCCGCAATTTGAAAATTAAAATTTATACGTCGCTTCTTGGGTATTAGGAATTTTGGGTGGTGGACTTCGTCGAAGAACAAGCCGGGCTCTAATGACATCGTCAGAGGATTGGACAATCAAGGGGTGACTTGACCACTTTAAGCACGAGCATTTATTAACAACAACCAAAGTAATAACAGAAATGAAGACATAAAATAATATTTGGGAAATTTAATATGAAACTTGGCAAAAGAAGGTCAGCCTATAAATGAACTTGAAATCAAATTAAATACAATTTATACTTAATTTAATTCCCTCCCTGATAACAGAAAAGATTTAATATAACGTATATACAACATAGATTATTTATCGGTTCCTTTCTTGTTGGTTAATTCGGATAAAATCGAGCAAAATTGTGATTTTACTTACAGTTTTAATTTGCACTGTAAATTTTGATTTTCCCAAAGACAACCAGTTAATTTGTCATTACAGTATTATTTTCTCAGAACTAAATAGTGAAAAATCTATAAGAAACATTTTTAGAAAGACTTGACCACTTTAAGCATTTATTAACAAACTTAGTTTTTACCATCTTTTGTGGAACATGCTTTAATAACTAATAGTGTCAACTAAAAGAGAGGTTTTAAGTTCAATCAAGGATATCTAATATCTTTAAACAATAAGTCTAGTAAAATAATTAGGTTTAAATTAATTTTGCAGAATTTAACTCAGAAAACGCAAAAGGAATAGATTTTGTGCTACCTCCTCCGACAAAAAAGCGAAAAATTGAAAAGTCCCAAGTGGAAACTGCTTCAACAAGCATATTTTTAAGTACAACCATCATATATTTGATATCAGGGTTAATATTATAATTGTCTATTAAAAAATCAGAGACAAGGCGATTTGAAAAGAAAAACATAATTCCATCGTCAATTTTTAAAATTCATCACGTCCTAATAGATTACCAAAACAAATATTCATGTTGTGCTCTTTTTTATTTCTCAAAATACATTTTTTCTATCTTTGTCACGTTTTATTGTGAGCAATTCATACATGAATGCTTTAGTTAAAACCAATGATGTTTAAAGTATCTTAAACCCTAATAGTTTTTAAAAATAAATCCCACCTTTACTTTTTTACCTTTTCTTTTTTTGTATATTTATTTAACTTTATTTTATTTATTGCTACCTTTACAAAATATACATTGAGCAAATAGTATAGTTGATCATACATCAAGTATAGTTATAAACAAATCTGTCAGATGGACAGTAGGCAGTGGTGTGAGAAACCAACCAGTGCTGGAACTCTTTTTTATCTACCATCCTAGGATTTACTCCACAGTTTTATGCTGCATAATCTCTTTTCAATGCTTAGTAGTGCCTTGGTAGTATGTAGAATGTTGTCTATGTCCTCCTTTGGTCAAAGGTTGTACCTAGGTTTCTTTGGACAAGATTATGGCTTCGCCTTTTACAGTAGGTGCTTTTAAATTTAGTTTCCTTGTCCTTGTGAATAGTATGAGAAAGGTTTTCTTAGGGTTGATACCCGTTTTCTCACATCGACTTTATAAAATATTTAGAGCCATTAGATTTCGTGGTCCGATTGACCAAATAGCGCCTTTCAATTAATTAATCTTTATGTACGGTATTGGTTGAAAAGAAAAAGTCAGTGTCGCGAGCGGGATTCGAACCCACGATTTTCGGCTAGATAGGCCGCTGCTCTACCACTTGAGCTATCTTGACTTCGATCCACTCGGACACCAACTTCCCATCTCAACCCACCGTTCGGGCTCAGTTTGAAGGATAAATTCGTCCATTTAGATTCATTGAATTTTTAAAACTTTCCATCTCCACCCCCTGAAATATAGAGAGAGCGAAACATGCTTAAAATGTTGAATAAATAACATCCAAATCCATAGTTATAATTATTATAATCACATCCTGCTTTACTTTCCACCCTTTAGCATATCTTAGAAACTTTGATTACCCGAGCACATCAATTTAGCCCCTAATTAAAAAAAAAAAAAACAAAAAAAAACCGCAATTGCTACTCAAATAAATAGTCAAGCATTTGAAAGCCTTTTTTCTATATCATGAATGGTGGAATTGGATTATCCCTCGAAACGATTTTCCACGCCAGGAAGAAATTATTTTCGCGCTTCGTCACGAAGGGCATCAGGAAGGCCTGTTTTTTCACCCAACTGGGGTCAGAGAGATAGGTTCTTAAACTCGTTCCTTTTTGGATCATAAGGGGATTTTGTTTATAACCTTATTGAAGGTGGACAATCAAAGAGATTCTAGGATGAAGAACATCATTTCTAAGCAGTTGACATCATAGGCTGAACAAAAATTGACGATATATTTCAAGCATTGTAACTTGAAACTTGAACGATTGTTAATAAAATAAATAAAGTGTTGAATTGAGAAAGATCTTGTATGGATATGTCTTTATCATGATGACCGTTGGATATATTGATAGATAGTGGCATCTCTGCTTTAAATGTACTTATACAAACGATACGAATAAAACTCTCTGCGGATTATCTAAAGAATTAGGAAGAGACAGGACATAAGACAGGGTTTAAAATATCTTAGTCTAATAATAGAATTTCCGAAATTATATGAAATAGGAGCGGTCTCTGAACTCTAAAAAACTAGAAGCGTGATAATGACTAATTTCTTGTACTAGTACTTGAGTAAGATTACTAAATACTAGTCTTTATATGTTGTATAGTGTTTAGGTTTTTTCTTAAGAAAATGGGTCATTGCTTGCTGGTGACTGATCGAGCGCACGCCACGTACAGTCACATAGCGTGTATCACAATAATCACTATCACAATAAATTGTTAGTTAAATTTAATGAGCACAACCATGTAATAAATTGTTAGTTAGATTTTATGAGCACAACCATGTAATAAATTCCTAGTTATATTTTATGAGCACAACCACGTAATAAATGTTAGTTAAATTTTATGAGCACAACCATGTAATAAATAGTTACATAAATTTTATGAGCACAACCAAGTAATAAATTGTTAATTAAATTTTATGAGCACACTGACTCAGGATCCAGGCTCAGAGCTAACAGGCTTTCAGTCTCGAACTTCTACATCATAGAAATTCATCCTGGTAAGAAACCTTTCAGAACAGAGGTGCTAAGAATCACTAGGCAACCTTGCAAAATTTGAACAATATGTGACGATAAGTACGTTCCTTTGCAACATCATCAGTCGTAGATTTTTCTGAATTATAAGATATTGAATATCGTTGGCGATTGCCCTTTTGAACCCGTTTGGTTGTTGCCGGCCGATTGGCGAGTCAGTTGCTGCCTAGAGTTCACGCCAAAAAATCCTATTATTACCCAAATTCCATGGTTGTGCTCAATTTAAGCGGGGAAGACACCCGATGCAACGCTATGTGACACTACCCGATGCTACCCGACGCCTTGTCACGTTTTGGTAGTGTGTACATCTATGCGACATCAAGAGCACGCCATGTACAGTCACGCAGCGTGTATCACAATCGCAACGTCTTTTTTTGTTCTTCATGCGTTACTTTGAGCAAAACCTTGTAATAAATTGTTAGTTAAACTAGTTAGTAGTTTTGCCATGATGGCTTAAAAATGAACGAAAACCTGTTTAAAACGATAAATTTCCTCGGATGGTCTGCCACAGCGTGTATCACAATCGCAACGCCTCTTTTCTTCTTAATGCATTATTTTAAGCACAACCATGTAATAAATTGTTAGTTAAACTAGTTAGTAGTTTTGCCATGATGACTTAAAAATGAACGAAAACCTGTTTAAAACGATAAATTTCCTCGGATGGTCTGCCACAGCGTGTATCACAATCGCAACGCCTCTTTTCTTCTTAATGCATTATTTTAAGCACAACCATGTAATAAATTGTTAGTTAAATTTTATGAGCACAACCATGTAATAAATTGTCAGTTAAATTTTATGAGCACAACCATGTAATAAATTGTTTGTTAAACTTAATTGTTTTAAATACATTTATTGCGGTGTTTTGATAAATTTTCTGCCTAACCGTCATAATTAAATAATTTTTATAAAAACATGAATTTTTGATCTCGTTTAATTTGGTTTACATTATAATGGGAATTAATATAGCCACAAAATTACAAATACTTAGTTTGAAATAAACTATAATAAATACGAGTGTCCTGTTCTGATGCGACTCGAAGAAAATGGTGTAATTTTATGAGCAAAACCATGAAATAAATTGTTAATTAAATTCTTTATATCAAAAAATAGTATTCCGGTGTTTTGATCAATTTTCTACCAAACCATTATAATTAATTTAAAAAAACAACTAATGAATTTTTGATCTCGGTTAATTTGATTTATATTAAAATAAGTATGTTGTAAATAATAAACGTCAATAATACATGTAGTTTAATTAAACGCTTGAGTGTCCGGTTCTTTTGTCTTCGACTGTACTCGATGCTACCCGACGAAAATCTGGACAGTGGGGATCGCAGAGCGTAGAGTAGCGTAGCGTTGCATAGCATCCGCCAGATGTGCACGGGGGTAATACATTCTTATGGAAAATTAGGGTAGCATCGGGTAGCGTCGCATAGCGTTGCATCGGGTAAGTGTGTTCCCTCCCGGCTTGTTGTTTCTGTAGTAGCACAACGCCAACCTTTTTGAAAACTATGCACCGGACATTGATTAAAGTCGAAGAATCTACGACGTGAGAAAAAGTAGACTATTGCTTGGAATAGTTTGTAGGGTGAAGTACGAAACGGATAGAATAGATAGAATAACAGACCACTGAAGGTGGCACTAGACTAAAACAGAGAGAAGCAGACTGAGTTGAACCAAAACGACCAAGCGACTTCTTTATCCTCTTCCGTCTCTTCACATTTGGTTTGAGAGTTGAAAAGTACTTTTTTTAATTATCATTTTATTTATTTTTTTATATATGTTTAAAAGTATTATATTAGCCAATAAGCCTGTGGAGTAGTGATAGAAGTTCAGCTGTTTAGTTCATTCGGTGTTAAAGTGCAGATTCCACGTGGCGCTTCGTTCCATTTTTGGACAACGTATCAAGGCAAATTTTGCGGTTTCTGGACGAGATGAAGACATTATGTGGTGAAAGGGTTTGGTGGATGATAATGTCAGCGGGTGTATATCGTGTAAATTAAGGGTTCAAGGATGCTCCCCTGTGCGACGCCAGCTTGAGAGAAAGGGGATATCGATATGCCATGTCTGTTTTTGAAATAGCGATCAGACAACTAGTTTAAGGTTAGGTAATAACTAAGTAAGATGTATTTCAGATTCCACAGGGCGCTGAAGAGACAAACCTTTTTCAAATTTGACCAATTGTGTGGTTGCTATGAAACAATCCGTTTAAAATGGCCTCGTTTGACACGTATCTCTTTCAATGAGTATATTTAATTGCTACCTTGACGATATTTCTTTAACAGAATTTGGGTCACATTTTCTGAGAGGTATTTAACGTAAGTGCGAGATTCCGTGCGATTGTTCAGGGAACAAAAGCTTTTCCTCTCAAGATATGTAAAACAGTGCTTATTTATCGTCGGTGCAAAGAATACAATACGGCCCATTTCTGGCCGTGAGTGGCCCCCATGAAGATACGGGAAGGGCGATAAACGCCATGTCGAATGGATTGGAACCATCTCGAGTTTCAAGTAGCGAGAGGATGTCCTACACTGGTATTACCAGATGTTCAGGCTGCTTCTTTATTGTATTTCTGGGTCCAGGGAGTACGTTAAGAAGTTTATATCTTGCCGGCCAGATAAAAATCGATGATCGGCCTTGCAAAGCCTAGGAAAATAACTTCTTCAGAAACAAGTGGCCATTTAGCCAATAGTTATTTACAGATTTATCGAGACATTAATTCGTTTTATTGACAAGGATACGTAAATTAATGAAAACTGAATTCTAAGTGTTATGAGTGCTGAGAAAAGAACTTATCGTTAAATTTAAAGTACGTTGTAACAAAAGTTTTCCTTCAGCGTGGTTTAATTAAATTTTCATCTTTTAACCTACATATATTAATATTTAAAAAAATAAAAAAATAAAATAGGCGAAATCAATACATTTATACTGCTACTTTGAATTAAACAAGCAAATTTGGAGAGCCTTTCATAGGCGTCAGCAAAAAGGATTGCCTAGAATAACTGCCTAGATACGACCTAGTTGTGGACTATTTTTATTATGTAGGGGCGCTATATTTCATCAGCCTACTGACTTTATTATGCCAAACAGTGTAGAAAGCATTTTCTATGTCAAAACCATGCCAGGATGTTTCCTGACAATGAAAAGTACTGCTTAATTATGGGCGATGGTTGACCAAACTGATCTGTCGTTCATACTCTTTTTTCATTCACATTCTACTAAACCTTCGATTTTAATGATCATTACCAAATTTTACATTTCAAATGAAGAAACAGCTTCCTGCATGATCAACTGTTCTGTTCATATCTGCTGTAAATTGTTATTTAACATTTAATACTATAAAAAAAGATCAGTAGAGGGCAGGACATCTTCTTCGCCGAGCTTTCTAGGGATATATTTTCCTTCACCAAGATTTCAGCATCCTATCTTGCTCGTAAAATCCTCGGGACAGAAAAAAATCCTTTGTCAAATTCCTAAACATGGTCTCGCCTTCAATGCTGATGTCACAGAAAATCTTCAAAGGGATCAATGATAAAAGAATCTTCATCTGATCAGTCAGCTATAAACGCATTAGTACATGGAAAGGCCAGATCCAACATAATCAATAAATATATTCAAAATCTCAAAAACCTGGAGAAATGACAATATCGTGGGTGCCAGGATAGGGATAGGGATAAAAGAGGCGGCCACGAGGTTTACTGCACCTCGACCTAAATAGATCTATTGTGTTGCTCTGTTATTTATAACTCACTGGCCAGCTTCATGCTATTAACCAGCTTCGACAGCTTTGCCAACGGTTCCTTGGTGTAGGATCTTCCTTTTGGTTTTTCTTGTCCTAGTTGCAAGAACCTGCACCTACTTCTACCTTCGCAGAAACATAACATGAGTTCTGCAGTCCCCTCCGCTTCCTGGCAGTATCTGCACAGTGTTTCTTCTGTCTGTACTCCTATACGGTGCATGTGCTTTCTTAAGTGGCAGTGCCCAGGAGCCCAACCAGAATTCTGGTTCGGTTGCGGTTGACTTCCAATAATTTTGTAAGTTTTGCGGATGGTTTTTCTACGAATCTCTTCGCGTGCCTCATACATTTGGTGGATGCCAAGACACAGATGAGATCTGCAATACCATAATATTAAGGCCCAGAACGTGGGATATGGTATGGTATGGTAAAAAAGGATACTAGGAAGCGGGGTCTGTGCTCCCCAGGCCCTGCAGCCGTTTGGCTTATTGTACCTTCCTAGTTCATTAGTTCAGTGCAATAGACTCAATCCTTCTCCTTAGAAGTATCAGGTCATTGACTGTCGCTGCTCCAATTTGATTCCCTAAGTTTTTTCCATACGTTAGGTTAAATTTCCATTGAGCTGTTGCTTCGCATTCGAAGATGATATGGGTGGCTGTTTCCTCCTCCTCATTACATAATCTGCAAATGGGATCATCGTTTTATATACTCATGTTGTATAGATGTCTTCTCAGATGCCAGTGACTGGTTAGTAGTGCTACCGCTCCTCCGAGTTTGGCCCTCTCCAATTGCAGCAGTGCTTTTGCCAGTCTTGGTGAGGGTTGTTTCATCACAAGTTTACTATGTCTAGGCGCCGCTAGAGTTTATCCACTTCTCATTTTGTTTTGTTTGGATCCATTCTGCGATGGAGGATTCTATATTTGTTTTTGTTCTCCCAAATATAGGTTCGGGGCCTATGTACGGTCTTGCAGATCCTACTCTGGCCAGACTGTCTGCTTTCTCATTACACAAAATTCCCCTGCGCCCTGGCACCCAAGATATCATCAGGTTGTTGTTTCCCCAGGTTTTGGAGATTTTGGATGCATTCACTAATTAATTTTGATGTGATTCTTTTATATGCTAATGTTTTAATGGCCGCTTGGCTATCAGATCTTATAAGGATTTTTTGCCAGTGTAACCTCTTTTAAGATTTTCCAGGGCACAAGCAGTGATAACATGTATTTCTTCTTGAAAGACCGAAGTGTACTTCCCTAATGAGTTTGATTGCTCATGTTTTAGGCTTGTACAGAAAATGCCCGATCCGGTTCATTCGTTTGTTTTGGAGCCATCTATACGATACCCTACCATTGTATCTGATGCTTTCCTGTGTTCTTCTTCTCCTTTATAATCCGTTCAGGCTTTGTAGGAAGTTGTGAAGAATGTTTTCGGGATCAAACATTGCTAATAATGGGTGTCTGATTTTGTTGATTATCGTTGTATGCCCGAATTGTTTAGTTCCTATACAATTTAATTGTTTCTGGAGCCTAAGTGAGCTTTTCCTAGCCTCTCCTTGTATAAATATTTCCGGTGGAGGTAGGTCTAGCAGAGTTTCTGATGCATTTGTAGGGGTTGTTCTCATTGCCCCTGTGATAGGTTTGCTAGTCTTTGTATGCTGCCTAATGTTTGGGTAGCTACTTTTTGTTGAGCTTTGTTCCACCAGATCAGTGATACATAGGTTATTCTGTGTCTTATTACTGCCGTGTATAGCCAATAGGCCATTTTCTGTTTTAATCCCCAAGATTTGAGAACGTGGGATAACGCTCCTTCATTCTTCATGAAGATGAAATTTAAAAAAAAACTCCATCTCAGAATAGGTCCACAAAAAAACAAAATGAGATGTGGACTAATACCAGAGGTGCCAGACATAGTAAATTAAAGAAAAAAGAAAGAAGAATGAGAGAGGGCTAGAGAGATATATATAGAGAGAGAGAGAGAGAGAGAGAGAGAGAGAGAGAGAGAGAGAGAGAGAGAGAGAGAGAGATAGCAAGAGAACGGGAGGGAGAAGAGAGTGATAGAAGAAAGAGAGACAACGAAAGGGCAAAAAGTATGAAGGAAGGAAGAAAAAAAAAAGAGAGAGAGAGATTCCAAAACTGTTCAACATAAAACAAGGTTTATTATCTTTCGTATATTTCGTGTGTATTCAAAATAAACAACCATCCCTAAATTATTTTTTTAACATTATTTAAGTAGGCCAGAAAATGGAGTGGGATCTCAGGTTAACACCCTGTAAATAATGTATCTATCTATCAGAGCTTGAGCTTAGAAAATGGTTTTTATCTATCCTATTGTAATATTCCCCCTATGCAAACTTTAATTGTATGTAGGAATGCCCATTAAATGTAAGAAAGGTCCCTGAGGACTTTTTTTAAATTTTACGAGCTTTTATAAATAAAATATTTATTTAGAAATCGTGAGATGCGGTCTGGTGTGATGTAGGTTTCAGAAAAACATTTTCTTTATCGTGCCAACGTTTCGATCTTTGTTGAGATCATCTTCAGGGCCTGAGATTTACAAACATTGTTTACATAATACAATTACATTTTGGATGTGGAAAAGTGAATTTATACAATGCAAAATTTATTTTCTTCCTTACATTTTGTTCTCTCTCTCTCTCTCTCTCTCTCTGTCTCTTTCTTTAACTCTCTTCCTCCTTTTTTTCTGGCTTGTCTCTTGGTCTTTTTTATTCCCTTCTTCTGTCTCTCTTTTTTCTTCCTTCCTTCATACTTTTTGCCCTTTCGTTGTCTCTCTTTCTTTTATCACTCTCTTCTCCCTCCCATTCTCTTGCTTGTTTCTCTCTTACTCTCTTTATTTCCATGGCGATTGTTGAGTCTCTTATGTTGTTGAATATGATGTCAGTATTTGACCAAATTCTGCGACTCCAAATACAACCACATTGTCATGCATTCTCTCTCTCCCTCCTCTCTCCCACACACTCTCTCTCTCTCCTCTCACTCCATCTCCCTCAGTACACGCGTGTTTGATTGCACAAACAAACGGTTCCGATTGATATACAATTTTTCAAAATTCAATTCAGCCTCCGCTCAGTGGATCGAGATTCTTGAGGTTTCCGCGGGACAAAAGAAAAAGAAAGACGAGGAAAATTTCATGGCCTTTTTCATCCGTCACGCCGCAATTCTGGGTGTGGGAGAACGAAAATCGTGATTTACATTCGAACAGTTGGTGTATTATAGAGGAAGAAAAAAAAATGGAAGGTCATGGAAAGTGATCCACAAAAGAATTAATCCATCTACGATATACAAATGTAAGAATGTATGTCGTTATTTCTGACACGTGCCGCCGAATTAAAAAAAATTGAAATTTCCAAATTTTGTATTTATTTTTCAAGCCTTTTTGCTGTGCAACTCTGATTATGCGCATCTTTGACGATGAAGTTTTCAAACTCAAACCTGAATACAAGTACAAAAAGTTTTGAGACACTTAAAGACTGGTAAAGCCAAAATGCTTGATTTATGAGCTCAAATAGCGGCACCAGTTGCGAAAAATCGAAGCTTTTCTAAATGGAATAATAACTTGCCATAAAAATGGATTGTGTATGGATCAAAGTAGGTCAGGTTGTATAAATGTTCACGAATGTGCCAGAACACAAGCCAAAACAAACTTTGGCACCTCGAAAAACCAATGGTGGCCTGGTTCTGAATAAATTATAGGCAGGTTAGCTATGAAGTTCTTCCTCACCCACCTTATACTCCAGTCTTGTCTACCATGCCATTTTTTTTAAGCAATTTGGACAACTTCATCAAGAGAAAATGTTTTGTCAAAAAGCGTTTTTGACTAGATTTTTTCACTAAAGTTCTGCACTGGTTGCACATCGGGAAAAGTGCCTAGAATAAGAAAGTAAATACTTTGAATAAAACGGTTTTTATTTAATTTGAAGGATAAAGTCAGGGGAATTCAACCTTTTTTCTCTTTAACCATCATAGTCGCTCGATTGGGGTATATGACGCATGACTTCACACATAACCACTCTTGGTTAAAATATATATTGCATTACCTGAACGCTAAGACAAACAAAAAATGGGGATTTCAAAGTGAAGTTGGGCGTTTTTTCGCCTGATCGACTGAGTCACTAATGATCTTAATGTCCTGTTAGGCTGGACTGGAGCGGTCAACCTTGTCCTCTGAGTCTGACTGTCGAGACGTTTTGTTTTCATTCTTGAATGTCAGATCAAGGCTGTCCTAGTTAACAATTATGGAAAATTTCTAATAACCAAATTAACAGAATTTCAGGTCTATAAAGAAACAATCTTGGCTTATAAGAAAACAATCCGCCTAAAAAAAAATGCTTCATTCTTCAGGATACTTTTTTAAAATATTATTTATATGCATTTACTCTACTTTCATTTCAAGTCCCTGAGCTTAAAATGATCTAGCTGAAAAATTTGTACTATTTTATTTTCAAAAGTTTTATTTTGAAAATATTACCATCTGACTCGGCATAACAGCTGAATTTTTTTCAAAATGACGCCCTGTTAGATTATAAAAAAAAGAAATGATTTATTTATTTTTTTAAATAAAAAATAAATAGGTTTAT
Source organism: Cimex lectularius (assembly GCF_000648675.2). Classification (NCBI taxonomy): domain Eukaryota; kingdom Metazoa; phylum Arthropoda; class Insecta; order Hemiptera; family Cimicidae; genus Cimex; species Cimex lectularius. The sequence goes on along the minus strand of NW_019392827.1, from coordinate 85,084 downwards.
CTTTAAGCGTTTAAAAAAAGTGATATTTCTGTGATCACAATAGTTTCTCCTGAAATTATGGACAGTCAGAAAGCAACACTAGGATCTGAAGCGATGATTTCGTGGATCACAACTTACTCCTGTCATACTAATGTGATTGATGAATAGCTGTCCTTTAAAGGTATAAGAAACACTGCTAGCATACTCGAATAAACTCGGATTCAGCATATCGTGATGCCATCGAGATGGGAGACGTTCATCCAAAGGCGTTCGAGCAAGGTGTCGTACACGGATCAGCAGAAGACGTTCGCCGGCGATTCCGAACTTGCCGGACCCTCGAAAGCCTGGAGATCGAACTACGGTACGTCGAATTTGCCTGGGGCATTCAGAGTCGTTCACAGTTGTAATTTGTTTAGAAACATCAAGCGCTTCGGGTGATACATTTATACAAACAACGACGAACACGTCTTCGGAAGAGACGACTTCCTCATCGAATACTTTCTCCTGCGAGGTAAATAATTTGTAGCGAAACACTTAAAAAGGCAAGAGTGTTGAACCGGCACTGGGCCCGTGTTACGGCTTTGCGGCCATCTTCAGTGAGTTCCGCAAGTGTATGCACACCTTGCCTGTTCAAAGTGTACTCACAAGACCACCCACCATCAACTTTAACCAAACTTACAAGAGAAATTGGCAATTTCATCAAAACTTAAGCAATGAAAACAATAAATATTCATTATGTTTTGAACATAAATGACACTGAGACCTACACGTTGAAGAAAAAACTGCTCACAGACCAAATATGACAGATGGTATCAAAATTTTGATTGGGCTAAAGTACATTTTAATTTTTTATTTTTTAAAATTAAATTCGTTTTTATTTAATTAGATCAAATATAACGGGAAGACTTATTTTGTGTAGGCCTAGGTTACAATTCCAGTTCCTCATTGAGGATTGTGCAAAATCTAAATAGCATAACATAATAGTGAGTGTAGATGGACCCAGAGCCGGTTCAACATGTTTTCAGCGACTCTCCGACTAAAACCCACCATAGATTTAACCTAATAGGGATTGGCTGTTCTGTCAAAACTTGACTTTAAGAAATGCACACAATTAATATTCTGTTTTGGGCATAAATGGCACTGAGAACTACAGGAGAAAAACTTCTTACAGACCAAAATATGACTCCCCCCCTTTAGGACTTTCTTTTCCCATCATTTCAATCTATATTCATCCACTCTGAGCCATAGGTGATGACTGGTCTTAATGCCACCTTGTAAATTCTTTATTTGGCTGCCTAGCACAGGTTGGAGCGCCTACAGACATTCATTTCTCGCTGCCATTTTTCTTCTAATAACCTCACTAATCCTGCTTGAAGAAGTTATAACTGCACCTAAGTTTTTAAAATTTTTAACTGCTTCAAAGTCCACCTGAAGATTCCAGAATATCCTCCTATTAGTGAGTACAAGATCATTACTCATTCTAACTAAACGACAACATTCTAACTTTCCTCATTTTACACTTAATTCGAAGAAGAGACTTAATTTACCAATAATACCTAGAAAACTTATCAAAGTGAATCCATTAAAGTAGCATATACAGTACTCAATGAAAAGTTCATTTTATCAGACTGTCAGTATGATATTGCATTCCTTCTGGCTAGCAGCTTTTGAAATAAAGTATAAAACAATAAATCTAAGAACTAGTTTAAAATGAATATGTGAACTAATTTATATGACTTTTTTTATTGGTAAAAAATAGAAGGTAAAAGCGGCTTTCGGGAACCCGTTCTGTATCAACTCAACGGATGAGGTAGGTTGGCCTAAGACTGAGTGGATTCAGGTTCAAAGTTTCATGTGATATTTATTTCGCAAGGTCTTGGACTTGGAGCCGGCGGAAAATGAAGTGATACGCAACGGAGAAGTGAAACTCGGGAACAGATTGATAAGAAGCGCTTGCATTATGAAGACCGCTTGCTTTGCCACTGTAGGCATTGGGACAGGCATCGCAGCGGTTTTCATTCTCATCTTTCAAGAAGTGATGGCGGAATTCAAGTATCATGCTTTGCTAAATGGTACACAACACACACATATTACAGCACACTTTGGTCAAGAAATGTTAAAGAGTTTCCATGACAATTAAACCCAAAAAACAACAAATAAAACAATCGACAATTAATAATTAATAAAACAACTCATTTTGTAACTTAAAAAAAAATTTACAAATCAGCAGTTTCAATGCCTTCAATATTCTAATTATTTTTTTTTATTATTATTATTTTTTTTTTTGTAAAAGGGAAAACTATTGTAATATTGTTCAGGCTCTCTGAGCAATGTTAACTTTTATTCTTAAATATTACCTAAAATCACCTACCTCAGTTTTGGCTGATCGTGGTCAGACCTGAAAGTTAGACTGCAGGGGTTGTCAGCAACAGCTAGGTCAATTCAACAACCAACACATACAGTTTTTGAACAAACCTAGACCCACTCACACTCTCACTCACTTTTAAATACATTCTTTTCTATTTACATATTCACCCAAATAAGGCGGTGCTCGGTATTCGTATAGCTTTTTAAAGAGAGCCTATGAAATACTCAATATTTCAACTTCAGCCTTCTCACATTATGTATTCACTCTAATAAATACATTCAGTCTCCATGAACACAAACAAGGAACATGAAAATATCTATCAAGTACTATATCCAATAAAACAGTTGTTTCCTCCAAAAATCAAAACAGGGGGCACATTCGCTGCTTCGCTCAAGTACAATTCTCGTCTGCTAAACATTCTCGCTAATAAATAAATTCAATCTCACTAATTGCTTTGCTCAAACACAACTTTTTTTAAGCTGTAGGTTAGGAATAATTAGCCATAGCTCCCAAAGGGGATGACAGGTGATTCCCGGGAGCCACATACTCAGCCAGAACGGACCTACAGGGGGAATCAAGAGGGCTTACCAACACAATTGTCATGTACATACTAAACATTCTCACTAGTAAATACATTCAATCTCAATAAAAGCAAAAGGGAACATAAAACAATATCCATTAGTACTGTATACAATAAAACTTTGAAACAACACAAATACTAGCTATTCAAGCAAAATTTTGACATCGGTTGGCATTTCTATGCACTTTCTATAGAGCTAAGTAAGGACACTTCAGTTATGAGGGATACATTAAACTTGATAACATATTGATAACATACCAGGCAGATACATGGGTCAAAGCATCATCTGTGTGTCAACCTTGCATGGCCTATTCTTAGTTGGGTGAATATCCTCTTCAAGGGCCACCTATTGATCGAGCTCTTGATAAAAAGAGCTTTTCTGTCGATCCAGCCACCGATGCTGACATTTCCTATTAACCATGTTTTTAATATCAGTTTTTGAGTCGGAGTGTTGAATCGCAGTAGGTCTGGAGGTTCCTATTCATCCCTTTTGCCAAGATTGTTCTTAAATATCTGACATTAATGAGATGTAACTTTATGATTTGATGTCATTTGAGTCACTTGTAGATGTTGCCCAGTGACAAGTGATTGTAATCTATGATAAAAAAAAAACATTATTGATTTACATCCTTTTATTTAGTAAAAAAATGCCATTTGGTTGCAGTTTTAGATAATCACCAAATAACATCACCTTTGGTGATTCTTTTCTGGTTCAGTGGTGTCATTATTCCTTTGCTGATCGGTTGCCTCATAGTTATTTACATCGAGGTCAGTGCTGATCAAAATTCACTTTTTTATTAATTTGTTATAAAATAAATTGTTTATTTTAGCCAAAAGCAGCAGGTGAAGGTATAGCGAACGTTATCGGATATTTAAATGGAGTGAACACTTCGACTGGTAATACGATGAAAATCATGATTGTAAAGTTTTTCAGCGTTTTTGGCACAATGGCATCAGGGATTGCAGGGGGGATGGTGGGATTTTAAATACTCAAACTGTTTTAAACTTTTTATTTTATTTTTATTTTCTTCCAGGAAGGTCCATTAATTCATATCGGTGCTTGCATAGCTAGCTGTATATCAAATCTTCGATTGCCTTTCCATTGGTGTATAAGACCTGAACCAAATTTCAATCAGCCTTTCAGACGTTTACAAACTGATTTACACCGAAGAGATTTAGTCGGAGGTGGCATGGCAGCAGGGATTTCTGGAGGATTTTTTGCTCCCTTTGGTATACTTCATTACACTCAAGTTTATATAAATTTTCTGTTAAATTTTTCTTTTTAATTTCAGGAGGTTTGATTATGGTTTTAGAAGAAGGGTTGATTTATTGTACCAGTGATGTTATGGTTGGTATCCTCATTTGCTCTATTGTATGTCAAGTATTTGTTGTGACTGTCATGTCAATAATTTTTGGCTGTGAAGGTTAGCACTAATTGAACTTCAACTTACAATGCTTACAATTGCAATTATTTCAAAGGTTGCCAAAATCAAAGAGCTTTATTATTTTTTTCGACACCGACCAAGTCGAATGGTTACAAATACAGGGACATCGGGCTCATAATCTTGGAAGCGGTGATTGCTGGCCTTCTCGGTGCAGCATGGAATTATTGCCAACTAAGATTGATTTTATTAAGAAACATGTACGTGCTCTGTAATTAAAAAATCTATTTTTATAAATTAAAAATTTTCTTATTGCAGATATGTTAAAACAAATGGTCGTAGAATTTCTGAAGCGTTAGTGCTCGCTTTGATCACTGCTGGTATTGGGTGGTTGCAACTTGCAGGTTTGCAGCAAAATTGTGTTGATGAACCATCTGATGTCAAAGGATTTAATTTTGCCTCGTTGAAAGTAAGAAACATCAGAAACAACAACCTATACTAACTTAACATATAAAGGATTCTTTGTCATCTTTAACACTTATTATAGAACATTAATAAAGTTACAGAAAAGGCACACCATTCTTTTTCACCATCTCAGTTGGATTGTGGAACATTTTTGTTTTATAGTTTTTGAAGGTCTCTTAACAAAAACTGATCTGTTTCAGTTAAAATGCAAAAGTGGACAGATAAACGGTGTTGGCACACTTATTGGATTGTCTCAGCCAAGTGCGATAAAGTTTCTTTTCTACGATTCTGACTGTACGATGAATTCTGAAGTATAAACCACTCCCACCCGAAGAAAAATCCCTGTAATTTGAATTTGTCATTTTAGCCTTTGACATGACTACACTTTTAATATATTCTATTACATACTTCTTCCTTTCAACGGCGACGATGGGTACGTACATATCTGCTGGAATATTCGTACCGAACATTTTGCTTGGAGCTGCTTGGGGGAGATTCTATGGAGAGTTCTGGAAAGCTGTCGCTTTCCCATATGTAAATATATACATTAAAAAAAATAATTTTTTGTTATTGTTTTATTAAGGAAGATTTCAGACCTCATATATTTGCGATTGTTGGAGCCGGTGCGCAGCTCTGTGGTGTGATCAGAGTGCCTTTAACCATAGCGATTATTATGATTGAAACTTGTTCAGCATATTATCTAACTCTTCCGATTTTTATTGCAATGATGATTTCAACAGTGGTCGGCAACACGATTAATGAAGTATGCGTACGATGTGCAAACCCCCCCCCCAAAAAAAAAAAAAAAAATTAATGGTGTCTGTTTAGTCTATATACCATATCCAGTGCTTGGTGGCAGGCATGCCAATAATTGAAAAAGACCCTTCACCGTTATGCATGAGAATTTCAGTTCAAGATGTGATGGAAAAAAGTGTTGTCAGCCTGCAAAAAGAGGAATCGATACAAAATGTCTTGTTCAACTTGATGTCAACGACACACAACATTTTTCCTATTTTAAAAGGAAAGGTACTCAACTATTTCTAAACAGAGCATGTCGAAAGGAAGTTTGAATTTTTCAGATACTTGTAGGTTCGGTCCGAAGGTGCCAACTAATCCAAATACTGCGGTATAATCTTTTCAACAAAGACTTTGTTCAAAGCTATGAGATTATGAAAGGCAATGATAACCCTCCATGGACCATTAATGTAAAAATGCCCAAATATCAATTTGAATTAATTTTCTTAAATTAATTAATTAATTTTACAACAGGATATTGACTTAAACCTATATGACCTAGATCAAATCATCGACTTAGGTTTATACATGAACAACTCACCTTATTCTTTAAAAATGGTTATTATTTTAACAGTAATTATAAAATTTTTTTGAGAATATTAATTTGTTTTAAATTGCAGGACAGCTCAATTGTGAACGCTCATAAGTTAATGTCCCACATGGGCGCAAGGCATGTAATCATCGTCAATGAACTTAATGAGGTGAACCCCTATTTAATCTTCAATTAAAAACTAAAAGTTAATTTTATTTCCGTTTCAAGGTTGTTGGCATTTTGACGAGAAAAGATATTGTATATTTACGGAAGAAGGTCTCGACTTGTGCCGTCCGGCTTATTTATTTGCCTAGAAAATGATTAATAAATACTTTTTGTCATTTTTATGAAATATTTTATTTAAGTTATTCACTTTGAATTGATTAAAACTTCAGATTTTTATTGACAAACAAGAGATGGTCATTCCTAGTGGATGACTTGAACAGAATGTTGGAATTTTTAAGTACCAAAAATGAATGTGAAAAAGGAAAAAAATAGCTCAATCAAGGAAGTATCTGTTGGTACACCAAAGGATCTAGAATGCAAGAAGGTTCACGGACAGGAGTATTTGTCCCCCAGAACGAAAAATTCAGAGCCCATGGTTACACCAGTAGCTTTCAAATATCCAAATACAACAAACCCATGCAATTGAGAGGCATAATTCTATACTTATCCAAAAGAGAAAATTCTTTAAACCTAGAATCCAGATAATCAAATTCCTTGAATTGGGACTCACTGGTGTACTGTGAGTACAGGACAGGGTAATGACTCCTAAAGGGCATATTATGCCAAATTTTAACCAGCATTGTCTGTCTACACTAAATGCGCCATCTTCAGTGAGTAAATGTGGAAAGGGACCTGATAAGTAACCCACCATCAACTTTACATCTACATAGCCCAAAGTAATAATAATAAAGATTGATAAACACCGGCACCCCGAGGGTTGATATAACCTCTGCTGTTGCGAACCCTTGTAAAAAATATTAAAAAAAAAAAAAAATAAATAAAGATTGGTAAACTGTGAAAACAATTTTTCTATTCTAACAGGTTTCCTGCATTGCGGTTGGCATTCATTAAAGCTAAAACATTATAAAATTATATGTTAATATATATACAAAAAAAAAAAAAAAAGTTATAGATTGTACATTAAATTACAGAGGGATATTTAAAAAAAAATTGAATAAATAAATTAACACATAATGGAAAAAGTGTCTTCTCTTGCAAGTTGTAATTATTTAAATAAAATTAATTTCAGCTGGTTAATAAAAAAATAAGTTACTTGGAATAAAATTTTCATTACATATGTGGTTGAACTTGAACTTACAACTTATGTCGTGATGTTTACTATTGGGGCTATTAGCAAAGACGCGACCCGTGTGTCTCGGCTCTCTGCCATTATTAAGAAGGTGCAAAAAGAACATGTGAGTGATTTTTTGACTCATGAGTTATTCTCTAAATAATTAGATGGATTTCTTTTAGCCAAAAATCCACGATGAACCACCAGGTCATTCATTCATCAACACAAAAGCGGAGGTAAGTTTTTTTTAAAATTTGTCTGAGCAGATGTTTTACGGCTGTTGCCTTAGGTTTTGGACTTTGAAGTTCCTGAATGCAGCTTAATAGTGGCAGCTGAAGTAAAATATGGAAGAAGGCTTCAGATTAAGCTAGAAGCTTTTCGTTTTTTAGCTTTTGTTGGAGTAGGAGTTTCAGTTGGCCTAGTGGCATTTCTGATCTTATTTGTTCACGAAGAATTGGCTGTATTGAAGAATAAGCTATTGATAAATGGTAAAACATCCTTTACACATACCAACAACCTAATCTATATCATTTGTAGTTATTGACAAACACAGCATAGTGTCGCCCTTGTCTATATTAGTGTGGTTTGGCGGTGTACTTATTCCTGCTATGATCGGATGCTTGTTAGTTGTTTTCATTGAAGTGAGTATATTTAAAATTGTAAGTGTTTTATTTGCTCACGTGGAATTTTGTGTAGCCGAAAGCTGCAGGTGGTGGTGTTGCTGGCATAGTCGGCTTCGTTAATGGAGTCGATACATCTGCAACATTAACTATGAAAATTTTACTTATTAAATCGATCAGTGTTATCTGCTGTATCACCGCGGGACTGGCTGGTGGAATGGTAAGATGACCCATCCAAAAAAGTGATTTTGTGTAAATTGATTTCTTTTATGAATTGGAGGAAGGTCCGTTGGTGCACATAGGAACAATTGTGGGCGCTTGCTTACCAGACTTTAAAATTTTGGCATATGAACCATTACGGTATCTAAGAACGGATTATGACAGAAGAGATCTTGCCGGAGGTGGAATAGCCTGTGGAATTTCTGCTGCATTTTTTGCTCCAATAGGTGTTTATAAATAGTAGGATTTTTGACAATTTATTTATACAAAATTTGTCATTGTAGACAGCCAGACAGCTCCATAAAAAATCATTTACTCTTTTCTGTAAATTACTTAGAATTTAGAAATACTTGGTTATGTTACAGGTGGCTTCGTGATGGCCATGGAGGAAGGAATGATATATTGGAACCTAAAAATAATCTTCTATATTCTAGTCAGCTCTATGATGACAGATATTATAGTTACATCATTGATGTCAATACTTTTTGGATGTTCAGGTAATTTAGTTTAACAAAATTTAAAAAAGTTCTTTTGTTTTATATTCACAATTCTTCAGGTTGTTTGAGCGCAAAGTCTTTTCTCTTCTTTTCTATTATCAATGAAATAGAATTCACCTATCATTTTCATTATTGGTTACTTTATTTTTTGGAAGCAGTGATTGCCGGACTTATTGGAGCAGCATGGAACTCAATCCAAACACGATTGATTATTTGGCGTAAAAAGTTAGGAAGTTTAATGTAGACAATTTGTGTTTTTAAAGTGTGCTATGGAATTCCAGATATATTAAATTTAGGTGGCACCAAATTCTAGAAATGTTTATTGTGTCTTTCGTAACAGCCACATGTGGTTGGATTATGTTGTTCATGTTTAAGAGTCGCTGTGTTCATGAACCTCATCATGTTGAAGGATTCCATTTTGGCGCACTTAAGGTTCTATCGTATTTAATTTTTAATTTTTTTTTAAATTTTTAAAACTTTTGTTTTTCAGATGGAGTGTAAGAAAGATGAAATAACAGCCATAGGCACATTGCTTACTCATACTCAATCAAATGCTATCCGTTTCCTCTTTAATGACTCAGATGGTAATAAAATTTAAAAATTAAAAAAAAAATAAAGAAAAATTAATTATATTTATCTATTAGAATTTGATGCCCCAACACTTGCAATATTCAGTGTCATATTTTTCTTCCTAAGTGTTTGGACTATGGGCACATTTATTTCTGCGGGTATTTTCATACCTAATCTACTTCTCGGTAGCGTTTGGGGTAGGCTTTATGGAGAATTATTTAAAAAGTTACTTTTTTCAAGAGTAAGTATGTCATGTTGATTCTAAAAAGCTTATTTATATTACAATTTTTTTTAAGGATGAAAACTTCAGGCCTTCTGTATTTGCAATTATTGGCGCAGCATGCCAGCTGTGTGGTGTGATCAGGATACCATACACACTCGGCGTTATAATGATGGAATCTTCAGGCACGATGCAATATGTAATCCCAGTTTTCTTGTCACAGATAATAACGACAATTGTCGGAAATATATTCAATCATGTGTGTTGATGATGAGAGCGATTGTCAAACTCACAAGCAACTTATGATATATTTTTGTTCCAGTCAATATATCATACTCAGTGCTTCCTCGCCGGTATGCCGATCGCAGAAACAGAGCCTCCACCATTCTGCATGGACATCGAAGTGCAAACTTTAATGAGCACGGCTATTAAATCATTCAAGAGAAAAGAGAAAATTCATAATATTATAGAAATGTTGAAAAACACGAAACACAACATGTATCCCATCCTGAAACATAAGGTGAGGTTAAATGAAAACTTGATGTATACATATATTATAGAGAGTTTGCTGTTCTCCTTTTCTTTTTGCATTTTCTGCCTAATAATTAATTTTTCTGATGCTGCAGCCTGCAGTTATATTTGTCTATTAAGTTTTGCCTGTTAAGATACCTGACTGTAATTTTTCTACCCTATTGCCAGCCTCTCTCTATCTCAGGGCGTTGTCACTCGAGGATAAAATATGTAAAAACACAAAATACTTTATACATATAATAAAAAATAAAAACATTTGAAAATTTTGAGGTGATTGGGGAAAAACTCCTTCATTCACACTACTAAATTACATTCACACACAGGGGGCGTCAGTGGTCGCAACAGTTTTGGCGTTGTCATGGCGCTCATCACTGTAAGGTAAAAATACATCCATCGGCCCTGCATTTGAACCCGACATACTTACAAATGGGCCTTTTTTCAAAAACACTGGTTGAGGGTTGATTTGATCTCTGCTGTTTCAAACCCTCGTAAAAAATAAATAAATACATTTGCACACCAATAAAACCTTGACAAAACAGCCCCTATTTCATGTCGAGAGACGTGGTTGTGGAAGTCCTTCAACCTTATGATGAGCTAAAAGGCTCGAAATCTGGATCGTTGCAAAACAGCCCCTTGTTTCAAAATTTAAATTTTAATAGTTTTATCTATCATTAGCATCAACTTTAACACAGTCAATCAGGCAACTTAAGAAGATGACACAATGCTGAAATGTGTTTGATTTATTACTAAATTACTATTACTAGCCAATAGAGCAAATGAATTATTATTATTTATACGTCGCTACTCCAAAGATTTTAATTCCTCCATTTTCTACCTTCCTATACCCTACCCTTGTCCATTCCCTATTAGAAATTGCTCCTTATTCTGGTCCTCACACTACAACACTTAAACTTAACTAATTCAGCATAAATTCCTTAAGTGGATACACTGCAGGAAAATGGGTATTTACTATTATGATGTGCCATCAACATCCTGCAGCAGCAAGCTAATTTTCCTTGAATCTTGATGCTTTATTCTTGTATAAGATTCTTAACAAGATGTACTCCCCTGAGTTTTTTAACTAATAAATTTCTACATTACTAATGTATGTTAGCCATTTTTTCAGTTCTTTGTGTTAGAAAGGAAGATTGATACCCAGCCAGAGGGTTTTTGACAAGGTGAACCATTTCTTTTTAATTCATAAGCTTATAGCTTGCTACTTAATTGGTCCAGAAGCTATTTGGTGGAAAGTTACTAATATGTAAATTTTGTGATGTACTTTCTGATCCTTTCTTTGTGTCATCAGGTGTACCTCAAGGTTCTATCCTTGAACCTCTACTTTTTTTTTACATTTTCATAGCTGACTTTCATATAGCCAAAAGTTGATTATTCCTTTCTTGTTTGGTTTTTCATCCTTGTACTCAATTAAATTTCATTTCAGACCTTAGAGGGAACAATACTCAGATATCAGCTGGTTAAAATCCTCAAGTATAAAATGTTTGAGAATAACAATATAAAAAAAGTGTATAGACAGTATGCCTTCAAAGACCACCCTCCATATTCAATAGCGGTAAGTAAACGATCGATCTCCGAGTCAACCGTCTCATAAAATTTTAAATCTACCGTTTTTTCAGGATATTGTAAAAGAAGACTATCCCAACAACGCAGAAGTGGATCTGGAACCTTATATGAACAAATCCCCTTGTGTACTACTAGGCGTAAGTTAAATTGAACATATATGAAATAAAAAAACAAAAACAAAAAAACATCACATTGCATATTAATTTCAGACCAGTTCTTACAACAACGCTTATAACATGATAACATTTGTGGGAACAAGACATATATTGGTTGTCAACAAAAGGAACGAAGTAAATAAAGTAGCTAAGTACTTTTTTTAAGGCTAGTTTTTAACATTTTCAATCTATTTTACAGGTTCTTGGCATTTTGACCAGGAAAGATGTTTTAATATATAGAGAACATAGTTCAATATTTGGTGTCCATGTTGTGAAACTACCTAAAGTTTAATTAAACATGAATTTAACAATTATTTATCATATTATTTCATTTAAAATTAAGAAGTGATTAAGTTCAAAGTGATTTGGGTTTCAACAGGTAAATTTATTAATATACAAACACATGGTACAGTTCAATACAAAATAGCAACCTAGGAATCAATAATTAACATAAAATATTGATAAACACAATAATCTGAAGCAAACATTAAAAAGAACCTGAATTAATTCATTTTCAATATTTACAAACATATGAAAGGAAGAGAAAATAACAAACAGATCAACTGAATATGGTAAAAAGTCCTTGCCTGAAAGGCAAAACTAGCGAGAAGAGGAAGTATAACCGGAGACTATGCTTTAGTAGCAAGCATGAGGTCAACAAGTCCAACAAGCCATCATCCGAACCGAACTTATCTTAGTATCCTAGTAGAAAAAGAGAATCACTTATTGCTTTAAGTTTGGTTTATGGGATCTTCTTCAGAGGTCATAGGAGCGAGCAAAACAACTGCCAAACATCTGTGCATACTACCTGACTACCTGGAAATATCAAAAATAAATGGCTCACCATTAATTGCAGGAATAGAGCAAATACCAGGTAGATTTTATTCAAGGCAATAAATGTAAGTTTTACTGTTGACTTTACTGTAACATCTAAATTTTAGAAAATTTTATATTTTTTATAAATTTCAAATTTTGTTTGAAGATGTTCTTAGATATTCACATGTACCGTTTAATACACTTCTTTTAATCTTATGGATCAACTAACCATAATGGCTTAATATTAAGGTATTTTGTATTTTTGTTAATTAATTTTTTTAATAAAAAGGCCCTGATGATGGTGGAGTAAACCATCGAAAGTTTAGCACAGCCCAAAAAATTGTTTTGCTCCATATAACCTCTGAAGCCCCGTCACCCAAACTTGCTGCAGTTAAATAAACATCGAAAACGAACTTTTTTTCCCATTGGGTTGAGTTTATCCTTGGTGTAACACTCGGGAGTTATGAGTTTGGCCTAACCGTGTGAAAATCAAGGCGCACCTCAGGCTCGAACCCGGTCCTTGGAGGGGATCCGTCGGTCCGCAACTCCGAGTCCAGTCTTCAGTCAGAATCGAGACCCTCACGTGTTCTGTGCCCCACTGTGCTCATAACCGACTCTCGCCGACGGACGTCTTTTCATATGGATTCCGTTTAAAAACATCCACAGGTCAGTAAGACATTATTTCATTCTCCCTGGTGCGATTAATATTTCAAACGAAAAATAGTAGAAAAATAAAATAAGGATATTTCATCAGTAGGCCGGAGACTTCAATTCATAAGAAAGTGTGCTAACAGGATTCATTTTTTCGGATTTCAGAACTTGTTTAATTTTTAAAATTTTTACATTTGACTTTTTTTATATTTAAACGTTGATTATAACATCTAAATGAGGGTCTTTAATCAAGTTCTCGACTTCTTCAGGGATTTGATTTCCAAAACTCTTCTTCAAACTAAAAGTTTCCTTCCGAGTGAAAATATTCAGACTTAGATTTGAACGATCTAAGCATAATTATTTGATTTCAAAGTTGTGTTTTCTACTATGAAATATATCTCGACTTATTCATAGTAATAACAATTATGAATTTTTTTTTTCTAAGGATCGACTACAAAGTTTATTTACTATTGTTTATATTCAATATTATTTAATTAGGTGAAATGTACAAAACAATTCTATATATTTGGGATGCTGTAAGAAAAGTGTCGTTTTACTAATGGCTTTGCGTACATGTCTGTTATAAAATTCGCGTCTTTGATAAATTTTTCGAACTTCAGGGACTTCATGACCTAACTGCATACATGCAAGGTGAAAACTGTGAAGTTTAAATAATCAAATTTCCCACTTTGTCCCTTTTAAGCCCGACAGGAAAAAAAATCATCTTAAAAATACAATATAAAAGATTTATTATGTTTATTATTTCATTATTATTTTATTATCTATCAGATCCCTTCCAAATGATTTCATTCTTACGTAGAACTCAATCTTTAAGACTTTTTAATTTTTTTATTGTCGAATACTTACAATATTAATCGTACACTCGCATGCTAGTCTTCAGGATTTTTTTTGTGCATCTCTAACAAGAGACGTGGGATTTTAATGAAACCGAAATGAAAAATCTTTTTAGTGATGATTGGTCGAAAAATATTAGACAAGTGCCCGAGCGTTCTTGCCCTTGGTACCGATAAATTTAGAAAATTATTTTCATAATTGTTTTAAATATGTTTATTGCATATGAATAGATTAATTTGCACGTAGGACAATAATTAGACAATAATACGTAAGAAAGTATTAAATGAGATTATATATATGAAGCTACAAAAACTAAAAGTCTATTCCGGTAAAGTAGGCCAGAAACAATTTTATTTGAAAAAACTCATTCAGATTTTTTTAAAGCACCATTTAAAGACCTTAAATATGAATTTTCATAGTAAACAAAATATAGAAATTTTTGATCTGGATCAGCCGGGAGCAATTTTTGTGCCCGGTGTTCCATTAAAAAATTCAAAATTCCTCTGGATTTTTTTCTAAATGTCACTCCTGCAAAGTGTTGTGTGCAGAAAACGAATATCAAGTTTGTTTCTTTGTTAAAATTTTTTTGTCTACTTTCCTACGTCGCTCGGTCACAAATTGTCTTTATCTATGATAAGCTAGAGGATAGTTGCCAAATACAATTTTGACGCAATGACTAGTCAAAGTAAAATGCAGATGAGTGAAATATGAGCGAGAAAAAAAAATTTCCCAGGGTGATCCAACACAAAAAATTATATTTTTAGTTTGCTATTAAAATTCGTATTAAAGGCTTTAAAAGAGTGCTTAAAACTAATTCGAATTATTTTCAAATACATTTGTTGCTTATTTTACTCGAAGTTTCTTCATTGTTGTAATTTTTTATATTATCTAAATCGTTTTACCTACAATATTCAAGTTGTTTAAATTATTTAATTTTTTACTAGACTTCAAAGGCTAATGTTTTTCGACCTAGTATCTCCAAAAAAAGTTTCATTAAAATTGATTGATCCCACGTCGGAAGCGTCCTTTTTAAGTATAACTTCAGACAACTTGAAACGTCTCAATATATTTTTTTGTATTGAAGAATAGATTTTTTTATTTTTCCTTAATCGTTCTATATTTTTCTTATAGCAACTAGGCCGATTTTCAAATGATAACATTTGTTTTTCGTAGGTCAACTTACATTTAGTATTTTGTTAAAATTATTTTTATTGCATAGTTATTGTTTATTTATTGCAATTATTATCAATATTCCGCCATTAGGCCTCTCCCACTAATCAGTCACGCCAATAGATACATTCCCTCTTAACACATGCTAAGAACAACAACCTTTCGCCGGACATATACATTTGCTTTGGCCTAAAAGTCTCCGGGTGGTAGCCTCGCATGGCCTATTCTTAATCGGGTAAGGATGACCCCCCCCCTTCTATAAGTCAGATCCTCCGTGGGCCATCTATGGACAGTGCTCTTGATACATGAGAGTAAACTGAAATAATTCTTGGGAATGTATATATAATAGAAGAACTCGATCTATGATAAACCCTGGAGATGTGTCAGTTTTTTCTTCTGAAAGGTGCATCGCTCAATCCTATAAATGTAATGATTTTACATTAAATAAATTTGAAAGTATTTTGATATTATAGTAAATAAAAAATGTAAGATGTATAAACATAGGAAAAAGTGTCAGGGATTAATAAACCAAAAAATTTTCGGAGTTTCACAAGAATGATAAGGAAGGAAAATTCTCCGTTAATTAATAAAAATAAAAATCGTAAAAAATCTGCTCTTTTCTTTGTTTTTCCAGTGGCGTCATGCCATACAAAATCGAATGGAAATCAAAATTACAGCTCCGGGCCGTTTAGCTTTAACGACTTCATGGTCTCTGGTTTAAAAAAAATTTCTTCGTACATCAATCGCGCCAAGGCGTTAACGCTCGTCCTTCTCAGTCCAATCAGCCTCACTGCTAATTATAATGGGCTAAAGTGACGGCCAAAAACAAATTATGATGATCCTTCGTACATTTGTGTGGTTTAATTAATTTACATTTTCAAAACTTGGCTCTGTAAAATCGTTTTCAACCTTGAACCTTTTATATCAAAAATGATACCGTGAAAAGTTGATTGGAGAAAAGGCCTTAATATGTAAATAATAAATGGACCTTTTGACAGGGGAAGATTTACATTAATGTATTAGGAGGAATGTTGGGATATTGCCACGTCCTTTTACCCTTCGACTACGAGTGCACATTTCCTTTGTTGTAAGTTGTTGTTTTTGTAAGTACAGAAGAATCCACATCGTAACCTAGGGATAGGGATAGGGATAAAAGAGGCGGCCACAAGGCTCCTCTGTTAATTATAACTCACTGGCCAGCTTCAGGATATTAACCAGCCTCAACAGCTTTGCCAGCAGTTCCTTGGTGTAGGATCTTGCTTGTGGCTTTTCTTGTCCTAGTAGCAAGAACCTTCACAGAAACATAAAATGTGTTCTGCGGTCTCCTTCTCTTCCTGGTAGTATCTGCACAGTGTTTCTTCTGTTTGTACTCCTATCCGGTGCATGTGCTTTCTTAAGTGGCAGTGCCCCGTTAGGAGTCCAATCAGAATCCTAGTTCGATTGTGGTTGCCTTCCAGTAGTTCTTTTGTAAGTTTTGCGGATGGTCCTTCTATGAACCTCTTCGCGTGCCTCATACCTGCGGTTGTTCCACCAGGTTTTGGACTCATTAAGGATCCATTTTAAGATGTATCCTTTTTTGTGGCAGGCTGCTAGGCCGCAGTAGGGTTCTGGGCCTAGAGAGTCCATATTGGTGGCTCCCTTTTTGGCCAACCCTTCGTTGCCTCTATGACCCGAATGTCCAGGGACACATGCCAGGGCCAGGTCATTAGTGTCGCTGACTTCCAGGGCCTCCATGCATTTCAAAAATACTCTTTGCCTTCGCCTCGCATGAGGCTAAAGATGGGCGCACACTAGGTCGGTGGGGCGGCGCGGCGCGGAATTGTGAAGGTCCACATACTACGTAGGAACTGCTCTCGGCCGCGTTGATCGAATTTTCTCTCTCCATCTGGCTAGCGCTGCGGTTTAGTGTTGATTTTGCGTTTCCAGGAGTCCCCACGTCACTCACGTTGGGTTCTTCTTTAGAAATATGGCGTCCGACCGCTACCGGCCTAGTGTGCGCCCAGCTTAAGGCCGTGAGAGCTGTCTGGCTGTCAGAGAAAATGGCTATCTACCGGAAATGTATTCCTAGCCTTTTTATTTCTCTGGCACATTGTTCAATCGCTATGATTTCAGACGGGAAAACTGTAGCATACTTGCCTAGGTTTACCGCCAGTTCGGTCTTTGGGATGGACCCCAAGAAGCTCCCGTACCCTTGTCGGTTTTATAGCCGTCAGTATAACAGTAGGAATTTGCCTTTATTGGTGTTCCTTTGGCCAATTCTTCCCGTTCTGTCAGTACTTTGTACTTCTTGGTGGAGTCGTACTTTGGAGTTGTGGCATCAATTGACATACCTAGAATGGCATCTGCCTGTATCTCCTCCACAGCGTAACCTAAGATAGTAAAGAGCTTATGGTGTGTTTTTAGATTTATATTTTCAATGTGAATGTTCGAAGAAAAGGCCAGATGATGATTTTGATACTCGGAAGCAAGAGGTATGACATTCCTCAAGCACTGCATCTCTTTGGCGTATTGCACATTTCCTAGTTCTTTAGTTCTGTTCAATTGACGCCATCCTTCTTTCAAAATTAGTGGGCCAATGATTGTCAGTTGATACAATTCTTTTGCCCTAGTCTTCTTGGTAGCCTAGGTTTGAATTCGAAGGTAATATAGGTGACAATTTCTAACACTAGGTAAACATATTATTAGTAAATAAGTCTCAGTATTTTTAAGCGTAAAGAATAAAAATGGAGATGAGAAATTACGAAAGGATTCGACACAGGATATACATTTTATGCATCTCACATCCACAGGGATTGTAGATATTTTTACGACTCGTTTTCTTTTTCTCCGAAGAGTTGCGTATTGAAAATCATCAAGGGAACGGTATAACAGCCTGCAGATAAAAATTTCCGTCGTATTTTCACCTATAGACGCGAACAATGTTTACGAGGAATAAACTGCATACCGTCCGCATAAAATTTTACGACGGGTACCAATACACAAAGGGTGGACAGGTTGAAACGCGCCTTTCATGCCATATGAACCAAATAATTTTGTTCACTGTTTATCAATTAATTATTTAGTAGTGAATAGGAGTGGTCAATAATAAATGTCAAGACAATACAAATATTTTATATAGACGATAAGTTTTTATTTTTAGTTCTAGTTTTTAGCTTTTTTGTTGTAATCTTGCAGGGTTGAGTAATTTCTTTTTCCGATTTCTTTTTCAGTGTTTTGTTGTCAGTTGATTTAACAGAAACAGCTAGAATTGGTTATTATTATTGTTATTTTTTAATTGCAACACAATTAATGCAATTTATTCAGTACAGAGCATTCTTGTTGGTAGTTCGGTCTTTTCTGATCACCCAGGCTTTTTTGTTCTCTCCGCTTTGATTTACTGTTATCCAATGGCTGGTATTTTAAGCGTAGCGAATAAAAATGGAGATGAGAAATTACTAAAGGATTCGACACAGGAAATACATTTTATGCATCACACATCCACAGGGATTGTAGATATTTTTACGACTCGTTTTCTTTTTCTCCAAAGAGTTGCGTTGTATATTATTGTACATTGTATATTGTTATATTATTTAGTAAAAGCCATTAAATTTAATGGTCTATTGACCAAATTACTTCTTTCAACTGATTAATCTTTTTATGTGAGGTTTTGTTTGAAAAGAAAAAGCGTCACGAGCGGGATTCGAACCCACGACCTTCGGCTCACGCCGCTGCTATAACCACTTGAGCTATCGTGACTTCGATTCCACTCAGACACTAACTTCCCATCTCAATCTTTCGAATTTTCCCTCCTTTTTGCCATTTTTCAATGTTGGTGTCCTAGTGGATCGAAGTCACGATAGCTCAAGTGGTAGAGCAGCGGCGGGAGCCGAAGGTCGTGGGTTCGAATCCCGCTCGTGGCACTAGCTTGTTTATTTCAACCAAAACCTTACATAAGATTAATTAATTGAAAGAAGTAATTTGGTCAATCACTAAATATAATGGATAATTTATATTGCACATTCCATCTTAATAATTTGCCCCGGCTCTCTTTTAGCACTCACGTGCAACATCTCTCTAAATCTAGACATTCAGGATATTATTATTAAATTAAATCAAGACACTTTTTAAACGGAAAAGAAAGAGGCCCATGGTACTCCTCAGTAATACCAATAGGACCCGATACTTCCGGAGGTCTCAGGAATTAGTGGATATGAAAAAGTGGAAGTTCTTGCAAGTAACAGAGCAGGATCCGATCAAATAAATGTCCTTACTTGCTTTGGAACATTAGAAAATTCGGGATATGTAAGAGGAAGGAAGGTGAGAAGAAAAAACGATAATTCGCGTACACATCAAACGGTTTATTTCCCAAATTACTCAGAAAAATTGCACTATCATTTAACAACCTTTTATTATCGAACGTTAATGCCAAATAAAGTAATGTTCGCCTTCTCCCATCTTTCCATTAATCGTCTTAACAAACATTTACAAAAGGATAAGACTATTATGCCAGCCGTGTAAGGGCCATTGAAACGGTGTGAGAATCCTCCGTCTTCTCGTTAGGACCAACGTCGACAATCATAAATCACAATAATTTTCGAATTAACCTTAAACCATTGCGAGATTAATGTCTGACATTTCGTAACTTAGTAGGAACAGCTGGTCAAAAACTTCACACTTGCGAAACGATTTTGCACTGGCGTTGATTATTTCCCCCCCCCCGGAGCTTCAACCTGCCCATTCAGTAACTAGATATTAAGACTAAACGTTTAAGCTTTCAACGAGCCACTGGATAAAAAAAATAATTCGAATCGTTTTTCGATCCGCTAATTGGAGAAAATGGCAAAGTAAAAGTGTTTTTAATCGGTTATTTGTATCCGACAAATCCGATTTCTAAAAGCTCCTTGTCCAAATGATCATCTCTGACTTTTTTATAAGCTTCCGAGCTTAGAAGCCAAGGCCGATTAAGTTCCGTTCCCATGCTTTCTCGACCGCGTACCATTTTTGTACAGACGAGCTTTTATGGTACGGCAAGCCAAACAGGGAATTGTAAATCCTAAGGTTTTTAAAGATTTCTTTGTTGTTATCACACTTTTCGTCCATCATAACCCCAAGGTCTGATTCAGGTCAGAGTAAGAGGGGAAAGATTGAGATTGTAAGTCTGAGAAGGGGAGGGAACGCCGATATCATGTAAATTTGGAAATATTCAACTGCAAAATGATTTTGGGAACTCACTTAAGGCATGAAGAGTTTTTTGATACGATCGAAAGACTATGAATTTATAATTTTTTAGGTCATCTGGGAATAAGAAGAACGGAACTTTGATGAGAGTTTGAAACCATTAATAAAAATGTTAAAAAGACATCCTTGCCGAACTCAAACAATCAAAACAACAAAACCAATTTTGTTTCGGATTATAGGATTTCACTTGAAATAGAATGATAGCTAAGAAATGGTCCTATAATAAATTACATCACCACATTTAAAAATTAAGCATTGAAAGTACAGTATTCCAATATTGCTGGGTGATGGAGTTGATGAAATGCTAGGAAGGGAGAGTTCTGTATTCCCAAACCATTACCGCTTTCTGGCTTATTGTATATTTCATTAGTTCAGTTTGGTGACTCGGTCCTTCTGTAGGTCATTGGTGCTATTTCAATTTCCCATAATGCCCGCGTGTTTTGAGTCCAGCAGAAGGGTTCGAATCCTGCTGGTTCCTTTTTTTTGCAAAGACGTCCACTAGTTTATTTCCCACAATGCCCGCGTGTTTTGAGTCCAGCAGAAGGGCTCGAATCGCTGGTTCCTTTTCTTGCAAAGACGTCCTCTAGTTTATTTCCCATAATGCCCGCGTGTTTTAAGTCCAGCAGAAGGGTTCGAATCCTGCTGGTTCCTTTTTTTTGCAAAGACGTCCACTAGTTTATTTCCCATAATGCCCGCGTGTTTTAAGTCCAGCAGAAGGGTTCGAATCCTGCTGGTTCCTTTTCTTGCAAAGACGTCCTCTAGTTTATTTCCCATAATGCCCGCGTGTTTTAAGTCCAGCAGAAGGGTTCGAATCCTGCTGGTTCCTTTTTTTGCAAAAGACGTCCTCTGGTTTATTTCTCATAATGCCCGCGTGCTTTGAGTCCAGCAGAAGGGCTCGAATCCTGCTGGTTCCTTTTCTTGCAAAGACGTCCTCTAGTTTATTTCCCACAATGCCCGCGTGTTTTGTGTCGTGCAGAATGGTTGGGCCATCCAAGATCCTCTTCTCCAAAAAGGTCCGCTTGTTCATTTATTCTGAGACCTGCAGAACAGTTCGGTTTCCGGCAGCTCCTATTCTTGCAAAGATTGGTCATTTTCTCTAATTTCAAAATGCCGTGTGTCCTGGACAAGAATCAAATCCTGCCAAAATTTTTGTCAAAGTCCGCTCGTTCTCTTCTCCTGGGTTCTGCAGAAGAGTTCGAGTCCAGCAAGCTTTTTTTTAAATTTATGATTTATTTCTCCTAATTCAAAGCAAGTCAGATGGGTCGTATGCTTGTAAGCATGTCTCCTTGTTCATTTTTTAATCCCTGTTCTGTGTACTTAGTCCTGCAGAAGGGTTTGGGTTCTGCCATCTAATTTTCTCTCAAAGACCTCGGTCCTTCAATTTTCATATTTCTTGTGTGCCCTTAGTCATGCAGAATGAAATCTTACCAGCTCCTTTCTTGCAAGCACCTCTGCTTGTTCATTTTTCCTCTGATTATTGCTTCTCATAAGTCCTGCAGAAGAGTTCGATCTTTTCTCGCAAAGACCTCTGCTTCTTTATTTGTTTTCAATATTTTACTATCTTGATTTCTACAGAATGGTTTGGGGTTCTGCCTGCACTTTTTCTTGTAAGAAAGTTCTTTGGCGATTTTCCGTAATTCCAGCGGGCACTGCGACCGGGTGTATAATGTGAATCCACTTATCGCTGGTTTTATTCTGACAGTGTTTATTTTAAAAATTCCTTTACATTTAAGCATGTCTGATTAACAGTTCAATCGGAGAGGATCCGATCTGTATTCTTCACTCAGACACATCATTTTTTTTTTACTGCAGTGATTATATTAAGTAAATGGCACACTGACATACTTCAAAAATGCACATATTGTTAATTAAGCCAGGCTTATTCTCAAGCATAATAAGCGGGTTGAAACTGGCAATTGTGAAATTATTTTTTTTCGTGGTTGTAGTCATAATTTCATCCTAACTCCACAACGCCGAAGAAACGAAGACAACGAAATTAATACACGTAACGACTAATTACCAATCACGGAGTCAACCAAACAGGGAGCTTTCTCCATGCGAGCTCTGATAGATGTGTATCTCGTCTGACCTAAAAATGTAAATGACCTTTCGGTCTAAGATTTTATATTTTCCGTCGGAAAGAAGAGAAAATAAACAAAGGCTCGGGATAAAAAGGAAAGAAGCAGGAAATGACAAATTTCTGCCCTTGCCGTCTGACGTCGTACGTATAATCAGTCAGTGAATGTAAAACCAGTGGCTCGTCCCGTTAGCCACTCGACCAGTTTCTTGCATCTGGGGCTGACCCGTAGCCAACCCCCCTAAAACAGGTATTCAGACACTGGTTCGCATCCAACGGACATGAACGGTACACTAATTGTTTCAGACGGAAGAAAGTAATCCGAGAAAAACAAAACACATGGCTTATAAAAAAAGCACTTTGTACAAACCTGTTCTCTATAAATTGACCTACCACCTATGATTATTTTGTTATATATATACCTTATTTGTTTTATCACCTAAACGAAATTTAAAAAAAAAATCAAATGTTAAAAGAAATCGTACCTTCTACCGTACTACACACAAGTTCGTTTACTTGGGGACTTCAGATGCTTTGTTTATAACCTTTACTCTTTATAAAATATAAATACGTTAATGCCTGTAATGGAACCCTCACCTGCTGGTTAGGGATGATAGACCCTCACCTGCAACATAATATACCAAAAAGTAAAATATCGCTAATGACCACAAGAAGAACCCTAGACAAATCTTGGGGATTAAGACCGAAAATGGCCTATTGGCTATACAAGGCAGTAATAAGACCCAGAATAACCTATGGATCACTGATCTGGTGGAACAGATTTAACAAAAAGTAGCTACTCAAACATTAAGCACCATACAAAGACTAGCAAACCTATCACAGGGGCACTGAGAAAAACCCCTACAAATGTAACAGAAACTCTGCTAGACCTACCTCCAATGGAAATATTTATACAAGGAGAGGCTAGGAAAAGCTCACTTAGGCTTCAGAAAAAATTAAATTGGATAGAACCTAAACAATTCGGGCATAAAACCAGAATCAACACAATCAGACACCCATTATTAGAAATGTTTGATCCCGAAAACATTCTTCACAACTTCCTACAACGTCTCAACGGATTATAAAGGAGAAGAAGAACACAGGAGAGCATCAGATACAATGGTATGGCATCGTATAGATGGCTCCAAAACAAACGAAGGAACCGGATCGGGCATTTTCTGTACAAGCTCAAAATATGAGCAATCAAACTCATTAAGGAAGTACACTTCGGTCTTTCAAGCAGAAATTCACTGCTTGAGCCTTGGAAAATCTAAAAATAGGTTACACTGGCAAAAAAACATAAGATCTGACAGCCAAGCGGCCATTAAAGCATTAGCATATAAAAGAATCACATCAAAATTAATGAATGAATGCATCCAAAATCTCCAAAACCTAGGGAAACACAACAACCTGATGATATCTTGGGTGCCAGGGCACAGGGGAATTTTGTGTAATGAGAAAGCAGACAGTCTGGCCAGAGGAGGATCTGCAAGACCGTACATAGGCCCAAACCTATACTGGGGATAACAAAAACAAATATAGAATCCTCAATCGCAGAAGGGATCCAAACAAAACTAAAGGAGAAGTGTATAAACTCTAGCGGCACTGGACATAGTAAAGTTGTGATGAAACAACCCTCACCAAGACTGGCAAAAGCATTGCTGCAATTGGAGAGGGCCGGACTCAGAGGAGTGGTAGGACTACTAACCGGCATCTGAGAAAACATCTACGATGATCCCATTTGCAGATTATGTAATGAGGAGGAGGAAACAGCCATCCATATCATCTTCGAATGCGAAGCAACAGCTCAATGGAAATTGAACCTAACGTATGGAAAAAAACTAAGGGAATCAAATTGGAGCAGCGACAGTCAATGACCTGATACTTCTAAGTTGAAGGATTGAGTCTATTACACTGAACTAATAAACTAGGAAAATACAATAAGCCGTGCCTGGGGAGCACAAACCCCACTTCCTTTTTTACAGTGCCATACCATACCATATCCCACGTTCTGGGTCTTAGTATTATGGTATTGCAAATCTCATCTGTGTCTTGGCATCCACCAAATGTATGAGGCACGCGAAGAGATTCGTAGAAGGACTTACAAAATTATTGGAAGGCAACCACAAGCGAACCAGGATTCTGGTTGGACTCTTGACAGGGCTCTGCCACTTCTGAGAAGACATCTATACAACATGAGTATATACAACGATGATCCCATTTGCAGATTATGTAATGAGGAGGAGGAAACAGCCACCCATATCATCTTCGATTGCTCAACAGCTCAATGGAATTTTAACCTAACGTATGGAAAAAACTTAGGGAATCAAATTGCAGCAGCGACAGACAATGACCTGATACTTCTAAGGAGAAGGATCTATTGCACTGAACTAACTAACTAGGAAGGTACAATAAGCCAAAAGGCTGCTTCCTTGTATCCTTTTTTTTACCATACCATAATGTCTGTAATTAATCCATTCTGAGAAACTACACTGAGAGGGAAAAAAGTGTCCACCCTTAAAATTGTAAGTTATCTCTTAGGCAATCCTCCCTTTATTATCTTACAACAATATTTGGTCCGATATGAGTCAAGGTTTTTTAAGGTCTTCTGACCGCCGAAAGAGGGTTTGGAGAAGAACAGGAAACGATCAATCCCCGTGACATTTTAACTCCGGAGAAGCTATTTGGAGGTGTTATGGTTTGGGCAGGCATTTCTATGGATTGCCGTACAATTTATCAAGGGGTTCCCAACAGCTGGTCGATACATTGAAGAATTGTTATAAGAAGAAGTTGTATGTGTGATAATCAAGTGTTAGGTCACGTATACGATGAATCTTCCAACTTCATGCCAAGCTTTCGATGATTATCACACATACAAATCTACACAAGGTCAGAAGATGGTGTGTCTTATACGGTACTAATTGGCGACTGTTTTATGCATTAGGTTTTTAAGCATGACAATGCAAGCCCGCACACAGCTAGAATCGTTAGTGACTACTTGGAACGGTCTTCAATTCAATGTTTGTAGTGGCCAGCATGTAGTCCTGATTTAAACCCTATCGAACACCTTTGGGACGAGTTGTCGAACAGGGCAGAAAGAGTTCCAGTGAAGCAAGAGAATTTGAAGGGATTAAGACCGGCGCTGTGGGAAAACAATGAAAATACTACAAAGCACTACATAAAAAGCAAAAATAATAACACCTCATAAAATCGATACCACGTCGAATGTAAACATGATAAACGCAAGAGAAGGAAATACTCCGTACTGAATCTAATTTATTTTCTTCGCGGATATTAAGCCCTCCTGTATGACAGAAATTATTTTAATTTTTACATTTAATACAGTTTGGTGTATATATAGAGTGGTATATTTTAGTTAAGCAAAAATAGTAAAAGTTTTACTAATTTTAGCATAAGTGTCGTTTTGAACCCACACCATTTATATCAAATATGATTATTACGAAAGAGATTGGATCCCAGGAACGATATCGTAGATCGTTTTCTCCCCCTGGCGAAGTACGGTAGCCGTCTGACACTCCAGTAATTATTACCCGGCCCCTGGGATATGTAAAGCATGTGAGCTGAAAGTGCGTTTTCACCCCGTTCGAGAGACTTTCTCGATCGGGCCGTATCTGCGGCGATCCGGCGGACCCTGTCTTTCCACTTCCCGTAACCGCCAATCAGATCCGATGCCGAACACATTATTTTCCGGGTACTTTTCTTAACCAGATAATAAAAGAGTTTCCAAGTCTGACCGGCGAAATCCAAACCTAATTTAACGATCTTACAAACAAATCTACAACGAATCTTCCACTGTGCTGAATATAGGGAAAGGTGAAAACGCGTCATTGATGGTCACTTCGACCGCAATTCCAATTCAGCTTTGAAATAAAAACCGTGATTTTTGTTTTCTTCGGGAGATTCACGTTGGATTAGTGAAACTACGCAATACAATACGCACATCAACATAAACAAACACATCCTGTTCGGCCGGTGTCCACCAATCATTGAATTAATAATCTTGCAGATATCAAAAAAACGTCTCAAAATATTTATTTCTCATGTATTTCGGAAGATAAAGCAGATTTGGTAGAAGATCCTGTAAGCCGGGAACACACCCGATGCAACGCTATGCGACGCTACTCGATGCTACCCGACGCCTTGTCACGTTTTGGAAGGTATGCACATCTATGCGACGTCAAGCGCACGCCACGTAGTCACACAGCGAGTGTCACAAATCACTATCACAATCGCAACGCCGCTATTGTTCTTATTGCATAATTTTGAGCAAAACGATGTAATACATTTTTAGTTAAATTTAATGGTTTTAAATGATTTTGATAAATCTTCTGCCTAACCATCATAATTAAATAATTTTGATAAAAACTCATGAATTTTTGATCTCGTTTAATTTGGTTTATATTAAAATAAGTATGTAATTAATATAACGACAAAATTACATATACATAGTTTGAAGTAAATTACAAAAAATATGAGTGTCTTTTTCTGACGCTACTCGACGAAAATGGTGTAATTAATTTTATAAGCAAAACCATGAAATAAATTGTTAGTTAAATTTTATGATCAAAACCGTGTAATTACGGCCGATTAGCGTCAGAAAAAGACACTCATATTTTTTGTAGTTTATTTCAAACTATGTATATGTAATTCAAGTTAGTTTGAATAAAAATATGAGTGTCCGGTTCTTTTGTCTTCGACTGTAGTCGATGCTACTCGACGAAAATCTGGACAGTGGGGATCGCAGAGCGTAGAGTAGGGTAGCATTGCATAGCTTCGAGCAGATGTGCACGGAGGTAATACAATCTTATGGATAATTGGACTTTGGATTTGTGTCAGTTAGCATCGGGTACGTCGCATAGCGTTGCATCGGGTAAGTGTGCTTCCGGCTGTAAGCGCGTTTTTTTTGCAGGCATATATGCTCCGTTTTCCCCATTTCTGTCTTGTGTTCTACCGAAGTGTTTGAATACTGCCGGGTTCTTTTCTAGCAAGGACCTCTGTTTCATTCCCATAATTCCGCGCGAGAGAGATAGAAAGGAAGTGAGAGGGAGAAAGGGAAAAGAGACAAACAGATACTGGGAGAGATGTGATAGTACTTATCAAATAAAATATATTCATACTACATACGTATTCTTATTTTACAACGAATAAATACGAGTTAATAGGCTGTCTGTTTGTTGTTTGTATCCTGCCTTAAGAACTAAAATAAAATGTCAAAAAAAATCAAACGTCATATAAAGACTCAGAGTGTCGGTGTTTTTGAAAAAAAGCCCATTTGTAAGCATTTCGGGTTTGAAGCAGGGCCACTGCATTCGAACCCGGGACCTTTACCTTTCAGTGATGGGCGCCGTGTCAACGGCTAAACCGTTGCGGCCACCGACGCCTCTGGGATTTTATTAAAATGCTGTTAAAGGTTGGCTTTTTGGCAAATTTGATATCTTGAAATTATCCTATATAATCTGGCGTTACATTCCGACCGATAATGCTTAAGGAATCCAAAGTTTTATAAACTAGGGACGGAATGAGGCCAATATTAGTGTTGAACGTTTAGAAAACGAAATTTCGACTCTCGGAGGCAAATGCGAAGAAATGTGGCATACAATCTCAACCTTGAATTTCTCTTTCTTTCGGGACGTTTTCACTTCGACAGCTCAACAGGTCGGGTTAGTTATGTCCCATTCGATCGTTTAATTAATCATTAGTACGCTAATGAAAATTTAATTTTTGTATATTTATATCGATTATAGTGAATAATTTGTGTTCAGGTGTGTTAAAAGCTGGTGTTTTTGTATTCATTTGTGAGACAACACCTCGACCTCGATGACTGTGGAAAGTTCCTTTTTCAATTTTTCATGCAACCCTATTAGTTTTTAACGTTCAATGCTTTTCTGTCTGAAAAAAACAACAACACATGAGCGGTGCACGATTCGCGTTTTCGTATCTCAGAGGGGAGTTAATAGCGTGTATAGAGGTGTCACAAGTAAAAACTGTCGGTTATACTTTTTCGAAAGTGTCATCGGCAATACACAAATCCAGCGATCTGTCTGGATTCGTTAGCGAACAAGAAAGTCTTATAAATCCCGTCGCAATTTCCCTTTCCCCGTCATATCACTAGTTTTTTTCCTGGTCGATGTGAAAAAATGATTCTAAATGCCGGTTCGTAATTATTTATCATCGTCGTACATCGCGATCGATCACTAACTTCTCTTCGATCGAGACTTCCGGTAGTCCTAATCCGCTGTAAACGAAGTGGATGGAGCGCGGCACACCCAGGACTCGGGATGTAACCGATGCTACGTCCCTCGTTGGCCAAAGCATCTGCCCGTGGGATTCTCGGCTTAAAACCATGATTTTAAGGGAAAAAATACTCAAATTTATTGTTTTATCAAACAAAACAACTTAATAACCCAACTAACTCTTTTGGAAAGTTGGCTTTGGAAAGGATGAAACTGATTTTCTTGATTTTTAATCTAAAGCCGGTAACACACTTACCCGATGCAACGCTATGCGACGCTACCCGACGTAAATCCAAAGTCCAATTTTCCATAAGATTGTATTACCCCCGGGCACATCTGTCTGATGCTACGCTACCCTATTCTACCCTCTGCGATCCCCACTGTCCAGATTTTCCTCGGGTAGCATCGAGTACAGACGAAGACAAAAGAACCGGACACTCATATTTTTATTCAAACTACATGTATTATTGTCATTATATTAATTTCAACAAACTTATTTTAATATAAACCAAATTAACAGAGATAAAAAATTAATTAGTTTTTATTTAACAAATTAATTTTAATGGTTTGGTATAAAATTGATCAAAACACCGGAATACCATTTTTCGATATAATGAATTTAACTAACAATTTATTACACGGTTTTGATCATAAAATTTAACTAACAATTTATTTCATGGTTTTGCTCATAAAATTAATTACGCCATTTTCGTCGAGTAGCGTCAGAAAAAGACACTCACATTTTTTGTAATTTACTTCAAACTATGTATATTGTCGTTATACTAATTACGTTCTTATTTTAATATAAACCAAATTAAACGAGATGAAATATTTATGAGTTTTTATAAAAATTATTTAATTATGATGGTTAGGTAGAAAATTGATCAAAACTCCGGAATAACTTTATTTAAAACAATTACATTTAACTAATAATTTAATACATGGTTGTGTTCATAAAATATAACTAACAATTTATTTCATGGTTTTGCTCATAAATTTAACTAACAATTTATGAAATGATTTTGCTCAAAATAATGCATTAAGAACACAAAAGGCGTTGCGATTGTGATACTGATTTGTGATACACGCTGTGTACGTGGCATGCGCTTGACGTCGCATAGATGTGCACACCCTACCAAAACGTGGCAAGGCGTCGGGTAGCATCGCATAGTGTTGCATCGGGTAAGTATGTTCCCGGCTTAAAAAAGTGTAAAAGCATCAATTACACTCTATAAATGTTAATTTTTATACCTAGTTATTATGGAAAATAAATAAATACAAGTGTCCGATTTTTGTTTAGTGCATAATTAATAATTAATAATAATATTAAATAACTAATAAGTTTTTTTTTTAAAAGACAGTTTATTTATATATTCAGTATTGCTACGGTTTGGACGGTTAAGTGGGCAAAAGTGTAAATAAAAAATAAACCCACTCTCCCATGCCGAATCGGAAAATAAACATGATTTTCCACGTCAAAACAGACCATCCGAAGAAATTTATCGTTTTAAACAGGTTTCGTTCATTTTTAAGTCATCGTGGCAAAAAAAGTCAAAATATTTTACAAGCTGCTTTCAACTATTCCCCTAGTCGGATTTAAATTAATATTAAGGCTCACACATATTAGAATCACACTTAAACCGAATTACTGAACGGACAACGGTTGAGCGTAACCGATTCGTGATACCACAACTCTACCGAGTAGTACCTGCAGTATTATTGTAATTGATTTTGAAATCGCTTTCTCATAACCTATGATGGGAGGTATTGAACTTGTGATCAATTACAGAACCTCGAACTTTAACGTTTCCGAATCTGGTCAAAGTGGTTTACAAGAAAGGAGATAGCCTTTAAAATAAATCGTGTTCTTTGTTCCAAAGGAGGACCTTTGCTAACCAAACTATTAGCAGTTACTCAATCTAGTTTAGAATAAAATACAAACGACTCCAAAACAGCCAAAGAGCGATTACATTATAAATAATCATTGCATAAAAATTAATACATAATGTAGGCCTATAGCAACACTAGAGAACAGGTAAAAAAGAAGGTTACCCGTCTAGGGCCTTTGCCACAATGCTGCTCTTTTAAATATCTACTCTCTGTAGTCGATCGTTTTGGTAGTCGATCGTTTTACTAGGTGGCCAGAGGTATTTCCTACTGAAGATCAAACGGAAAATCTGAAGTCCGCACGCTTTTGGAAGGATGGATTGCGCGTTTTGGCGTACCTCTCAAAATCACATCCGACCGAGCCAGGCAATTCGAGAGTGACCTTTTCAAGTCCTGGGCATAAACGGGACAAAGAGGACCACATACCACCCAGAGTCGAATGGAATGGAAGAAAAGATGCATCGCTAAAATCAGCTCATACCTGCCACCTGATCAACGATAAGACATAGGTGGATGCTCTTCCTTTGGTGACGTTAGGTCTACGCACAGCCATCAAAGAGGATCTAAAGGTCTCAGCGGCTGAGATGGTTTATGGTGCTCCATTACGTTTGCCCGGTGAATTCTTTCAATCAACGGCTCCGCAGGATCGCTGTCAGTTTGCGAAGGATCTCCAGGAACGCATCTCCTTAAAGTCCTCAAATCCTAGTTACCACGGTTCAGCGAAGACCTATGAAAATCCAGATTTGCGGAAAAGTTCTCACGTATTCTTAAGAATCGATCAAGTTCAACCACCGCTAAAACCCCTCACGAAGGACCCTTCCTCGTGATGAAAAGGTTTCCTAAGTTTTTTGACATGTCAGAGGTTCGACTAGAAGAGTAACCATCGACCGACTTAAACCTGCCTACCTACAGACAGACAATATTTCCCGTATATTCGGTCGTCCTAAAAAAAACAATGAGGATCTTTAACGTCCGCATCTAGCCTATTCGGCCTTATGGGACGTTTTGATTCTCAAGATGAGAGCTGACGCACCTCCACATACGACTGAATGTGTTACTGCCGCAGCATTGGTGTAGAGGCATCCCAGCCCCGAAGAGCCAAGACAACCTCGCTCCTCGCTTGCCCATTCCGAGTGGTCGGACCTGCATTAAGCATCAGACCGTATGCCGCGCGCAAAGGGCTACCTAAGCCGAAGTACATCAGCCCGGTGTCCGGCGCACCTAGATATAGAAGGCCACTCTATCTCCCAGAGTATAGGGGCTTCTTTAGCGTAGAAACTGCCGGATCCGCTCCGGCCGCGGTTTCGTTTAAAGTGGAATTGCTAACCACCACCTAGAGGAGTACCGCCTACGGTAAAAGCCTCCAATCGAGCTCAGCCTAACCTACAGACAGATACATGCGTTCCCGATTTACTCATCGTCAACAAGACAAGAGGATCTTTAACGTCCGCACCTGGCCTTTTCGGCCTTATCGGACGCTTCTACAGACAGATACGGAAAACCGTCCAGAACCAGCAACATCCGACGTCCCAACGTCACGTCAATATCAGAATGCCTTCCTCGTCAGACCCTCTGCGGGCGCCGAGTCCGTTTTCCATCTCGAGGATTGACCTCTTCACTAGAGGTGGGGTGTATATTACATTTTTAAATTAATTCTTTATTTAGAGCCGCTACAATAATAAAAATGGTTTAAACAACTAATCAGAATAATAATAAATAATCTCTAAGAAAAAAAAATAAATAAATAAATGAACGAAAAATGAATTAGTATCATTGGAAATAAATGAAGAACTGGAATTCATCTTTGAAAATGGAAGAACTTTGTGACTGTTGAACACTGTGCGAGGGAGATTAAAAGCTGGTAGTAACGAAAGAAAGACATCTGTTAGCGAAGTTCTATCGGTAATAAAGTCCATATCTGCTTGGGTTTGCACGATCCTGTCAGACATTGGGAGAACAGTAAAATTAACCTTGCTTGGGAAACAGCATTCAAGGAGACTGATAAACTGGCCAATGTAAGTTCGATGAGAACACTTATTGGACTTGAACTGCCAAACTGCCAAAAACGTATCCATGGATTAAGAATAAGTCCTTGGCTCCTATAGTCCAGGAAATAGGCATGCGAAAAGTTTCATCAAAAGACTGTTAAAGAAACTAACGACGGACTACTAAACCTAGGACCTGCTAGGACTAAGCAATGCTGACTCTCGAAACAGACTTACAGAATCGGAGCAGGGGAAATCACTCTGTGCTGAATTCACTAAGAAGAAGAACAAACATGTCCTCTTTTGGCACGAAGTTGAGGGTAAGGCTGAGATTCCTATTCTAGGGGGTAAGCCAAGACCAAGAACCAAAGGAAAGCAATAAAGCTTTGGTATCTGATGCACAGCCTTGATTTTAACTAAGAACTTCTTATAATGATGTGTGTCTATTCAAAAAACATTTTATATTACAAATTCAATTTGTGGAAAAATTATTATAATTTGTGTTATTTTGTTAATCGTGATAAAAATAAATTGAAATTGGAGTTGTGTTTTTGTGAGATGCAAAACCTCAGTATATTTCTTAGGTCCGTCCCATTGATTGTTTCTTGAATAAATGGCCATGATAGTTCTGTTGTTGAGTGGTAGGTGCTCAAGAAGACTGTTCCTGTCTAAATGGTCTTCAAATATTTACAGATTCACACGAAAGTACTTATACGCCTACAAAAGATAACAAGGGGAATTGTCCCCCCCCCCTTATCGGGCAATTTACAACAGAGGAATGAATTACATTATTATCGGCGGAGATCAGAGAGGTGAGCGACGTCCCTAACGACCCTGGACATTTTACATTTAACATCTATAAAACCAGGTTTGGTTCGCAAGGAACACTAATCAGACAATACGCCTACGCGCATCCCATCAGCAGTCAATTTGCTTTTATTATGCACCCACTTGCGGTGACTCCGTCCTCCCAGGGGTCTCTCGGCGACGTTCCCTCTCAGGAGTTATTGCCCGGGTCCGGCCGTAATCGGAAGAAACGTGGAATCAACTGGGATTTGAGTTATGTAATTGTCTTATCACGACAACGGCCCCGGTGGCCAGTCGGAATACCCGCAACGTAAAATGTTTTCTCATTTGGACCCGTGATTTATGCCCGGCTCTGCTCAACCGCCACGGATTCTCCACACGACGAATTCAATTAGGGTCCTTGGAAATGGAAATCCAGAGCCGCGTCTCGTGATTTTACCAATTGCGTCCTTTAAAAATCGTTAGCGATTGTCGACTCTTTATAAGAGATTACGGGGTTGTTGAATGCATTTCTTCCTTCACTCTTACGACAGGTCGTAATAGTTCATTCACATCTTCAGTCCTTCACAATTTTGTGCAATATAATTCCATTAATTTAATTCAAATCGATTTGATTTTTTAAAGAAGAGAAGGAGAGAGGTACAGACAAAAAGACACCTACAGAGAAACAGAGAGAGAGAGAGTGAGAGAGAGAGAGGGAGGGGGTGAGAGAGAGAGAGAGAGAGAGAGAGAGAGAGAGAGAGAGAGAGAGGGGTGAGAGAGACAGAGAGACAGACAAAGATACCGCATACATAGAGAAAAAGAGACAGACAGACAAATATACCGCGAAATCAGTGAGGGAGATAGATAAATAGATAGAGAGAGAGTGAGAGAGAGACGCAGACAGACAAAGATACTGCGAACTCAGAGAGAGAGAGAGAGAGAGAGAGAGAGAGAGAGAGACAGACAGACAAAGATACCGCATACATAGGTAAAAAGAGACCGACACACAAATATACCGCGAACTCAGAGAGTCAGAGAGAGAGAGAGAGAGAGATAGAGAGAGAGAGTGAGAGAGAGAGAGAGAGAGAGAGAAAGAGCGTGAGAGGGGGGAAATTTGGAAACGCGATATTTTCCCTTAAATCCAGGCCAATAAACAAATAAATATTCCAACTATATTTATACTATTGCATATTAATTTTCAACCGCTAATTGAATATGGAGCAATGTATGATTCTCTTATAAATCCGGATAATTTCTTTTTAGATTTGCATAGAGATGCTTTTCCCTGGTACCACATACAATTTAAACAAAAATAAATATACATTCTCCATAACGGGTCAACTCTGTATCTGATTTTCCGGCATCAGAGCGTGTGATAAAATAAAAAAAACTGTGTGGGAAAGAGGGCGAAATGAGATTAAAAATCACGCTCACCGGGAAGAGGGAACTGGGTGCGGTCATAGTTGAATACTTCCAGTCACGTGTATGGTCCACGATCCGACAGAGGTTATTACACCCTCAATCCGATATTTTAACTATTTATATACATCATTAGAATTGTATTGTTTCCTGGTCGATCTGCACACGAAGTACAGAGGGTTTCGCTCCAATCTGGGCTTCGGCTCACGATCGGGCTTATGTAACTGAAACTGGATGAGAAACAAGGGGGAAAATTGTACAATCCTTCGCCTCTTTGGTAAATAACGAGTTGTTTATCAAAGAAATGATAGTAGAAAACCATGGTTTTCTTTTATTTTCTACGGGTTTATTTGAGGTACATGATGTTCAAACATTGAAATAAGAGGAAAGTACACGAGCTTTACAAATTACACTTTACTATTGCAAAATCTGAAGATTCACGACCGAAACACACTGGTAAGAAGAGCTACGAAAATGGAATTCCAGAGATGTTACTAGTCCATCGACGTTCGATTTGTCTGAAGAAGAGCCAAAATATTCTACTTAGCAAGTAAGATATTGACAATTTATAACGAATTGGTTGAAATTGCTCTTACATATTAATTGTCCATGATCAGACTCGTCGCGTTTAACTATGAAATGGTGTGAAACAGCGAGCAATAGCGGACTTTAATGATATAAAGTTAATTAGGATTAAGACGTGTTATTATTAAGCAAAAAATACTAGTTCTCCTAAGGTTTATTGGTAGATTATGTGTCAGAAGATAGCAGTTTATTGCCTGAAAATGCGGTAAATTGATGGCTAGAAGGTCCGGTTCTTCGATAGATCGGTTGACAGAAGATCCGGGTATTTGGCATATTGATTGCCAGATGATTGATGGCCAGAAGATCGGTTTTTCGGTAGATTGAATGCCCGAAGATCAGTTTCTTTGACACATTAATTGTCAGATGATCGGTTATTTGATACATTGATGACCAAATGGTTATTCGGTAGATTGATTGCCCGACTGGTTGTGAGAATATCTATCTCTTTGGCAGATCGATCGTCAGAAGTAAAGTGCTAGAAGATCCGATTCTTCAACAGATTAATTGTCAGGACATTGGTTCTTGGCAGATTGTTAGAAGATCGGTTCTTTGGCAGAAGAACAATTTTCCCCGATCACTTTGGTATTATTTCGCATACCATGAGGACGGCAAGAGATAATCATGATTGACATTTCATTCGTTTCAGGTATTTATTTTTTTAAAGTGGATTCATTCTTACTGTGTTGCAATTGTGTACGTGTAAAAGAGGAAAATTCGACTATTTCTAACATCGGATTCCGGTTTTCGACGACAAAAGGACATGGCTGCGTGTGTGCCGTTTTTTAATGACAGTTATTTTTTAGGTCGTACTGAGGGCATTCAATCGTGTTTTTTTGGACGAAGGCAACGCGTTCTCGCTGTCAACTCAATTCGACACGACGATAGTCGATGTTTTGAATAGGGACCCTGCCAGATTCCGCGAGTTCATATATCACAGTCATGTAGATGGGCTCTAAAACGAATTGACCTTAACCCACACATGCCTTCTATTCATCCTTCCATTCTCCCCGGTCCTGTAAGAACATGGGATCTCTCCGTTATCCCTCGGCCGACGTGAATGGCGTTGTTCACCAGGTGAAAATTCAAAATCGGCTCCTTTTCAAAAACGATGTGACAAACCCCCGCCTCTAAAGTCCTGACGGGGAGGACGCATCTAGTCAACGACAATCGCTCATTCTAATCTTTTACCATCCTTTATCGCCGTGCTGATCATGTCAAGGAGAACTACTTACTCTTTCCAAGGTAATTTTTCCGTTCTTGCTCGCTAGCTCTTGCAAAACCCAACGGCCATCCGGTGAGAAACGCACCCCTGCGTGAAATACCGTTTAAACTTTGACGCATGAATGTCGAAGCAAATTGTTCAATGCAAAGCAGAAGATTTCACCTTTATAGATTGCAGTAATTATTTTCTCTAATCGAAAGTAGACGATGAGTCCTCTGTTTTTCTTTACTTTCGCGAACGTTCGGAGACCAGGCTAGGAAGGCCATCGTTTATCACGTAACTGGTCATTATCCTCCGATTCTTCTCATCATCCAATCTTACCCTTTATGATAATCGTGCTATGTGTTCGTTCTTTTTCGTTCAATTGAGTTGTTATCAAAAATTTGGATAACCGAGCCTCCATTGCAGTGCCCAGCCAAAGAAATTTCATTATATTTTTAATCTTCTACATTCCCATTGTTTTTGATACTTGAACTAACTTCGTATAGATTTAGATTGCAGTAAGTTCACGTTGGTGTGAGAGGCGGCTGGGTGGATCGAGTAGGACCATGAATTTTGTTGACTGAGCACTATGTACATTTTAATTAGTTATACTCTATCTAATGCCATTAAGGTCAGTATGTACATTCTTTTCAGCACGGGTCGACTTGTAATATAAATGGAATTCTAAATCCCTCTTGTGAAAATTGTTTCTTTAGACAACAGTCAGACAAGCAACTAAGTGAGTTAAGCCGGGAACACACCCGTTCAACGCTATGCGGCGCTACCCGACGCAAATCCAAAATCCATTTTTCCATAAGATTGTATTACCCCCGTGAACATCTGCCCCATGCTATGCAACGCTACGCTACTCTACCCTCTGCGATCCCCACTGTCCAGATTTTCGTCGGGTAGCATCGAGTACAGTCGAAGCCAAAAGAATCGGACACTCATATTTTTATTCAAACTACTTGTATTATTGTCGTTATATTAGTTACAACAAACTTATTTCAACATAAACCAAATTAACCGAGATCAAAAATTTATTAGTTTTTAAAATTAATTTTAATAGTTTGGTAGAAAATTGATCAAAACACTGGAATACCATTTTTTGATATAATGAATTTAACTAACAATTTATTACATTGGTGTGCTCATAAAATTTAACTAACAATTTATTACATGGTTGTGCTCATAAAATTTAACTAACAATTTATTAAACGGTTGTGCTCATAAAATTTAATTAAAAATTTATTACATGGTTGTACTCATAAAGTTTAACTAATAATTTATTATATGGTTGTGCTCATAAAATTTAACTAACAGTTTATTACCTGGTTGTGCTCATAAAATTTATCTAACAATTTATTACATGGTTGTGCTCATAAAAGTTAACTAACAATTTATTACATGGTTGTGCTCATAAAATTTAACTAACAATGTACTACATGGTTGTGCTCATAAAATTTAACTAAAAATTTATTACTTGGTTGTGCTCATAAAATTTAACTAATAATTCATTACATGGTTGTACTCATAAAATTTAACTAACAATGTATTACATGGTTGTGCTCATAATTTTTTTTTAAATTACAATAAAATTTATTTATTAAAACTGGTCTTATTAGACCAACCATTAATTGTACAATAATATTATAGAATAAATAAACGTTTACATTCTTATAAACCCATTGGTACAATAAGATTTACATTTCACTATTCACTATTCACTTTTAATGATTTAATTTAATGATGATTTAAACTACGAATTTAACTAACAATTTATTACATGGTTGTGCTCATAAAATTTAACTATCAATGTACTACATGGTTTAGCTCATAAAATTTAACTAAAAATTTATTACATGGTTGTGCTCATAAAATTTAACTTACAATGTACTACATGGTTTAGCTCATAAAATTTAACTAAAAATTTATTACATGGTTGTGCTCATAAAATTTAACTAACAATGTATTACATGGTTGTGCTCATAAAATTTAACTATCAATGTATTACATGGTTGTGCTCATAAAATTTGACTAACAGTTTATTACATGGTTGTGCTCATAAAATTTGACTAACAATTTATTATATGGTTTTGCTTAAAATAATGCATTAAGAAGAAAAGAGGCGTTGCGATTGTGATACACGCTGTGGCAGACCATTTCAGACGAGGAAATTTATCGTTTTAAACAGGTTTTCGTTCATTTTTAAGTCATCATGGCAAAACTACTAATTAACTAGTTTAACTAACAATTTATTACAAGGTTTTGCTCAATGTAACGCATTAAGAACAAAAAAAGACGTTGCGATTGTGATACTGATTTGTGATACACGCTGTGTGACTGTACATGGCGTGCGCTTGACGTCGCATAGATGTGCACACCCTACCAAAACGTCACAAGGCGTCGGGTAGCATCGCGTAGCGTCACATAGCGTTGCATCGGGTGTGTTCCCCTCTTAAATTGAGCTCAACCATGGAATTTGGGTAATAATAGGAGGTTTTTGGCGTGAACTCTAGGCAACAACTGACTCGCCAGTCGGCCTGCAACAACCAAACGTTTCAAAAGGGCAATCGCCAACGATTTTCAATATCTTATAATTCAGAAAAATCTACGACCTGATGATGTTGCAAAGGAACGTACCTTATCGTCATATATTGCTCAAATTTTGCAAGGTTGCCTAGTGTTTCTTAGCACCTCTGTTCTGAAAGGTTTCTTACCAGGATGAATTTCTATAATGTAGAAGTTCGAGACTGAAAGCCTGTTAGCTGTGAGCCTGAGTCAGTATGTGCAACGGTCTTGCAATTGGTCTGATGTTAGATCATCTATCTAGACAGATTTAACGAAGCAGATTTTTTTTCTTCGTCTTTTTGTTTAACCAAGGAGAAAATAGGTAGTGAGAAACTAAGAGCCATGACAAGTTTACTATGTTTATTGACATTCAAAGACGTAATGTCGTTTAAAGTTGGAGGCAGAGAGAAACCCAGTTATCTTCTGAACAAGAGCATCTGATTTGCAATTCACCGAGCGAGTATCTCAAAAGTAATTCAATAACCGAGCCGCGGCGAGTGCAGAAGAACGTTTCGCCTGTACGTCCGATAAATCCACACGCGACCGGATAATGGGCTGAATATTAAATCAGAGTCGGACTTTTGTTCACGACTGGGCATTCACAACGCCAAGGACGTAATATAGATGGGTAATTAAAACAACAATAACAGTTACCCTTGCCCCTCCCCAGGATCCTCGACCACGAGCCGGGTCTTGAGAAACGGTAATTTAACCGAGCCTCTTCCTGACTGTTTACCCCCGCATCGCTCACTCCTGAATATTTAACCTAATCAAATTCAATAAACCGAACGCATTCCTGTACGAATCCACCTTTGCTTATGCAGATTAGTGAAATCATTTCCTTTTCATTTTATTATTCACCGACTTGACTGAATAGTAAAATAGATGACACTCTCGTTTATCAAGGCATTTAATGTTCTTATTTTTTAGAAAACCACCTGGAATTGATAAATGTTCTTTCCAATTATACAATCTGCAAAATGCCAACGTTTACGTATTAGTGATATGTCAGATTTACCAATTAATCTCCGTTAATTAATTTGAAATGCATATGCAAAGCAAATTAGTACTATTTTTTCAATTCCCACTATTGCAGAACGTTTGAATAAATTATATACAAGAAACTTAAAATCCTCTATTTAACTTAATCTTGTAATAAAACCGTTAACATATTTTACATTCAATTAATTAATCCTTTTATGTAAGGTTTTGGTTGAAATGGAAAAGCTAGTGCCACGAGCGGGATTCGAACCCACGACCTTCGGCTAAATACGCCGCTCTCTACCACTTGAGTTATCGTGACTTCGACGATGGAATAAAAATACCGCTGAACATTGCAGTAGCCTGTGGAAAATTAATAATATGGAGGGGTCAAAAGTAGAGCTTCAGAGCACTGTCTCGTATTCAAGCTGAACATTTTACTAAATTATGTAAGGTTTTGGTTGAAATGAAAAAGTCAGTGTCACGAGCGGGATCCGAACCCATGAACTTCGGACCAATACGCCGCTGCTCTACTACTTGAGCTATCGTGACTTCGATCCACTCGGACACTAACTTACCATCTCAACCTCACTTTTTGAATTTTTCCTCCTTTTTGTCATTTTTCAGTGTTGGTGTCCCAGTGGATTGAAGTTACGATAGCTCAAGTGGTAGAGCAGCGGCGTGAGCCGAAGGTCGTTGGTTCGAATCCCGCTCTATGGCACTACCTTTTTCATTTCAACCAAAACTTTACATAAAAAGATTAATTAATTGAAAGAAGTAATTTGGTCAATAGACCACTAAATATAATGGATAATTTATATTGCACTTTTTACACCTTAATAATTTTCCCCGGCTATCTTTTAGCTCTCACGTGCAACATCTCTCTAAATCTAGACATTAAGGATATTATTATTAAATTAAATCATGATCAAACTATCAAAACACTTTTTAAATGGAAAAGAAAGACAATATGGCGAGAGAGGCCACACGGCCGCATCGTGGTGGGACCACCGTGACCTCTGTCACTTTTGGCTATAAGGAGGCCTGAGGGCTCGATGCAAAATAAACAAGTTTCTTGCGTTAAAAAACAAAAAACACATAAAATATAGCAAAATCTTCCTTCAGACACCCTTGGAAATAAGAAACCATTCTTTTTTATTCGGATTGGCCAGTCTTGGCTCAACCATAGTTTTCGACAATTTGTATATCCAATCTCTCTATCACTATTGCTCACTATCACTCCATATCACGTTTTATCTATGCCAAAACCCACCAGAACAATTCACACTAAATAATAGATCAAATGTCAATATAGAAAAATTTCAACTTACAAGACATCATATTAGCCCGCACGAACTTTTCTGCTTACCTGGGTGTTGAATTGAAAATGCTTGTTTCTTGTTTTAAATGGTAATTATCAGATTACAGTAAAACCTCCATTATCCGGGGTTCTATTATCTGAGAATCCAGTTATCCGGGCCCCGGGTCACCGTATATGTATACAGGTGTATATTTCCCATAGCATCAATTCACTTCTGACTCGAAGGACACCGAATTTGTCTTGTTCCTATGAAACTCCCACCGGTCTGTTTACATTGAACAGGTTCGTTACGGCCGTCATTCTTGAACGACGCACCTCTTCTAAAAAAACCCACGCTTTGGAAGCTCGTTGTAAATTGTTGGGTCACAGGCCTTTACTATCGCTTTGTCAACGACTCTGTGATGACCATTTTTCGATTTGTTCTTAATTAACGCATAAAAAAAAATTATATTATCCGGGGTTTTCGGTTTTCCGTGGACACCCTTCCCCTTCATTACCCCATATAATGGAGATTTTATTGTATTTGTAATAGTTGTA
Organism: Cimex lectularius; assembly: GCF_000648675.2. NCBI lineage: Eukaryota > Metazoa > Arthropoda > Insecta > Hemiptera > Cimicidae > Cimex > Cimex lectularius. Next base: position 42,974 of record NW_019392827.1, on the reverse strand, counting down.
GGGATAGGAATAAGAGAGGCGGACATAAGGCCTACTGCACCTCGATCTATTGTGCTCCTCTGTTAATTATAACTCACTGGCCAGCTTAAGGCTATTAACCAGCCTCCATAGCTTTGCCTTCCTTGTAGGATCTTGCTTGTGGTTTTTCTTGTCCTAGTTGTAAGAACCTGAACCTACCTAGACCTTCACAGAAACATAAAATGTGTTCTGCGGTCTCCTCCTCTTCCTGGACGTATCTGCACAGTGTTTCTTCTGTCTGCACTCCTATCTAGTGCATGTCCTTTCTTAAGTGGCAGTGCCCCGACAGGAGTCCAACCAGAATCCTGGTTGGGTTGCGGTGGCCTTCCAGTAGTTCTTTTGTTAGTTTTGCGGGTGGTCCTTCTATGAATCTCTTCGCGTGCCTCAACCTGTGGTATTGTTTCACTAGGTTTTGGACCATTAAGGAGCCATTTTAATTTGTATCCTCTTTTGTGGCAGGCTGCTAGGCCGGAGTAGGGTTCTGGGCCCATAGAGTTCATGTTGGTTCCCTTTTTGGCCAACATATCAACCCTTTCGTTGCCTCTATGACCCGAATGTCCAGGGACCCATGCCAGGGTCAGAACATTAGTGTCGCTGACTTCCAGGGCCTTCATGCATTTCCAAACAATCTTTGCATTCGCCTCGTATGAGGCTAAGGCCCTGAGAGCTGTCTGGCTTTCAGAGAAAATGGCTATCTTCCGGGAATGTATTTCTAGCCTTTTTATTTCTCTGGCACATTGTTCGATCGCTATGATTTCAGACTGGATAACTGTAGCATACTTGCCTAGGTTTACCGTCAGTTCGTTCTTGGGGTTCATCTCAAAGACCCAAGCTCCCGTATCCTTGTCGGTTTTGTAGACGTCAGTATACCAGTAGGAATTTGCCTTTAGTGGTGTTCTTCCCTTGGCCCATTCTTCCCGTTCTGGTATCAGTACTTTGTACTTCTTGTTGAAGTTGTACTTTGAAGTAGTGGCATCATTTGGGTTATGGCATCTGCCTGTATCTCCTTGTAATAGTTGTAATTAATATGTATTCATTGTTGTTGTCATAGAGTTTTAGAGACATTACTTCAGTTTGTTTGAAAGTGTCCGCAATCAATTCAAACTAACTTAGCAGATTATTGCTATGTCTATGCTAGTCTATGGGGATTTATTAATAAAAACTCGTTGAAGATAAGGGAGATAGACGCTATATTAATCAAAATTGACGCCCTAAATTAAAAAATTGGATAGATGAACCGATTGAACGTGGAGTGGTTGATTATACCATTAAATACCCCGTATACGCTGGAATTAGAGCTCGTTAATGCATAACTAAGACGATGGAATTCAACAGCAGACTTTGCACAGCGGTGAGTGCGCTTCTAATTGACTGAATGCTATAAAATACTGGGAAGAAAAGCACACGGCATAAAAAGCTTTTAAAAACGCATAGCTAACTGTACAAGAGCAATTAAGTTTCTCAGAACCGGATTCTTGTAAATTAGCAATTTGTAGTTTTGGTCAAACTGTAAAGAAAGCCAGCCATTAAATCACGTCCGAGTATCGATTTATAAAACACGGGTTAGAAGAACAAATAAAACTCGACTTCTTGCCGTTCCGGGTAAAGGCGTTAAAGTCTAACATAAGCATCGGTCGAGACGTTTTATTATTTAATTATCGATCGAGTTGGAATTGATGCGGGCGATGCGGTATGTTTCGATTCGTTCCAGGACGGAGACAGTTATGTTTTCACAGGGGAGAAAAATAGGGAGAATTCGTGTCCTCGACTTGTTCCGAATGATGCCGTTGTCTCAGGCTCTTGATATGGTTTCTATGCAATTTGCTCCCATCGACCACGGTAGATCTGTTCCACTTCATCCACTTTGTTTATTAAGCGGGGAACCCATTTGGAAAAACGCCGGGAATCCGAACGTTTCGGTTCAAAATTTGTAGCCCTTGAACGAGGCATATTCACAAAATGAAAATCAGGCCGTCCTCGTAAAATTTACGGGAATTTAAAATTTAATTTATCATAAATGTGGCTAATACTTTTTTAGATTCTCGTCTTCTTAAGATAGTCAAGACCGATACCATAAAAATGAGGGTTTTGTGCGTAAAAGATTGGACATTGCTGTTCATATCGAAAATAGATGTAAAAATGTGTGGTGATTAGTGACCGTTAATCGATAATTATTCAGAAATCGTGAGATGCGGTCTGGTGGGGTTTCAGAAAAAACATTTTCTTTATCTTGCTACGTTTCGATCTTTATTCAGATCATCTTCAGGGGTCAAAGTCTTTATCTTCTTTTTTAATTGTGCCGTTCTTGCGTGTCGTGTTGAGAGGGCCCACATGCAAGAATGGCACAATTACACAGAAGACAAACATTTTTAAAACGCCCTTAAATAATAATAATACTTGGTAAAGTTTTTTAAAATAAAATAATAATACAAAACTTAAAAAAGATTACAATTTATTATTCTTTTTATGTAAGGTATTGGTTGAAATAAAAAAACCAGTGTCACGAGCGGGATTCGAACCCATGACCTTCGGCTAAATACGCCGCTGCTCTACACTTGAGCTATCGTGACTTCGATCCATTCGGACACCATTTGGTGGTATTTCAACTAATACCTTACATAAAGATTAATTAATTGAAAGAAGTTATTTGATCAATCGGACCACGAAATTTAATGAATTTAATAATAATAATAATAATAATGGAGTCAGACTAGCAACAGTCTAGCATGAGTATAGGCTCATCGTTATCCTTTTATTCTTTCATTCAAATATGATAAATAAACTAATGCTACTTAACAATAATAAGAAACAAAAACACAATAACACTCTTTTTAAAAAATTTTTATTATATAGTTTATTACCCCCAATTTGTATTTTCTTCTATTTCATTTTTCTGCTCCGACAGCCTCAAAAATTCCTGAAAAATGAAAGAAATCTTGCAAGCACAACTCTCACTGAAACACTAGCAGACAAACATTCAATAGTATTACAATTTGGGAAAAGGCTTAATCTCATTACAAATTCCAGTAAATTTGAGAAAGCTGAAAAGTGCTCTTCGAAACAAACACTGGAGACCCAGTAACTCCTTTAAATCACTCGAAAGATTGAGCCTTTGCCTAAAGAGTTGCAAAGTGTGACAGTCGACCAAAATATATTTCACAGTCAGAATGATGCGTCCATTTCGCATACATCGAGGACAAGTTGGAAGGTTGCTTATTAAAAGCCTATTATGGGTTAGCCTGATGTGGCCTATTTGCAACTACTGAGAATCACAAGGCATTCCATCTTGCCGCCCACATTCGTTTGATAATGTTTTTAACCTAAACGACCGTATAATCTGGGCTGAGAGGAAATTGATCTGTTCTTATTTGTATAATCGTAAATTTTCTGAGAATAACTTTTTTTCTTTTTTATTAATTTATAGACAAATGAGCACGTGAAGCATTGTACTTTTCTGCATGGATGGAATTCCACGTCTGATTTCTCCACGTTTCACGCATTCCTGGTGCTCGACGACTTGCAGATAAAGCCGTCCTGACAAAGGCGTTCCGTCACCCCCTGACACGGATACTTCGCCTTATTTTTCTTATTATGTTTTGATTTCGGAACGGTTGCCGGTGCTCTTTTGACCGGCTTCCGTCTAAAAAGATACTATAATACTTCGTTTTCCCACTAATTCCAAGTTGTCGATTAGTTTCGCTACCGGGCCTAACTGTATCCCCATTTCAGACTTTACTCGAAGTGAGAACGGCTATTACTATGATTGTATACTGGATTTCGCCAATTTGGAATAAGCCAAACTCCAAGAGAAACTAGGAAACCTCTACTGAGATTTTCTTCTTCTAATTACTGATATTAACGGTCAACAGATAAGCTTTTTACCGTTTAATGTGTATAATTTAAACATATAAAAGGAATGGATTTATTTAATAATTATTTTTGCCAATTAGGGGAAACTCGTGAAGGGGTGTAATTTTACCGTTATATAAACGGCAATGACAGGATTAACTGTAATTAAATTTTTGCTGTACATATTTCTGTTTTATCTGAGAATTTTCTCTTCATATCATTGGAAACTTATTAAGATAACTTAAAAACTAAAGTTTATTCAAAGATAAATAGAATCGAACAGTTCATAAATCATCAGAGTGCTGCCAATATGTGAATTCCTCTCACTCTATCTGTCTATCTCTCTCTCTCCCTCTTTCTCTTTCTCTCTCTCTCTCTCTCTCTCTCTCTCTCTCTCTCTCTCTCTCCCTCTTTCTCATTCCTTTCTCGTAGAATTGACTGTGAGTGCTGCTAATATGTGAATTTTTCTCACTCTCTCTCACTTTTTCTTTCTCTCTTTCTCTTTCTCATTTCTTTCTCGTAGAATTGTCTGTGAGTGCTGCCAATATATGAATTTCTCTCACTCTCCCTCTTTCCCTCTCTCTGCCTCTCCCTCTCCCTCTTCCTCCCCCTCCCTCCCTCCTTCTCTCTCTCTCTCTTTCTTTTTCTTTCTCTCTCTCTTCTTCTCTGTCTGATTCTCTGTTATCATTCCCTTCCTTTACCTACCTGATTTTCTTGATACAAATCTTTCTTTTTTATTATTTGTTGTGCTTGTTATACCTCTGCCTGTCAGTCTGTCTGTCTCTCTAGCTGTCTAGATGGAGATATCTAATTATATCTCTCTCCTCTCTTTCCACTTCCTTCCCAAAAATCTACTTGAGTTTATTAAGAATCTCTTTCTTTCAACATATTTTTCTATGTTCATACCCTTTGTCTTTGTTTCTTATTGTTTTATTTCTTACCTACGTTTAGATGAGTTTCTTATGAAAAATATTTATTTTGTTACTATTGATGAAGAATTTAACTTTTTCTCTCACCCTCACTCACTAAACTTATTATTAAGAACGTCCATTAAACATCTTTTTCGTTTCACATATTCGTCTACGTACCTCCCTATCTTAGCTGTTATGTTGTTATTTCTTATTGCTATGTTTTGTCTACCTCTGAACGATTCGATGTTTTTGTTTTGCTATCACTCCTCCCTTTGGTTCTCTCTCTCTCTCTTTCTTTCTCTTTCTCTCTATCATTTCTTTCTCATAGAATTGTCTCTGTATGTTTCATTTCCTTTTCAATCTCTGAATAATTTTCATTTTCCAAATTTCTTTTTTACTATTTGTGATGGCCTTCACTCTTTTTCTTATACTCTGAGTTTTTTATTAAGAACCTACATCCCTCCAATAAGCATCATTTTCTTTCAACATCTTTGCCTATGTACCTTTGTATCTTAACTTTTACAGTTATTGTTTCTTCTCTTTGATACCACTCAGTCAATAATTTCTCTCTCTCTCTCATTGCTCTTAAACTCCTCTCCTCTACCTGTTTCAGTTTATTAAGCACCTTTGCCTAATGTAACTTTTTACTGTTATTATTCCTTTATTTATCTGTTATACACATTTATATACATTAGCAAGAAAGACCCCGCTTGAACGTTCACTAGATCCACTCTCGATGACTAGAGTTCTTCCACTTTTTGTAATCAATATTTTATTTTTGTCAACGTGGAAATCACATTTGCCAAAAGTCGAAGGAAGGTATCTCTTGTCTGAAGAAGGCGTTATTTTATTTTATTTTTTTATCCAAGGAGCCGTTTGGATTTCATCACGCTTCCGCATCCTTGTATCCTTTTATAACGGGAGGGCCTTCGGTTTTATTTTTGTAAAAGTTAATTACACCCATTTTACAACCTACAGGCCTGCTATGATTGAACGGAAATTTCGAAATTATAATATTGCACTGTGTTAGGTGTAAAACAGTTTCGATTAACAGTAATAAGAAACGAAACCGAACGAACCGAAGTTTTTTTTTCGGGATGGGCTACGGATAAATTGAGAAAGGACAAATGTGAGAGGAGAAAAGAGGGAAGAGAGAGAAAGAGTGAGAGTGAGCGAGAAGGAGAAAGAAAGCAAAGCGAGCTAAATAATGCACTTAGAGGCGAAAAAGTGGCCACAGTTCTTTTATTTTATTAATTACGAGCAATCATTATAATTTTTATTATTTGTTGTTTACTGGATATTTAAAAAATAAAAAATAAAAAATTAAACTGTGTAAAACCAAATGTGTTGCAATGGAAGCAATGAAGAAAATATTCAATCAACGGAATATTTCCTCTTGCGTTGGTCACCGATTTCATTCGACGTTGCATCGATTTTATGATGTTTGAAATGTAGTGCAATGAAATATTTTCTTATTCCTTCAACATCATCTTTCTTAATTCCTGCAATTTCTGCACCATTGGGCAACTTTCTATCCTGTTTGTCATCTCGTCCCAAAGGTGTTCGGTAGGGTTTAATTCCGGACTACATGCTGTCCACCGCAAACGTTGAACTGAAGCCCGTTCCGGGTATTCATTTAAAAAAAAAATTATTTGTTACCTATACAGGATTATATAATATACAAATATGTACACATGAATAATATATCAGACAGCACAACACTAGCACTAATGCCAGCACTGCACCGGTAGAACACATGCTTTGAGGAGCCAGCCATTCCTGGTGTCAAGGAGGTCCCGAGGTCCGTCGGTTGAGGCGACGTGGTGGGTTGTCAGGATGGGAATGAGTGGATAGGGCTCGAGCAGTATGGTTAGGATGGTTCTGGTATGGAATGACTGGGATCTGGACCGGATTAGTTCGTTGACAAAAGGAATGTTGAGGTCTTTGTGGATAGTGAGGTTAGTGACATAATAAGGTGCTTAGACAATTTGTCTAAGTCTTTCGATTGGAAGGACTGGATGCGCTAGATATTGGAGGGCTTGGCAGTTCTACTCCGTATATCCATATTGGTCTTAGTAAAGTCTTGTACAGTGTTAGCTTTCTTAATTGTCAAAGATTTCGGTCTTAAAAGTCTTCGTAGTCCAAGTCTTGTATTAAGTTGCTGGCTTTTAAGTCTTGTGTGGGGATTCCACGTCAGTCTGCTGTCGAGATATAGTCCGAGGTGTTTGACTTGAGTGGAAACTGGTATCTCTTTGTTGTTGATGTACAATGGAGGGCAAGACTGCTTTTTCAGCGTAAAAGTACACTGAGTGCATTTTTCTTCGTTCAGTCTTGTCCTCCATTTTTTACACCAGTCTTCGATAAGCTCAATGTGTTCCTGGATGTTGGAGGTAGCTTGGACAGGATTCGAGTTAGAGGACCACCGCAATCCGGGTATTCATAAAAATAAAACAGTCGTTAATCATTGGCATATAAGAAACAACTTCTTCTGATAACATTCGATGTATTGTGCAACTGTTAGGGAACCCACGATGAAGTTCAAGTTTGTGCCGCCTTCCATAGACATGCCTGATCAAACCATAACACCACCACCTCCATAGCTGCTCCGGAATGAACATGTTACGGGCATATATCGCTCTTCTGTTCTTTTTAAACCCTCTCTCGGCCGTCAGAAAACCTCAAATAAAACCTTGACTCAGCCGAAAACAAGATTTCAGTCCAATCTTGCTCAGACCAATAGATGTGATTTCTTGAGAAACCTAACCGAGCTATGCAGTGCCTCGTCAGTTCTGGACCAGTGGCGGCCTCCTTTAAAACGGAGCAAATATTGTAACAAGATAATCAATGGAGTATTGTCTAAGAGATAATTAAAAATAGTAAAGGTCTTTTTAGGCGTCTAAGTGTATATGTACAAGAACGTACTTTCGGCATAAAAGTTTCGTTGATTAACTATTTAATTAATTATTTCAATTAATTATTCTGTGTATGCAAGGGCTTACTTGAAATAAAAAATTTAGTGTCACGACCGGAATTCGAACCCACGACTTTTGGCTCAATACGCCGCTACTCTAACCACTTGAGCTATCGTGTCTTCTCAATCAGTATTGAACCGAAAGTCGTGGGTTCGAATCCCGCTCGTGACACTAACTTTTTCATACATAGAATAATTAATTGAAAGAAGTAATTTGGTCAATCAGACCACTAAACATAATTGATTTTTTAATTAATCTTACTTTTTTTTGTTTCAGGTAATAGGATTTTCTTGCTCAATTTGCGTTGCTTTATCAACCAGGTAATGTAAAAACTTCTTTTTATCTTTTATAATCGTAATTACTTGTGAAATATATTTAAAAATGTAGTTAGAATAATTTTTGGAAGGGTTGAAAACATCATATATTTTTTCTTCAATATCTTGATATAATTTTAGTACGCATTTAATTTTTGATAATAGAAGTAAGAAAAAGAAAATTATACATTATATACTGGGTGGTACGCTATAAGATACAAAAAATGAATTTGGGCCACAATGTATAATGATTTTTTTGTATTGATTAAGCCATTTTTTTCTTCGTGTTGCCAGTATAGTTTTGAAAATATTCTTTAAAATACAATTATTGAATGTGAGTAGCGTGAACGTGGACTTGATTATATTTTTTTAATCAATATCTTGATATAATTTTTACAGCAGATCTAAGGACCTAACTTTCGAATATTAACACTTTTTTTGAATCAATATGACCTTTTATCCACTTTTAATACGAATTTAATTTTTGATAATAGAAGTAAGAAAACAAAACGAAGACAAAAAATTGACATTTCTCTATATTTAGATATAATAAACGTAAATAAATATTACATAAAAATTTTAAAAATAAATAAGTCGTGTTTAAAGATTTTTAATCATGACCCTTGGTGGTTGCGTTCCCCCCCCCAAAAAAAATAATTGGTGGAATAAGGAATCAATTCCGATATAATACATTATTGTATGTTTTTAGTTGGTCTTAGTTAACCAAAGTGATTATTTAAATTGATATATAATTTTTATTTAAAGTGTGGTTGAGATGAAAAATTAAAGTCCCACTCGTGAAAATAATTTTTCATCTCGACTACACTTTAAATAAAAATTATAAATGAACTACATATTATAAAATCTACTTGTTTACTTAATATACACATGGTTATTACATTATGAGCTTCATTATATAATACTTAATTATTACACTTAATATTATCATTAAGTTATTATTATGTAATATTTATGCAAACAGATAATTGTTTTTGGCTAATATTCACAACAGTGCTGATTATATTTTATACAAAGGTATTGAAATTTTTTTAAATGTTAATATGTTATGATGTTAATGTTGATATGGCGCAAGGTTAATATCTCGCCAGACGAATATAACAACCTGGTCTTTTTTATGTTCATAAGTTTAATTCAAAATATAATTTGTCTCTCGCCGTGGGTCGAGAAATCAATTAAAATCGAATTTGACAACCTACGCAAAAAAAGGCAATTAATCGGGAAAAAATTACGTTCAAATGTTAAATATAAACGCGAAAGTGTTAATTTGATTAGAGGCGAAATTTTGAAATCTTTCATCCCACAAAAATGCGACTTTTTTTTGGGAATTAAAATGCGGTTACTTCGTCGTGGAGTTTGCGAGACAGTTTATTATACAGAGTACCGAGTTTATCGATGAGCTCCCGTTAGCGCAGTATGTCTTTACAAGCGGGTAAAAGTTTATGCTGGGGTCTAATTAAACCAGATCCGGATTGGCAAGGACGGAGATAAATCTCAGGAATAATAAACCGAGGGGGAATCGTTTCGTTGTGCATGCAGAAATAACGGTTCTTGATTATACTGAGTATTATTGAAGATGATTGATTATATTACATTAGCGGGTTTTTTAATTTCTCTAACTAATTAAATGATTCATGCTCAGAGGAGAATTGCGTTATGCATTGAGTCATGAGCACCTAAATTTTACAAAGACTTAAATTTTATCTTTTTTAAATTTTGATGATGCAATTTTTAAAAGCAATAAAAAACTATTTTCCATGTCATTCATTCTTGTTTCACCTAGAATCCTAATAATCTTTATACGTCTTTTTTGTATTTGTGATGTTCTGCTTCTTCTTGCATTATTTTATTACTACTGACATAGATTTGTTTTTGGGCTGGATTGCACAATTTTTTCTGTCAACATTGCTGCGTCAACTATTATGCGTTACGGGTGTGGTTAGGTTAAGTTGGGTTGGGTTAGGTAAGGTTAGGAATGGTTCTGTTGGATCGGTTTAGGCTTAGGTTAAGTTTGGATTGGTTGCATTGGGTTTAGTTAGGAATGGTCATGTTAGATAGGTTTAGGTTAGGAATGGTTAAATTAAGGGGTTCAGGGTTAGGTTTGGAATGATTAGGTTAGGAATGGTTAAATTAAGTGGGTTCAGGGTTAGGTTTGGAATGATTAAATTAATTGGATTCAGGGTTAGGTTTGGAACGATTAGGTTAGGTTAAGAATGGTTACATTTGGTTAAGTTAGGAATGGTCATGTTAAAAAGGTTTAGGTTAGGAATGATTAAATTAAGTGGGTTCAGGGTTAGGTTTGGAATGATTAGATTAGGTTAGGAATGGTTAAGGTAGGTAGGTCTAGGATCCTAATCTTTATATGTCTTGATTGAGTTTTCAGTGTTCTCATTGTTCTTTGTGCACATTTTATGTACTTATCAAAGCTTCAAACAAAGACACTTGAATTATAGTTTTACATTTTGATTATAATTCGGTTTTATCTATTTCTTAGCACATTTTGAATAACTTATTTGCTAAATTCCTGATATTTTTTCTGATTGAGTTTGTAATGCCATCTCTTCTTGTACAGTCCTGGGTGTCCTGCGGTTATAAAGGTATATTCAATAATTAAAAAATACAACTTGTGTCAGTGTTTAACTAATGGTTTTACATAAAGAATAATCCTTGATCAAAAGACAAAACCAAAATGTACAGAGTAAAAACGATTTCTAGAGTCATCATAGTGATTACACCAGAATAATTACTGTTGACATGTCAAAAATTTAATAATTGCATTCTATGAAACTCGCCCTGAATTTTATAATCGCTTTGTGGTTTTGTTTTCTCCTATTAGAATTGTTTCGCTACTTTAACCTGCAAATCTTTTTACGATACGTTAAAAGTGAATTCTCATACTTTTGATTTTTGTTCTTTACTGTTCAGCAAAATTGTTGACAAATATTGTTTCCCCACAACACCGATTTAAAGTAAGGTTGGTTGAAGTTGTTTTAATTAATGATAATTAATGCTCAGGAATCCCAAGTTGATTATGGGTCAAATTTTCTGATTCTAAAAGGTTTTAACTCTTTCCCTACTTGTATAATTTTCATTATCTAATTCAACTATAATTACTAGTTTTTTCATTATTTTCAAAACATCCTTTAAATTGTCAAACCCCGACTTTCTAAAAATATCTCTCGGTCCGTTTCAGCCTTTTCGCTTTTTCTTAACGGTCGCAATTATTTCAACTCCTGAGAAGCGATCCGATCTGCCTGTGAAATGGTGGAAGCGCGCCTGCAGACTTGTCGTCGCAACTTTTGATCCTCATCTATTGAAAATTGGAGATATTTTTATTCAAAAGGTTGGACAACCCCGTCATTCCTCCAATATTAAACAAGCCAATATGTCAAACGTTAATAAAAACCAGGCCCAACTAACTAACAGAAAAAAATATCCAAAACATAGGCCGAAGTAAAATGAAATGTATATTATTCTGGCTGTAAATTGTACATTTTTATTTCAAGTAAAATTATTCCATCTTGAATTAATAAAATATGCGGATGGGTTGAGTTCTCCCGTTAATATACACTGACAGCAAAAAATTCCACCACTTGTAATACAACTTGATTTGTATATATTTTTATATATTATTCAAAGTTTCACGTTTTTTAACGAGTCTTTGTCTAAAAAAGTAAAAAATTGTACATTACTAAGGAAAATTCAAAATTAAAAAGACGGACAGATGAAAATTGTTTCAATTTTGTTTTAGATTTTTAATTAACATTTCAATATCACATATTTCCTTCTCTTTCCTTAATTACATCTTTAAGACTTCTCGGCATACTTTCTACCAGTCCTAAAAATGTCTCTTTGCTGGAGGTTAGCCCATTCTCCACGAAAGTACGGATCATGAAGTGATGGACATGCTCATAGTCGTATTTTGAGGTTATCCCATGTTCGATGGAGTTCAAGTCTGGAAAACGGGCTGGCCAGGCTAAAACCCTGATGTTATGCTGTTGAAGGTACGTTTGTACCATGCGAGCGAATAGTGGACGAGCATTATCGTGCATTAGAATAGGATTGTCGCCGATTTCAGCTAGGATAGGCATCGCATGATGTTAAAAAATTTCATCCACATAGCGACTGGCCGTCAAAGACCCTCCATGAGCAACAATCAAATCTTGGCGACTCTCAATTGAAATTCCCGCCTAAACCATAACTGAGCTACGTACAAAAGGTTGGCTCAGGGAAAAATTACAAGCTTCGAACCTTTCGTTTCGCCTTCTCCACACTCTTTCTGGAGATCGTACATCAAATGTACATTTATCTGTAAAAAGTACTGCAGAGCAATCGTCCATAGACTAATGGCTGTGTTCTCGAGCAAAAGGGAGCCGTGCAACTCTCTTTGTTCTGGTCAATTCTGGTCCTCTTACGGGATGAAAAACCACCAGATCATACTGATTTAATCTTCTTCGAGCAGCGGGTTCAGAAATTTGGACCCCTCGAACTTCCTGGAGCTGCTGAATCGTTTGAACTTAAGGTGCGAGTTTCGCAAAATTCTCAAAGTCAAAAAACGGTCATCCTGTGGTTCTGCTACCCTAGGGCGTCCAGAACCGGGCCTTTTATGGTAGGACCCAGTTTCTCGAAAAAGTCTAACGGCGTCTCGCGGAGTTTCTTAGTGAACTCCGATGGCAATAGCCGAATACCCGATGGAACGTCCATCATCAAATGATCCACACCATGCACAACATTCTCAGCAATAAGTGGCATTTTAGGTTTAAAAACTGAAATTAAGAAAACAAAGATGAAAACTAGACAGTATTACATCAGAATTCAAATGAGACTGAATAAACATTTTAAATTCAGTAAAAATTAAACATTGAAAAATTCTTTACCCTTGTTTTGGATTAAGGATTAAGTGTGTTTACCTCTAATTGATATTTCCAATTTAAAACATAGCACAAACAAATATTTATTGATAAAAACAATGAGACAAAATAAGGGTAGAATTTTCTTTTATAGAGAAAATGGAAAAAAAAATCAGTTGGGTGGAATCTTTTGCCTGTCAGTGTATATAATATCCCCTTTAACAATTTTATTGTAAGAATAGCCCTTAAACAGAAAACTTGTGGTCTAAACAGGAAACTTGTGGTCCTAACATAGTGAAAAAGTCAGTGTACCGAGCGGGATTCGAACCCACGATCTTCGGCTACCCAGCTGCTCTACCACTTGAGCTATCGTGACTTCGATCCACTCGGACACCAACTCTCCATATCAACCTACAACCGCTCGAATTTTCCTTCTTTTTGCCATTTTCAAATGTCGTGTAACCAGGATTGGATTCTCAGCGACTTATGAAGTGGCCACGGGGAGCTGTTTAGTGAAGCGATAATTCTTTTACTAAACAGCTCGAGAGGATCGTAGCCACGATAGCTCAAGTGTTAGAGTAGCGGCGTATTTAGCCGAAGGCCGTGAGTTCGAATCCCGCTCGTGAGAATGACTTTTTCAATTCAACCAAAACCTTACATAAAAAGATTAATTAGTGGAAAGAAATAATTTGGTCAATACACCACTAAAACTTGGATTGTTCACATTGTCAAGACTAATGAAAAGAAAGAGTCACTGGAGTGGGAAAACCATTCGGCATATTGAATAAAAAACTAAACTAAAATTGTTTAAAACGTGGCAATTTTTACTACTAAGAGTTTAATCTGTAGCGGACACAATGTTGAAAGTTTAAGTAGGAAAGTCTGAATAAATTCTTCATCGCTCATTGAGAAATTGAGCTTTGATCGTTTGAACTGGAAATGCCGGATGAAATCAATAAATAAATCACTCAATTAATCTTTTTTCTCTTGTACGGGCAGCCGATATGAGTAGCTATTACTGGGCGGCCCCGAGGCTTAGTTGATCCGATAAAGCACCGTCGACAATGTCCTCGGGCTGACGTAATCGAGAAAGTACGCCCGAGGGGAAAAACACAAGACGGGGTGAAAAGCACAAAATAATAACGCTGAATTTTTGCTTGCTAATTTGATACGCCGCGCCCGCTTCAAACTTGCCGCGGTAATTATTAAGAACAACTATTTCACGGCTAATGTCTTTCCTTAATCTATCTCACGGCCTCTTCCAGGGCTCTTTGGACTAATTTGTAAGTTTGTTTGAATCCCAAGCGGGGTTCTCACACTGTTCCAAGGCTCTGGGATCTCTTTTCTTTAAAATTTAATTCACCTCAAACCATTCTTCTTCGACAGAGGAACTTATAACACAAAACATCCCGGAACTTATTTTTTAGTCCTTAAGTAAATAACGTAAAGTAAATTACAAAGTAATTGTTACAACTCACAAAGAGAGGTATGGATTATAATGAAACTACTTTTGCTGCAGATCGCCTGTAAAAACACATAAATAAAAAATTTCAGTATTAGAAATATCGACCACTTCTACACTTACGAACACTCTGGAATGGTATGGACTTGAAAAAGAAAGCAAATTCAGTTCAGGTAAAACAACCTTAAATATTGTCAGGTTGACTATACAGATGTACCTGTGTCGGGGAGAGTGAGACAGTTTAATAATTACATAGCTGATGGTGAGAAGAGAGAGAGAGAGAGAGAGAGAGAGAGAGAGAGAGAGAGAGAGAGAGAGTGAGAGAGAGAAATAGAATGTATGATAGTTTCATAACTTATGGTGAGAAGAGAGAGAGAGTGTGTCAGAAAGACTGGTTGGTTGTTTTATAGTTAATAATGAGAAAACAGCGACAGAGAGATACAGACAAGCTGATAAGAAGAGAGAGAAAGAGAGTTGCTGACAAGGAAAGTAAAAGAGAGTGAATCTGAATAATATTTACACAAAGAGAAAGAGAAAGAGAGAGAGAGAGAGAGAGAGAGAGAGAGAGAGAGAGAGAAGACAGAGAGAGAGAGAGAGAGAGAGAGAGAGAGAGAGAGAGAGAGAGAGAGAGAGTCCCAATTGAGTTTTCAGTCCTTGTCAATGTTTGAACTGAGTCGGTCTTCAAGGAAATCCGAGTTCGCCTGTAAAAACTTAAATATGTCAATCTGTAGACATATTTAAGATTGTTTTGCCCTGATGAATAAAATAAGTCGAAAGTTTGACAGTAGCAACTGAATTAGCTTTCTTCTTCAAGACCATACATTGATTCAGAGTGTTCGTAAATCAAAATTGCACACTATCCTGGATAGTCGATCTCTTCGTTTATATCTCCTTCTTGAATTATACAATTCCCTGTACGAATTAGCTTATAATAAAAGGTGTCTTAGATTGAAAATACACCATGATAATAATGTTTGCATTGTGCAATCACAGTTCCATCTTTCTAGATGCAAAACGAAGAAGGTAGGTGATCTAATTCCAAGTATCATATTCCAATGGATAAAACAAGTATGGTTTTATATTTTGTATTGTTCCTTTTCCCCACGTTATTAAAAGTCGAAAGATTCTACCATGATTTATGAAGTGCTTATAGAGGTTAATAGTTCGAGATCATATCTTTGATGGATTGATTGATATTGAATATTACCCAGTTCCTCTGGTTGTCACGGACACCAACTCTCAACCTATCTTTTGAATTTTCCCTCAATTTTGACATTTTTCAATTTTATTTTACCGAGTGGGTCGAAGTCTCGGTAGCTCAAGTGGTAGAGCAGCGGCGTATTTTCCCGTAGGTCGTGGGTTCGAATCCCGCTCGTGACACTGAATTTTTTATCTCAACCAATACCTTACATAAAGATTAATTACTCGAAAACAGTTTTTTGGTCTATCGGACCACGAACTCTAATGGGTAAAGATAAAATTCAATTTTGTCTAACAATTTCCATCAAGTCCCCTTTTAAATAGACAATCTATACTTATGCCTGGACTTTACCAAAGTACTTGGTCTTTTTTGTTTGTAATATTGACGAAACGATCAGAAATGGGGCGGAAATCAAAAAAAAGGAAAAGCGCCGACTTTTCTCCCTGGGTAATTTTCCAAGGAAATCGGATCCGGGAACAGAGGACACAGTCGTTTTTAAGATTTCCCTCCCCCAGCCCATCATCTCCTCAATCCGTAATAAAAGTAATCAGCCGTGCCCCGGGCGGTGTAAAAAAAGGCCGCGGTATGCTTTAAAGGATGATGACTGCCTCTATGTATATCATGTTACAGTTAGGCGTAGCGGCCCAAAGGAAAAACGACCTTGCTGTACCTGGCTAAAAGAAATGGACTGTTATCACACATCTTTTACTGCGCCCTCGGACCTCTTACGCCCTCGCTCCGTCGAACCTTCCATCGGGATTTTTACTTCGCTCTCTACAACCTTCAATCAAGTCGATTGCTTAAATCGACTAATAAAAAGGCAATTTTCTTCTCCGACTCGCTCATATCGAAGCCAAAGCGGATTAAGGTTAGACATGTGCAAGAAAATTATCCAATTAAGTCGCCTTCCCTCTCACCCCGTTAAATGGTAAAACATATTTAAATAGAATAACGGGTACGCGTACTGCGTTTTCAGGTATTAGCCATTTGGAAAATAACAGGCATCGGTTGCAAAAGTCTATGTACATGTACATGGGGCAAACATTATATATCCCTTCATGCTTTAAAAACCAATTTTGAAACAGTTGATGCACTCAAAATCCATTGAACCGATCAAAATGAAACACACAATTCAAACTACTTGAATATCATTTACAAGCTGCCTTTGACCAATTCACCATGTAAAATTGGCGAAACCATGCCAGTCAACAGGTGGCAGTTGTAATTTTTGACCAATTCCAGCATAAAGCGAATGTTTATTATGTTTGTTGTTTATTGGCAATTCCTACAATCGGACACATTTCGTAAATCTGTGAGATTTCCTCTTGGGTTGTAGGAAGTGATTTTCGTCTGTCAGACGCGTTTCAGCACCTAGCGTCTTTAGTGGTTTAATAAACAGATTAATAATCTAGTGTGGTCGGTTTAAACCCGTCAAACAAGCGAGGATAAACAGACCAAAGTAATCTGAAATGTCCAAACCACACCATGTTAGCCGTTCTTTTACGTTCTTTTAGTCTAATGCTTCTTGTGCGATCAACCAGCCTTCATACGATGTTGATTGGGATTCGGGTTGTGGTCTTCATGTTTTATTGCCTTCTTCAGGAGATCTACAGAGACATAGGGACAATCATTTAGATAGTTATAAATTGTATAAATAGTTATAAAATATCAGTTTTTTGTTACTTACAGATACAAAGTCAAAACTTAAACACATTGCACATTACACGATATGTATATATACAAACTAAATACATATATAATAAATAAATAAAAACATCTTCTTAACAGTCTCTTACATATATAGGCATTTTTAAACCAGTAACAATTACTTAACAATTCTTTTGGTACATAAATATCACAGGCGTTTGACTAGAAAATTGTGTTTATCACGATATCAGGTGGGAGGTCCCCACACTATCACCTACTGATAACAATCATTTCCCACAATTTTTAAAAACGAGGTCTTAATTTCTAATACATTGGTAATTCTATGTTATCACAGCCTGTTATAATATATAAATAAGTAAGTACGCAAGTATTGTTACGATCTTTTGAGAGAGACCTTATCTTTTTCTAGAATCCCGCTGTATATCACACTTAAATTATTCAAATTTTTAAATTATAAGCCTTGTTATCCTGATGAGTAGATATCATTTCCCTCAAAAGTACGACCTGTATTTTGTTCTGAAGCCACAATTTTGACTCCATCGAAGTCAAAATTATGTTTCGTAGCGTGTGTATGTTTGGATAGTGCTGTTCCCGGCCTTTCTTCATCACTGCAATCATACTTATGTTGCCTCACACGTTCGGATAAATATTGTTTAGTTTGGCCGTAATACACAGGACATTGTGCACATTTGATGCGATATGCGATTTATTTATTTATTTATTATATATGTATATAAATAGTTTGTATATATACATATCGTGTAATGTGCAATGTGTTTAAGTTTTGACTTTGTATCTGTAAGTAACAAAAAACTATTTATACAATTTATAACTATCTAAATGATTATGTCGCTATGTCTCTGTAGATCCCCTGAAGAAGGCAATAAAACTTGTCGGAAGCTAGGGTGTTGATATAATAACATTGTATGTTTGAAGACCACAACCCGAATCCCAATCAACATCGTTCTTTTAGTCATTCTAACGATAATTGTAGAAAATGGTGAGAAAATGCCAGAATACAATTGGCAGTCGTGGATTATTATAGCGTTCCTATGAATGATTTAACAGACTCGTATTTACTATTTCAAGGCTTGGAAAATTGCGTAATTTTTTTACGGACCGCCAGGTCTCGTTGTTTATTGGCAAATGTGTGAAACATGCATTGCAGCGTTGTCTATGTTGAACATATTTTAATTTAAAAATGGATCCTTTTTGCTACAGTCCGACAGCCACAGTTTTAATCTGGTGACGATTTGACTCGGCTTCAAGGCCTTTTTCAAAAATTCTAACACATAATTGACATCGATTGTTTGCCTGTAGGGTCAATTTTAGACGGCAATATTACTTTTAGACAAATAATTTTACAAAATAGATGCTTACAATCTTGTTAGACTTTTAGGGTCTTTTTTACGAAACAATTAAAAAACAATTTTAACAATTACAATAATAATTGTAATTTTTTTTACTATTACCATTATTTTAATAAAAGGAAAAATTTAAAAATAAAAGGCACTGTAAGGGAAACAGAATTTATTCAATTCAATCATTTCTTTTCTAAAATTATATTTACACTCTTCTTTCTTTTAAATTGAATCTTCAAACTTAAATCTTTACAAAAAAATAAAATCAATTCTTCTTGAAACAATATAAAAAAAACTTAAAATATAATTAAGTAGTATTTAACCTATTGTTAAAAATAAATGATTTCATATTTATGTATGCGCAATCCTTAAGGAATAAAATTATGGAAAAATGGAGTAGGAAATAACTCACACGATGAATGCCGTTTTCCTGTTTTCTCATAAGATGATTCTTCACAAGCCAAGTAAGTTGAAGCAGCTACGTTCGAGGTGGTTTGTTCGCAGTCTCCCAATGGAATTCCTCCTGTCCACCGCCTTTTAGCCTTTCTGCACTTTTGTCTCCCACGAGTTCCAAAGTCCATCACCTCCTTCACGTTCATATCAATTTGTTACAATCTGCAGACGAATTTCAGCATCATCAACGCAAAAACAACTGGGACAATGTTGGCGACTATATTTTTTGGCTGGATACACCGTTATTGCGTGAGTATTTTTGTGTCTTCGGGGAGGGCGCATGGGTTTGGTTCGGTTAGTCTAGGTGGGGTTGGGTTAGGTTCAAATTAAAATTAATACTTGAGAAAGGATTGAAAGTAAGATATTACTCTTTATGTAAGGTATTGGTTGAGATAAAAAAAGTCAGTGTCACGAGGGGGATTCGAACCCACGACCTTCGGCTAAGTACGCCACTGCTCTAGCACTTGTAGTATCATGACGTCAATCCTCTCGGACACAGCGGCGTATTTGGCCGAAGGTCGTGGGTTCGAATCCCGCTCGTGACACGGATTTTTTTATCTCAACCAATACCTTACATAAAGATTAGTTAATTGTAAGAGATTACTTTCGTAACAATTCAACTTATGAACCCGCAGGTATTTCTCCTTGTAAATATTAAAATCAGCTGAAATGTTGGCTTAGTTCTGATTGCAAGTTATAATTTGTGTAAGTAAATAATCCACCATTCTGCTTTGTAAAAATGAAAAACCTAATATTAAAAACCACTCAATTCTTGCGTGATCCTCCTCCTCGTTTATTTCCAGCATGACTTTCGAACCGTTCTACAGATTAGCTTCAAATCATCATTCGATGCCAACGGAAAATTAAACGTTTGACCCACACCGGATTCTTTTGTAATCGAATCTGAAAGTGGAACGCGTACGATTCAACAGTAATGCCTTAGAGACGCAAAGCGGTACGCCAAACTGCCATTCCCACTTGGATTACATCCCGTAAATCCCGACTGGCCGTCATAAAAACCTATCGACAGACGGTAAAAGTGGACAGACTATGTCCAACTCCACTTTCTTCTCGGCCTTCAAGAAAATTTCACCCACGGCTTTTGCAACACTTGCGATAAATGAGATACGCAATATCGTTCATCTACTTTACGTCACTCTCCTCAGATGACCCCGAACCCACGTAACATGTAAACATGAAACATTATCGATTCAGATTAATTATAAAAGATTGTACAATGTCAGTATTTTTTCAAAGATATTTCATCATAAATATTTTAAAGATTAATACGTCAAAATTGATTATCTAAAAAACCCATAAATATATTTTACAACCGTTTTACTAATTTCTGACAATGATCTTTGTTTATTAAGTATTTTGATAAACAAAAGTAATTATGAAAAACTCATTCAAGGCGATTATTAATTAAACCTTTCTTTTTTCTATGATCCAAGATCCATTGTCATAGAGTTTTTAATTCATAAAATTAACGAGGGAAAATTGGCTTTCACTTTTCTCCCTTTCATAATACACAACGTCTGTTATATTTATTGTGTGAAGTATCAGATTGTGAATAATTCATAGCTTCATAGATCCCCCTTTTGTCACAACTAGATTTCTCTGGGAAATCCAATTTCTAGGAGTAGAAATTTTTTTTTGACGAGGATGATGATGAGAGCACGTACCATACCCGAGTAGGAGGAAAGCGTCCCCCGGCGAAGAATGAACTTGGCCTCACGACGGAGTTCACAGGATTTCACCTTCTTTCCCTGGGGCTGTCGCATTTAACACAGCTCCAGGGCCCGTGGAATGTTTGGTGAATAATTGAATAATTTGAGCCGACGTGCATACGCAAAATCGTCTCATGACCAATGATACGAGAAACAATTAAGAGCTGGACGTCTTAAAAGCACTAAATATTTATCTCAACTACAAAATTTTGAGAAAAATCTGAAATAATATGACGTATATGAATAACAAACTTTTCTATTATCCTAGATTACACATAGGGTTTTTTTATTCCTTTTATTTGATATTTACATCTATAAATATTGTATTAAGTAGATATGTTCATTTTTTTATATTTTTTATTTTATTTTATTTTTTTTTTTAATATTTTTTTTATTGGCCTTATGATCTTGCATATTAGCCATAGTACGAATTCTTGTGTGTTCCAATTGGGGGTTATCGGGAAAAAAGGGCCAGAGGCGACGGTGGGAATCGAACCCACGACCGCGGCGTGAGTCTCTCATGCTAACCACTCGGCTACCGCGGTCCCCGTTCATATATGTTGAATTTGCCATTTGAGTCTCTTGTAGGATTAAGTGAATTGGTTGGAGATGGTAGGTTTTATCATTGTCTTGTAAATTAAAAGTAGTTTCCAATGTCTAATTTTAATCTTAGGTCAAGTTGACTTTTTAATAATTTATAACGTAGGTTTATTTTCTGCGTTTTCAGTCTTGCGTGGGGATTCCAAGATTGTCGTTTATCCATAAAAAGTCCAAGATAACGCACAAGGTCGGTGGTAGGCAATAGGGGGGGTCTTCACTGCAAACAGATATTTTTACGTAAAACTAACTGTACGCTTTTCGTTAGGTTTATCTTCATTCTCCACTTTGTGAACCATACTGTTAATTTATTCAGTGTGGTTGTAAGTACTGAGTGTTAATTGAGGGGTTCGAAATTCGTGAAAGGATCACTGTATCACAAGTGAATGTACGTGTTGAAATGTTTGTGTATATTGAAAGTATAAATGGGCCAAGTATGCTTCCCTGAGGAACACCCGCCATAATGCTTATTTAAGGTGAGTTCCCTGACGGACTCGGCAAAATCGGTATCTTTGTATGACATAGTACGTTCGTGGGAGGATGTTCTTCCTTTTCCAAAGTAAGCACGAGTGCCAGACTCGATCGAAGGCCTTTTCTAAATCAAGAAAGACACCCAAAAGCTGTTTCTATTCAAGGGAAAAGGCGATATTGTCAGCAACACGATGCAATTGTTCAGTTGTCGAGTGAAATGAGCGTAATCCAAACTGATGATCTGGAATTTTAGAATTTTTAATTATAGGCAATAATCGTCGGAGAATAGTTTTCTAGAATTTGGCAAGGATAGGAAGGAAAATAATGGGTCGATGGGAAATAGGAAGATCAGAATGTTTATTTGGCTTATGAACCATTTTAATTATAATACAATTAATTAAGGTTTTTAGTTGAGATGAAAAAAGTTAATGGCACGAGCAGGATTCGAACCCACGATCTTCGGCTAGATACGCCGCTGCTCTACCACTTGAGCTATCGTGACCTCGATCCACTCGGACATCAACTTCCTATCTCAACCCCACCTTATGAGGTTTCCCTCCTTTTTGCCATTTTCAAGGTCACGATAGCTCAAGTGGTAGAGCAGCGGCGTATCTAGCCGAAGATCGTGGGTTCGAATCCCGCTCGTGCCATTAACTTTTTTTCATCTCAACTAAAAACTTTAATTAATTGTAATATATTAATTGGTCAAGCGGGCCACGAAATTAGTGAATTTAATTATAATGTTCTTATAGGCACGTCGAAACAATTATACCTAGGGTTTTTTAAATATTAATTTAACTATAGCAATAAATCAAGTTATGTAACAGGTTTTTAAAATGCAACGGACTATTTAATATCAACTTACAGCAGAAATGAACAGACATTTGTTCAGGGCGGAAGCCACTTGTAGTTTTTGTTATATATTTATTCATATCTGCTGTAAATTGATATTAGGCATTAAATACTTTAATTTCCTAGCCTAACTTTAACCCTAACCAACTCTAACACAACTTAACCAAACACGGCCCAACCTAGCATAACCAAAACGAACTCTTGCGCACTCATGAGGTAAAAATGCTCAGGCAAAAAAAGAATATCCTGCCCAAAAACATATTCGTTGTTAAGGAATTAGGTGCTGTAGATCGTAAAAACAGTGGGTCGATAATGCTGAATTTCTTCTACAGTTCGTAAACTCGGTAGCCACTTGTAAAAACTGTAATGCTGCATTATTTTATAAGCCGAAGGTCGTGGGTTCGAATCCCGCTCGTGACACCAACTTTTTCATTTCAACCGAAAACCTTACATAAAAAGATTAATTAATTGAAAGAAGTAATTTGGTCAATAGACCACTAAATTTAATGGATTATATTATAATTTGGATATGTTAAATTTGGTACTGCTACTTTAAAATCGAAGGTTTTCTAGAAATCAGAGCTCTTTGGTCTGCTACTGCCCAGCTAGCCCCAGAATAATAGATCATTTAGTGCATGGTGTTTGTAGATATACCAAATGATCAACAGTTTTTGGCATAATGTCAGTAATATAACTTTCCATAAAAAATAAAAATTTTAAGTGATATATTTTATCTTAGTTCTAATCTTAAGATATAACCTTACTTTTATCCAGACAACTTTGAGTTTCCATTCGATTATGCATTTCCCAAACAAACGAAGGAACCGGATCAGGCGTTTTCTGTACAAGCCCAAAATATGAGCAATCAAACTCATTAGGGAAGTACACTTCGGTCTTTCAAGCAGAAATACATGCCATCAACGCTTGTGCCCTGGAAAATCTTAAAAGAGGTTACACTGACAAAAAAATCCTCATAAGATCAGACAGTCAAACAGCCATTAAAGCATTGGCATGTAAAAGAATTACATCAAAACTAGTCAGTGAATGTATCCAAAATCTCCAAAACCTGGGAGAACACAACAACCTGATGATATCTTGGGTGCCAGGGCACAGGGGAATTCTGGGTAACGAAGAGGCGGACAAACTGGCCAGAAGAGGATCTGCAAGACCATACATAGGCCCCGAACCTATCCTTGGGATAACAAAAACAAACATAGATTCCTCCATCGCAGAATGGATCCAAACAAAACAAAGAGAGAAGTGGATAAACTCTAGCGGTGCTAGACATAGTAAACTTATGCTGAAACAACCCTCACCAAAATTGGCAAAAACACTGCTGCAATTGGAGAGGGCAAAACTCAGAGGAGTGGTGAGACTACTAACCGGTCATTGGTATCTGAGAAAACATCTACACAACATGGGTATATACAGCAATGACCCCATTTGCAGATTATGTAATGAGGAGGAGGAAACAGCCACTCATATCTTCGAATGCGAAGCAACAGCTCAATGGAGGTTTAACCTAACGTACGATAAAGACTCAGGGAACCAAATTGCAGCTATAACAGTCAATGACCTGATACTTCTGAGAAGAAGGATTGACTCTATTGACTAAACAGGGGAACTGGGAAGGTACAATAAGCCAGAAGGCTGCAGTGCCTGGGGAATACAAGCCCCGCTTCCCGGCATCCTTTCCACCATACCATACCATACCATATGCATTTCCCAACTCGATGTCATTACTGGTGGCGTTCCTCAAGGCTCTGCTTTGTCACCAAGCCATTCTGTCACCTGCAAACAAACCTCTCCTGTACAATATGGTGGTCAGGACGAAGACCTGGAATTTCACATGTAGGACTAATGTCACCAGGCTGCAGATTGTGCAGTACAAGTTACTGAGGCTTGCGAAAGACACTCCAATATACACGCAGATGCGACAAACATGTTGATAGTGCTTGAATCATAGACGTAACTATTAAATTGTTTAAGCAATGCCAGTAACAGTACAATCTGTTGCCAAATAAGTAATTATTGTTTGGACAGTAGATTAACGAACGCTCTCCTATAACTTGGCCATGAATCTGGGTTTTCTAATCTAACATTTTCACCCTAAAAGGAAAATAATTTGATGTAATTATTATATTTTAGTTATAATTTAACCAGCTAGAGGTACGTGTCGCTGTAGAGAAACTCCACTAAACCCCTGAATTAATGTACATATTTTTAAATAGAAATGTCTGTTCTGTTCTAATCATAAAAAAATTGAAGTCCTTTTTACGTGAAAAAATGCATTTTCTTGCCGTGGGTTCTTCGCTAGAATGTTTTATCAGATTAAACACGTTATACGAGTAATATAATACAAATTATGTTTCACCCATTCACTTGAATCAGATAGGGGTAGATGTGCTTTTAACAACGTATCTAAGATCCGTTGGTCTTAGTGAGGCATACAGAGAGAAGAAGCGGACGGTGATCAGGTAGTTGACAAATCAATATATTGCCTATTGAACGAATCATGTTTTTATTGATTTACATCAGATACCATAGAGGGGCGGGAGGATGTGCTATGATATAGTCTTGATATGCATCAAGATGTGATAGTTTAATGAAGTCTATGAAGGTATAATTAGTATGCTGTATGCAACGACAAGAATGATAAAAAGCCGGAATAAAAAAACACTTTGATGTTTATCATAAAATCTGGCGAATGTAGGTTGGTATGTCGTGTTTGTTGAAACCCCAGGAGAGTTTCTCGTTGTGTTGCTAATAGGGGAAAGAAATCACCCGATCATTAAAACCAGTGAGTCGTCGAATCACGAACGGAACGGTTTTGAGACCCGTCCACGGGTAACGAAAGAGCCATCGTCTTGTAGCAGGACCATTGGTGTGTCCAGGCTTAAAACGATCCGTCTTAACGGTATATTCTTAAATGTCACCGGGTCCTTTTTGTCCAAATCCAAAAAAGAGAACGTAACACTCTTTCTCCAAGGGCCGAAGGGTAAACACGAGGACGTGAACAATTTGACCTCGGATCTCTCGACTGCCGAGTTATGTATCAAAAATAATTTCTTTTCACCTTTAACATGTTTTGTTTGAAAATTTGACGTGTTTGCTGGGTGAAAGTGAGGTGGATTACGTTGCATTTCGCTTTTAGACGAAGACGTAAGGCATCGACAAAAATGAACGTATCAGATGAAAAAGTTTCCCATACAACACAAACTGAAGAAATTCTCACTATATCGTTAGTTCAGTCTTTCGGAGAAGTTTCCCGTAGAATGTGGAAGATTTGATTTAAAAGCTTTTGTAGATAGATAGATAGATAGATATAATATTTCAGGGTATGGTATACTGCGCCCTTTAAGAGCTATTGTATCCCCCGTGCTCTGCCTAAAGCACATCGGTGAGTCCTATTTCATCAAGAAACTTGATTAATAGGCCCGGTTTCAGTGGTTGTAGTTCTTTTATGGTCACATTGTACATCCCAAAACACTTCCTCCTGCGGGCTAGTGTAGCTCCGCAGTTTGTTAGTAAGTGTGTTGGTGTCTCTTCTGCTTCTTTGCAGAATCTACATGTGCCATCTTGGATTATTCCAATTTTCTTTAAATGTCCATTTAATCTACAGTGTCCTGTCAGGAATCCTGTTAGGATTCGCAGTCTGTTCCTGCTTCCTTTGACACATTCTGTGATTTCTTTCTTGCCAAAGTTGGTTAGAAAATTCTTGGATTGTCTGTGTCCAATAAGTGAGTTCCAAAGTTCGCTCATTCTCTTTTTATCCTTCTGTCTGAGGTATTCGTTGATAGTGTGTGTTCCTATTCCACAGAAGGGTTCAGGTCCTATTAGCGGTGTGGCAGCCCCTTTTCTTGCCAGGGTGTCCGCTTTCTCATTACCTTCTACTCCCATGTGTCCTGGGACCCAGCAGAGGCTGACTTTATTCTGCGAGCCTAATGTATTTAATTTGGTTTTGCAGTTCAGCACCATCCTTGAACTAATGGTATTTGAGCTTAGTGCTTTGATGGCTGCTTGGCTATCTGACATGATAGCTATATTCTTGTTTTTGTATCCTCTATTTAGATTGAATTGGATACATCTTTCAATTGCATGAATTTCAGCTTGGAAGATACTGGTGTGCTTTCCCATGGGTTCTGAGTATTTGGTTCCGGGTCCGAACACTCCTGCCCCCGTACCTTCCTGTGTTCTAGATCCATCTGTGTACCAAAGGATGGTGCCATTTTTGAGGGAGTTATTTCCCTCTCTTTCCCATTCCTTTTTGGTGCCCAGATGTATTCGGAATTTTTGGTTAAATTCGAACCTCCTGTTCAGGTCATCTCTTGGAGCCATGAGTGAAGGATGGTTTTTCCACAGTTTGTTTCTGTCTCTCCATTTCAGTTTTATTCCTGTTGGAGGTTTCTCTCTAATGAAGTTAATTATGGTTTTTTGTGCAGTCCTTTCTACCATGTGATGTAGGGGGATTAGTCCCAATATCTTTTCCATGCTAATTCCATGCTAAGGACATGTTCTCATTGCTCCCGTTATGCAGAGCCTCTGTATTTTTGTGAGTTCTTTCCTTTTAGTTGTTTGTTCCGCTTTATCTTTTTTTTTGTAAGAATAAAATCAATTTTGGGAAAGGCTTAGCTTATTATTCCAACAGAAGAAACAGTCATTGATTGATAGGTTGAAATATAATAATAATTTAATGTTACAATGTTTTAGGCAGAGGACACTTATCTGTCCGCAAAAATATGCTTTGATCATCCCTAATCCATTGACTTTTTTGTTTTTGTTTTGGTTTTGATAAATCTTTAAAGAGTCCCTTTTAGAAAAAAAAAAAAAAAAAAAACAATTTTTCGCATTGTTTGTTTATAAATTTTGAGTAGGTATCTCGTCAACACAGATCAAATGATATCACTGATTTTATACAATGTTTACATCACAGATTTAGAAAACTTCAGATAAAAAATATGGAATTCTCTGTACAGAGGAACTAAGGGAATGAGACAAAATACTTTACACATTACGCTTTCACTATTATAGGCAAAATTTAAAAAAATCAAATTTATGTACTATTTTTTTGAAGAAAAAATCTTCTACAATTGCTTAATTTATCCAGTTTATCTCATTTCTGTCAGATTTTCGTGTAAATTTAAACGCCCCGGCATAATTTAAATGGGATGAGATAAAAAAAAATATTCTGGCTGGTCGGTAAAAGCACATCGATAAGCTTTGAAATTTGGGAAAATAGAATTAACAAAATCTAAATCACGTGATTAAATTAAAATTCTACTCCAAAAAGTATCTCAATAAATTGACCAAATGTATCTATGAATATCCAAAATGGTAAAGCTCATCTTTATAAAACAAGAATGGTTATGTTTGAAACAGTTAATTAATCTTTATATAAGGCATTGGTTGAGATAAAAAAGTCAGCGTCACGAGCGAGGTTCGAACCCACGACCCTCGGCTAAATATGCCGCTGCTCTACCACTTGAGCTATCGTGACTTCGATCCACTCGGCCACTAACCTCCCATCTCAGCCCAACTTTCGAATTTTCCCACCTTTTTGCCATTTTTCAAATGTCGTGTAATCTATGTATTCTGAAAAATGACAAAAAGGAGGGAAAATTCGAAAGTGGTGTTGAGATGGGAGGTTAGTGTCCGAGTGGATCGAAGTCACGTTAGCTCAAATGGTAAAGCAGCGGCATAATTAGCCGAGGGTCGTGGGTTCGAATCCCGCTCCTGACTGACTTTTTTTATCTTAACCAATGCCTTATATAAAGATTAATTAATTGAAAAACGTTATTCGGTCAATCGGACCACGAAATCTAATGAACTTTTTAAACATTTAAACATTTTATGCTAAAATTGTCGGTCCAGCCATCTTCTAGCAATAATAAATAAAAATATATTTAAAAAATTGCTGTAAGATTAAAAAATTATTTTGTCAAGTCGTACAACCCAAGATGAACGTGGCGGCGTCAGATGGTCAGATTTTTATCTCAAGGCTAAACTATTTCCATGTGTTCCCGGTCTGATGAAATAAACTTATTAATCGTTAAGTTTAACAATGGTTTAATAAGTATAAAAAGGATATTGAGCTGGTGTTGGTTCATTTTGTAGTAAATTAAATTAAGTCCTTTGGTCTTAACATCCAACTGCCATGGATAAGGGGTCAGAACAACTTTCAATACTTTTTCGAAAATATTCTTCAAATAAAATTTCATGGTCTATGCCGGGATCCGAACCCTAGCTAGCTTGGCAAATACGACTCTCTAACCACTCGGTCACATCGGTCTTCCAAACGTCTAATAATTTCTTAGTTCTGGATTTTATACATCTAGGCTATGTAGCAATAAAAAGGTTTAAAGGAAAGCATATTCTCATATAAAATTTAACCGAGGAAAATTAACAAATAAAATAAATGATTGACGATCGTGAAATAAAGTCCAGGATGATCGGATGGTGTAAAACCTTTAGATAAAAAATATAAGAAAAATTGTATTCTGAGTTATGCTGAAGTAAGTTCACTAGGGGTTATATAAAGTCTGTTATGACTGCACAGTCAAGGCCGTACATGTTGAAAAAGGATAAAAGAGATGGGAAATTCTTAAAAGTCATCCATGATTAACACCTGCATCAGGAGGCTAAGGCGAAGGACGATACATCTCCGTGTCGGCAGGGATTCCTGGGATGTTTCTCTCCCTCGGCGCGAAACTTCTAAGCCGTTTCACTGCTCTGCGAATTCTGTAAAGCACAGATTTCCATTTCAGATAGGCGGGCGTCATTTATGCAAATCCGACTCCCCGGCGGCACCTCTTCAATCACGAGTTCGAAAAAATCGGGACGCGTATTTTCTCAAACGGTCCTGTAAAGTCACATGTCATCCTGGCTGATTTATAATTTTATTATCCTTTGGAGATAATTGCTTTATCTGGAGCTTTAAAATTTTGATAGTCTTTTGATTTGGAAACTGAAATAATAGACGTAGGGAAATACAGTTCGTTTCAATAGGCAGTTCTTATTCGTATGTTTTTCTTTAATACCACTTTTACTCAATTACTTTAATTTTTATGCGCTTTCCTTTTACAGGAGAGTATGTTCTGTTTCTGAGCATCAAAATCTAAAATTTTACCGAATTTCACCAATTTACTTCAAGTTCACATGGTTGAAAAATAGAAAAATAAAAATTTCCGATCGAACTGTTATTCAAAGAAAGGATTAATGATTTTTGGAGATCGTGAGATGCGGTCTGGTGTGACGTAGGTTTTTAGAAAAACATTTTCTTTATCGTGCCAACGTTTCGAACTTCAATGAGATCTTCTTCAGTGCCTTGTGTTGTCTGCATATCAACAAAAAAGTTCTCTGATTTTATTGGTGCTCATATTGGTTGAAATCTGTTCATAGAATCCCATGTTCTTCGTACTTCCCGGCTATGTCCTTCGAAAAGAGAGAGATGTTCTTCGTTCTTCTTGAAGGGCATCGCAGAGAAGAACGAAGATCATGGAATTCTATGAACAGATGTCAACTACATATGGACACCAAGAAAAGATTATTTTGAAGGACTTCACCAACAATGAGAAGAAACTTGCATTGGCTATCAATCAGAGAACTTTGTTATTGAAATGCAGACAACACAAGGCCCTGAAGATGATCTCATTAAAGTTCGAAACGTTGGCACGATAAAGAAAATGTTTTTCTAAAAAACATTCACACCAGACCGCATCTCACGATCTCCAAATAATCATTGGCTAACGGTCACTAAACACCACACATTTCTACACGAAAGGATTAATGTTCGAAAACGCTCCGGGGGAAAATAGTTCCGTTCTAATCCATTTCCATTTGCGTAAGACGCCTCCGCAGTTTCCGAATCGTTGGAAAACCGGTCAAGGTGAAAAAATCCCAGATTCCTAACGAACCTGCGGATTTTCAGAGCGTCACGGCGACATTATGACACGTGGGTTTCGCTGGTTTGCTGTCAAAACTTCAATTACGTCGACCGCAGTCGAACGGTGTGGCGGTCGGATGATGATGATCCGCCCGGTCAAACAGTAAAACTTTGGTCACAGTCTGATGGCTAATGTCTATTATCATCCATTATCCCTGTTTTTACATACTGTCTCAGATCCTGAATTAAATAACGAATATGTTTTCAGTATTAGAAATATCGACATCTCACGAACACTCTGGATCAAGGTATGGTCTTGAAGAAGAAAGCAAATTGTTTTGGTACAGCCAAACTTTCGACCTATTTTAAAGTCATCATCAAGGCAAAACAACCATAAATATTGACAGATTGACACTACACATGAGTATATTTAAGTTAGTAGTAAATTATAGATGATCTCAAATGTCCTTGAAGACCGACTCAATATCAACATTGCCAAGGACTGATACAGTTCAGTCGTGGCTAAATGACGAATTTAACAAGTTTTTGTTTTTTACCTATTAGTTATTTTTCTAATAAGAAAGAAGCTGTTTAAGAAATCAGAACGGTTCGTGTTTATTTCCAATAGACCTTCTTTTAAACATAAATAGGTCTATGGCATGTACCTTATTCAAAACAAAAAGGGTTGTAACGATCCTTCAAAGACCCTTATCAAATTTTAATTGACAGATAATGTCGCTCTTAATAGATCTCCAATACGGTCTAGAACGAGGGCAATATAAATTGTCTGTTGTGCGAGTCGTCCGTTTTGCATAATAATACGAAATACAAACGGTCCATCGCAGGCCGAGGGGGACTTGATGCCCCGGAGCTTTCTTTCGGTGCTTTACAAGGCGGTCAGGCATCAAACCGTACAGGATGGAATGTCGAGCGTGGGCGGCGTGATGTGCCTCCATGTCCTTAGGGAAAATCTCGCCGATTTTCTATCCGTTTTCGTCGCTCTGGGAATCGCCCCAGGCCCGAACGGAGAACCCCTGATTTCGGAGTGGTTTATTACATTTTCTCCTGGGCAATCAGTCCCGATCCGGCAACGTCAAAATCGGCCTGTTAACGTCTTGACTTTCCGGAATCCAGCCTATCGTGTTTCGCCTCCAGAGGGTGGTTAAGTTCGGACAATCGACAACAAATTACTCCCAGGAAGGAAATTTTCGATTCAAATCCAGACTTGCATATTTACTTGTCAAATCTAACTTTTAAACTTAAAACGCACCCTGGTAATGCGGCTTAATAGTTCAAACTCTCAAAATTCTTAACATTACGTAAATGCTGGTTGTTTATGGGCGTTGGTTTGAATTCGGATTCCTGGTCCTCCAGATTCGCCTGTTGAAGTCGATTTTCTAATCTAACAAGCACTCTGTTATTCTTTTGACATTTTTTAAAGCTTCAATAATACAAAGACGAGTGTCTCGATTATCAAAGACAGAATCCCCCCCTGTATTGGCTATTATTCAAATAGACTACAGACCAAATAATGACTTAATGACACCCTCTCGTATGACTTACCTTTTCAATACAGGCTGAAGCCTCACGGTTAAATTCGTTATACTAGAGGTTGACTTATTATATAAAATAATTAATGAAATAACGAAAGTGTGTTAAAAAGCTAATAATTTTGATCTTATTTATTTTAATAGCTCAAGTTTATTTGAGATGAAAAGAGTTTTTTTTAAATTCATTTTTGAAAATATATGACAACCAGAGAAACTGGTTAATATTCAATATCAATCAATCAAAGATATGATCTCGAACTATTAACCTATATAAGAACTTCATAAATCATGATAGAATCTTTTGACTTTTAATCACGTGGGGAAGAGGAACAATCTAAAATATAAAACCATACTTGTTTTATCCATTGGAATATGATACTTGGAATTAGATCACCTACCTTCTTCGTTTTGCATCTAGAGAGATGGAACTGTGATTGCACAATGCAAACATTATTATCATGGTGTATCTTCAATCTAAGACACATTTTTTTATAAGCTAATTCGTACAGGGAATTGTGTAATTTAAGGAGGAAATATAAACGAAGAGATCGACTATCCAGGATAGTGTGCAATTTTGATTTACGAACCCTCTGAATCAATGTAAGGTCTTGAAGAAGAAAGCTAATTCAGTTGCTACTGTCAAACTTTCGACTTATTTTAATCATCAGGGCAAAACAATCTTAAATATGTCTACAGATTGACATATTTAAGTTTTTACAGGCGATCTAATCTCAATCTCTCTCTCTCTCACTCTCTCTCTCTCTCTCTCTCTCTCTTTCTTTCTTTCTTTCTTTCTCTCTCTTCTCACCTACAGC